>NC_064283.1:28348904-28688137 GCF_019186545.1 Solanum stenotomum
TAGTTATGTTTCTAGGCTTAAACTAATTAAAACCTCGTGATTTAGGGTTTAAACGACGTATCTAAGGGGTTAAACGAAATAGGAAAAGACCAAAAGACCCCTGAATTAACTGCTGTCGGAGTGACCTACGGAATGGACCTACGGGCCGTAGGTCAATCTACGGTACGTAGATTGTGTCCGTAAGTCAAGTCTGCTCGACAGGCCTTCACTAAAACGGGCATAACCTTTTACTCGGAGGTCAGAATTTAGCAAACTCAGTGGCGTTGGAAAGATAATTCAATTATCTATCTAACCATAGGTCATGAGACACATAATTCATTTTGTGCTAAAAGTTATGACTATCTGAAGTTGACCCATCAGAATTTTCAGCTAACTGGCTGCTAACCTTCGATCTACGGTCAGACCTACGGACCGTGGATCGAATGACGGTCCATGCTGGTCAACCGTAGTTCGTGTCAGAGGCTGGGTAAGGAGGTCTTGATCCACGGACACAGACCACGGACCGTGGTCTGATCTACGGACCGTGGGTCTGTCCGTGGGTCGAGACTTAGCTAATTTTTTCTGAGCTGGCTAGGGAGGGGTTGCAGTGGCGAACCACGGACCACTAGGACGGGCCGTGGTCTGACCTACGGTCCGTGGATGGTGACCGTAAGTTGCACCCCTGCAACTTCTCAAAATCTGCATTTTTGGTCCGTTTCAGATACGGGGTGTTACACCAATTTTGGGCCTTTTTTCTTATTTTTCAGTGGCCAAAGATGCATTCTCAACCCACTATAATAATATAACAGCAGAAACTCAATTCTCACAATACACTAGCATACAATACATATAGCACTATCAAAATCACCCCTATATGCATTCTTCTTATTTACGCAAAGAATCCAAAACGCATCCCATCGATTTCATGAGCCCAACGCGTGTCCTCTCCTTCTCTCCCTTATCCGATCTGTACGAAGAACGTTGGAGAATAATGCAGGTGTCTTAATCTCTTGTGCTTGCTCATCCTTGCTCAAGATCAGACGGCTCCCTTCAAAAATCCGTTGAGGATTTGTACTAATTCCAGCTATTCAAACTTATCTCTTTAAGAAAATTTGAAATTGGAATTCAAATTCTAATCCAAAATTCTACTCATTCCCCCCCCCCCCCTCCAAATTCTGTCCTAAATTCTCTCCTATAAAACGAATCTCCTTTCTCTATTTCAAGGAGATTCTTAGACTCGCTAAGGCACAAATTTCTCACTCCAAGAACAACAATTTAATCCTCTAATACTATAAGTTTTAGAAAGAAAAAATCCCTTAAAACAACTTAGTTAATTTAGGAGTAAAAGTTTACAAATCTTAGCCGGTCGAACTCGAAGGCATTTCTGGCGAGATTTTGTTGGTGGTATGAGTTAGTCGCCTCAAAGCTCGCTGTCTCGGCTCGCTGCTCCAGAAAAGGTATGAAACTTTACACTTTTTAGAATCTTGTTCTTAAATAGGTTATGCTTTTGTTTGTTTAGCTGGTGGTTTGTCTTGATGTTTCTTTTCTAAGTAAGGATCAAGATTCCTTGTATGATTGAGGTTTTGGTCTTTCTTTTGTTGAACATGATTTGAATATGTATGTATGGATGTTGGGGGCTGATTTCTGATCGCTACTACTCTTGTTTTCTTGGCCTTTATGGATGTACCACGCCAATTTTCGAATTACTCTATCCATCTCAATTTTGTTCCTGTTTTTTCATTGAATAGGTCTTGAAATGAGAGGTCCTGTAATTTTCCAGATTTTACCTTGTTTTCAGTTCTTATTCTCTTTCAAAGTTGCTACCCACTTCTCTTTTATGATTGCTTCAGTATGTTGGCCTGCTTATAGTTTTGACCTTTTGAAGTTTAAACTTATCGAGAGATTTGATTTCTCATAGATATATTCATGTATGGTACCTGCTCTCATCTTAGTTATGTGCTAAAATTGTTTGAAATGCCTAAATGATGTGTTTATTTTTCTAAAAGGTGATATTTTGGTCATCGTTTCTTTACATTCTAATGTAAGATACATCTTTGTCGCTAAATATTGAACTTGGTTACATATTCAATTCTATCATTGCTAGTTTAATTTTTCTCTTAGATGCATGCTCGAAATATGTCCAGTTGTTATTCTGATTTTTGTGATGGGTCACTCTCTTCATCAAAAATCTTATTAGTTTGCATCTCGCGTAATTTGTGTACCTTGCTACTGATTTTCTGAAAGTCGACAAACCGGTTTGAGTCATTTTCTTGATGTGCTACATCGCTGCGATTTCTGATGTTGTGAAGCTTTAAGATCGCTTGAATACTAGAAGTTGTTTTGCTCTTTTTCAAATATACGTTGGCAGTGTGTATATCATTCCATTTCCCTTATAAAACTGATACAATACAAAACTTGAGCGTATTGAATTGTATTCTTCTCTTAGCCTTATTAAAATATAAATGTTAAATCATAGAGACAATTTGTTATATGTATTCACTTGAGTGTCAATCTGGTAATGTGAGTTTTAATCCACCAGAAAGTGTTTTAACCAATTTGGGAAGTCAACTTGTCAAACATTCTTAGTTGATTAATTAGAGTGATACTAACTTGTTCTCCTCTTTTTTTTTTTTTTGTATATAATATTGGCTGAGTCTATTTGGACTCCGTTCTTGCATCTGATTGAGTTGAATTTCTTCGAGTCAACCCATCATCGTTCAAGTGAAAAGGAAGCTGAAATACAGGGTTGCAGAAGCTAAAATGGAGGAAATGGAACCGATATATAAGCTGATATACAACATCTTTGTGTTTGATTTGCAGAATATACGTGATATACAGTGGATGTATACACAGTGATACAACGAAAATTGGGCCGTCCCCAAAATGAAATGTAGCAAACAGTCTTAAAAGATTGAATTACTTAGAGTTAGGACAAGATGAAGGGAATTGGGCCTACTAGCCCAACAACTTGAAATTTGGGCAAGGGCCCAAGTTTATGATTTTCTTTCCCCTTATTATTCTCTTTGACTATACCTTGTTTGCTTAACTTTATTTGTTTTGGTTAATTTAATTAAATCCCCTAAAGAGGAACCACTTTGATTATGATAATTTATTCATTTAAATAATCTTATTTAATTAGCTTTCTTTACTTGCTCATTTTTGAAAAAGTTTACTTTTCTTTCTAAATTATTTCAAAGTGTTTAAGTTAAATTGTTTTTAAATAATTATTATTTCTTTTAAGTAATTATTTTCAAAGTTAGTCAAATATTTAGTTAAGTCGTAGGTCAACCGCGCGTTAGCGAATACTTCAAGGGGCTAACACATTCTTGAAGTATAAATTGAACCCCGAACCCTCTTTTGGTATTTTCAAATGATTTTTCTGTTTAAGTCTTTTGAAAATTTTAAGTTTTCTTGATTTTTCTAAAAAATCAAGTGGCGACTCTCTTTAAAAAATTGATTTTTCTTAAAAAGTTAAATTGATTTTTTTCGAAAACAAGTCTTTTATTTCTATTTTTTTTTTCTTGAAAGAAATAATTTTTACTTGTAATTATGGGTCTAACAAGTGGTAAAATATTGGATAAAGTTTAAGAAATAAAAAGGCATAAGCAAATGCTTCCCAAAATAAGGCCTTGAAATTGTGATTTTTCCACCGACTGAAAAATCTCAAAATTCCCATCTGCGCTCAAACCCAATTAATTTAATACTAAGGGATAAAGGTCTGAAAAATACCCCAACTTTGGTCGGATTTGCTGTTGCGATACTAAACTTTCATGAGGACCTATTACCTCCCTAGACTATTTAATACCGTATTTTTTACCCCATGAACTATTTAATAGTGTATTTAAAAGGTATATATATGTCCACGTGGACACATTACTATTTATAATTTTGTATTATTTTTTATGTCCACGTGGCAAAATATATATGTTTAAAATACGATATTAAATAGTTTAGGAAGGTAATAGGTCCTCTTGAAAGTTTAGTATCGCAACAGCAAATTCGACCAAAGTTGAGGTATTTTTCAGACCCTTATCCCTAATACTAATAATATAACTTCTATCAATGTACACAATACAAAGAAAGATGTGGCTTACCGGGAGGTTGTAATTTTTCTTTCTCGAAAATAATATGATTTAAAGTGTCATAGGGTATTTAACTTAAAGGGAAAATTTTCGAAAAAACAATAGTTTAGCATCTAATAGGACCCCTTGTCAACACTTTCAATATTTATTGAAAATGTCAATATTTTAGTTTGTTAAAATGCTAACTGTATTTATTTAATTTTAAAGAATACAAATTTAATATTGAAAGTGTCAATATGGATCCGGCTCACCTCCAATAACGCATCTCTCCATTTCGTCCAATGCGACTTTGATAGGTTTACACGTGTCTAATCATTTATTTAATGGTTAAGATTCATTTGGTTAATCAAGGAACTTTAACTATGGTTAATAGTTTTTCTCTCCCCGACTTTCCCCTTGAGAAAATGTTTTTTCAAAATCTATCCACAGAATCAATTCAAATGAGATTATAATTAAAATTACTATTGCTCGAATCACAAAATTCTCAAAAATTATTGGGATAATGCATAAGTACCCCCTATACTATGACCGAAATTCCAAAGACACACCTAAACTTAACCAAGGTCCTATTGCCCCCCTGAACTCATTTTTTCGTATTTTTGTGCACCTTTTGTGCTGATGTGGAACCTCAACCACTCAAGTTGGTTGTGTTTGTACACACTCGCCCGCCACGTGTGTAAATATTATTTTTTAAAAAAGTTAATACTTTTTTCTTAATTATTTTTAAAAAAATTCAGTTTTTTTTTAAAATAATCTTATTTTATTTAATCTTGTATTTAAATTAATTAATACAATTTTTATTTACCTTGTATCGAAACTTTTTTTTACCTACATTCATTGTTTTGTTCTTTTATTTTTCTATTGATTTTATTTTCTTTGTCTTTCGTTTTGATTTGATTTCAAATGTCTTATATTTAAAATAAGTTAATTTTGAATGGATATCAAAATAAGCGAAGAAAATCAAATAAAACATAAAAAAATTAAAATGTTAAAATTAAAGGATACTTTTAAATTATTTTTTTTTGAAAAAAAATACACATAACTTTTTAAAATTAATTAAAAGTGAAATGATAATAAATTAATTAGAAAAAAAATTAAAGTGAGCAGAAATTAAAATAAATATTTTACAAAGTAAGAAATAAAAATAATTAAATATATATAAATTTTATTGTCAATAAATATGTGTACTAACTAATTATAAAGTTACCAATCAAAAAATGACATGTGTCCAATTTGTGCACTCATCACTAGCCTTCAAGAGAGTGTGCATACTTTCTATGCCATGTTAGCGTTTATGGTGTATTTATTCCATTTTAAATTAGTTTAGGGGGATAATAGAACACTAGTTACAAATTTTAAATATGATTTTGTGTGTCATTATTTTAAAATGTATTTGAAATATAAATTGCGAGTGATATTGAAAATACAAAATGAGCCATATAAAATACAAATCTATTTTACTAATGCAAATAGTATGAATATGTAAATAAATTGTATTTTGGTTATTTAGATTTGAAAATGAATACAAAATCAAATTTAAAAACAAATTATCTGGTATACAAAGTGATATTGAAAATACAAAATGAGCAAAATAAAATATAAAATCTGTTTTATTGATGCAATTAGGATGAATACCAAGATAACATAAATAAACTGTATTTTGATTATTTAGAATTGAGAATGAATACGAAATCAAATATAAATACAAAACTTGATGGTATACCATTAGGACGAATACAAAATCAAATCAAAATATAAACTATTTGGTATACAAAGTGATATTGTAAATACAAAATAAGCAAAATAAGATAAAAAATTTGTTTTACATATGCAATAAGGATGAATACCTAAATAATGAATACATAAATAAACTGTATTTTGGTTATTTAGAATTGAGATTGAATGGACAATTAAGAACTTCAATCTGGCAATTGATTCATCAAGCTCCATGGATTAAAAAAGAGTCTTTTGGGAACCATCCATAGAGCGGCGGCGGTGGAGATCTGAAACCCGACAAGAAATTGTCTGAGCCGAATAAACATAGATGTCGTGGAGCAGGTCCGACTCTTGATCAAACGTATGAGAGGGAAAAACCAGATATTATACCCCAATTTGCACGAAGAATTGCCAAATGTAGAAATCGTATAAGTCGAAGAAATTTCTTAAACGAATATAGGAGATAACAATGGTGGAAACAGTAGAGAGAATAGAGAGATTTGGGGTAAAACACCTAGAGAGAGACTATTAGAATGTGTGGTCTTTTTTTCTTTTCTCTTTTTACTTTTAACTGGTAGTAGAGTCAAACTAGGTAACTGATTTGAGAAATAAAAGGATAGTAAATTAATTATAATAGGATACATTATATTTATTAAAATAATGACAATAATGACATTTTTAATAATTATTTTAAAATGTAAATATTTTAGCAAATTATGTGAGGAATTTTGACTAGTTTCTCTAATTTTCCCCAACATAAATTATGTATGAGCTTGGCCCATTAACCACCAACTTAAATTATTATTATAAAATTATTCGTTAATAAAATAAAATAAAATAAACCAAATAGTTCAAAATTCTCATTTAAAATTACGAGGAGGGTCTTTTATGAAAGAAAGATGTCTAGTGCTCAAAACGACCTAACGGGTCGTTACATTAATGTTTAGGGTAAAACATGAAATAAAACCTTTTGATATGCTAAAAGTGAAAAGTAAAAGTTTTTCTTAATATAATGGACAAATAAATGTGAACGAATGGAATTTATGACAGTTTTCTACTAATAAGATTTATCCAAAAATTTCAAGGACATTATTTTTGGTTGTAGTAGTTATGTATTCTTTATGTTGACATGAAAAAGGAAAAAAAGTTGCTTGTGGGGTCACCCGTTTCTTTTCACTTCTAAGTTATCTGTTTGACTATCGAAATTACGATTCACAATTTTTAAAATAAATTTTATTTTATTTGAAAATCAGTGTGACCTAAAAATTTAAAACTTGATTTGAAGTTATTTTCCAATTTCGAAAAACAACTTATAGCTTATTTTTCTATCTCACTTTTAAAATTGTAGTGGATTCAAATATGAATATTATTCAACAAATTATAAAAAGTATAAAAAATTGCTATAAGATTAGAGATAATAATTGAAAATACAATTGACCCAAGTATATTGTCAAAACTAGAGTACTCATCTGCACTTCACGCAGAATTTAATATATTTTTTAAATAATTGATGTCGTTAATTGACTATTTTTCAAAAAGAAGTGTATAAAAAATAATACAAATCAAGTTACGATCTTGATGTTGACTATTCAAAATATGGCTAGAAATATCTTTCAAACTTTGATTTCCGCTTAACATTGCCAATAAAAAGAAGAATAACATAAAAAGTATCTCAAGAAAAAGAAATTACGTTGATTGGATAACATTATATCGGAGATTATTCATTGCAATAGAAAATAAAAGAATTGAAACGCATAATATAAAATAAAATATATTTTTATAAGAAGTCATCTTGTCATTAGTAATTGTAACGATCAATTTCCGTCATTATAGAAAAGCCAACAGGTAAATTTTTTGGGCCGGAAAACTTTTTCGTAGTAACTTGGAATTTTCCAACCTAGTCCAGATTTAGACGAAATTGGAGTTAGTGAGGTCTAGAGAAAATTGGTAACAATTGGGAGATTTAATTATGAATTCGATCATATGAATAGATAGATAAAACGATAAGGAACCCATACGACTTTACAGAATTGAATTCGGGCGAGTAGAAATCTCGGAATTGATCTTAGCGTGAACGGGTATTTTTGAGTATCATGGGATGAAGGTGTGTTGTGAAATGGGGGTTTGAGACTCTAATTACGACGTTCTGTCTCTGTGCAAGCCGCCAGGGCGGGGTTTATTCCGCCAGGGCGGGGATGCTGTACCGAGGTGAGGACCGCTGTGGGGCGGACCAGTCACGAATTAAGTCAAAAATAAATTCCAAAATCGTTTTATTCTGCAAGTTTCGACTTTGAGAGCTGGGAGACGACCCCAGGTGCTTTCTTGATAGTTTTCCACCATTCTTGAGGCTAAAGGTAATGTTTTCACTTCCCTGAATCTTTTTTTTGATCCGTGGAACTTAGTTTCTTGGGTGATTATTGTTGGGGAGGAGTTTTGGAACTATTTGGATGGTGGGAAAAGCCCTAATTTGGATAATGGGATCATGGGATTGATATAGGGTTGATAGTATTGACTTTAATCTGGGTAATTAGACATCGCTTATTGATTCCCGTGTTATTATGATTATTTGTAGACCAAGAACAAGCAGAAAGAATTCGGAAAGGGAAGGATCAAGTTCTAAGAGGATTCAAACTTTGTTCGAGGTAGGTGATGGTTATGATTTCATGTTGTGTGATGTATGTTTGTTCTTGCTTCATTATAATACATGTATGTATGTGAATGTTGCATTATTGATCACACTATTCATAAATGAGGATGATTGAATAATTGTTTGCCATGAAATCATGACTTAATTGTATGATTATGAGAAAATACTCATGATTGTGGCTTGTTGAACGGATCGTGTGTTGCGTTTCGACACACTAACTTGGATCGGTTGCCACGTTCTGGAATAAACATGAGATCGGTTACTACGTTTCGGCATAAACATTGGATTGGGTACTACGAATCGATACACTAACAGTTTGGGTGTGGGTTCCATGAAAGAACCATTGACTTGACATAACTGTGTAATTAAGAATTCTTAACTTGATCGTTCTTCGAAAATGATACTGATATTGTATATGTTCGGTGTATGCATGTTGTTATTATGTTATAATGGCTTATGTATGTTGCACTTAGTTGGACAGCTGTGTGATCCTACCAATAACTGTGGTTGTGTACTGATACTGCACTTGCTCTTTCTTTGTTGAGTACAGGGCATCTTCCGGTGGCTATTGACAGACCTCGCTTAAAAGATCAAATTCAAGGGTGAACCAGTTTTTTCGGGCTACCATGAGTTCTCTTCCTGTTTATGTCCACATTTCGGGCTTAGACTTTCTAGTTAGTTATTCGTATGTAAGTATGGGGTTGTATACCTTCTTGTTTAGACTTATGGTTGAACATTAGGTGTTTTGGTACATTGACTTACGGGTTCTAGAAGTTATTTTCCACATTGTTTTGTTAGTCTTTTGGAGTTTATGGGAACTCTATTTCATTTCCTTAGCATTTCTGCTTCCGTATCTTTAAATGCCTTAGTATTTTGGTTGAGTTGTTAGCTTGGGTTATAGTAATGGTTCTCCCATCGGATGGTTAGTGTGGGTGGCATTCACGACGGTTTGGGTCGTAACAAAGTTGGTATCAGAGCCTTGGTTTGTTGATCTCGATGTACCAAAATGAGTCTAGTAGAGTTTTGCGGAACGGTACAAAGACGTCTGTACTTCTCTTCAACAGGCTATAGGACTTTAGGAAATCTCTCTATTTTTCTTGTCTCCTTTCGTTCTAAAACTTGATTCCAATTGGTGTCTGACAATTCAAATTGGTATCTGACTCCTTCACTCTTCCGTCCCCAGATGGTTAACACTAGGTTCAATGACGTCAGGCCCGTAGCTCCCGTCAACGCTCCAGCTGAGGAATCTATAGCAAGAGGTCGCGATCGAGGCATGAGTAGAGGAAGAGCTAGGGGTAGAGGCCGAGGAAGGGTGGCACTTAATAAGGATAGAGCACTGGTTGGAGATGCTCTCAGAAATGAGGCCCGTTCTACGCACCATGAAGAGGTAGAGGAGAATGTAGAGGTTGAGGAGGAGGAGAATGTTGGACAAGAGGAAGAGGTACAGGCTGAGACTACATGTATTCCTCCCTAAGACCCAGTGTTAGCTCAACAAATTATGTCGTTCTTGAAAGGATTGGTTGGTCCTGGATTGCTTCCCTCTATTCAAGCAACTCAAGCTCCTACCAATCCCCCTGTTGCTATCACTGCTCCCAAGGTGGGTGGAACTGTAGGTACTGATGCCTTCTTCCGTCCTTTGTTGGGTCCTGTTATGACTGGTCATGAGCATGATATGTTGACTAAGTTCTTGAAATTGAAACCACTTGTGTTTCATGGTTCTGAGAGTGAGGACGCCTATGAGTTCATCCTAGATTACTATGAGAGGCTTCATAAGTTGGGAATTGTCCATCAGCATGGAGTAGAGTTTGTGACTTTTCAGCTTCAGGGTGAGTCTAAGTAGTGGTGGAGAGCTTATGTGGAATGCAAATCTTCAGATTTACCTCCACTCACTTGGACCCAGTTTCATGCTCTGTTCTTGGAGAAATATGTGCCTTGGACTTTGAGAGATCGCAAGAAGGATGAGTTCATGGCTTTAGAGCAAGGTGGTATGTTTGTGGCTACTTATGATGCCAAGTTCCATATCGTGTCTAGATATGCTACGCAATTGGTGATTACTGAGGAAGAGAGGATCCGTCTATTTGTTAAGGGTTTAATTCTGAGTTGCAGGTATTGTCCGTTCATATGACTTCTGCAGGAAAAAGCTTCAATGAGGTAACAGACTTTATGAAGAAAGTGGAGGGGGTGAGGCGAGACGGTCAGGCGAAGACACTAGATAAGAAAGCCAAAAATTCAGGAAACATTCAGGGATCTTACTCCGGAGGTTTGGGAAGAACGACTCTTGCAGCCTGACTAATTCAGTTCGCTATGCCCGCTTCTACATATAATTACTCCGGAACTCCACCTCAGAATTTGATTCAGGATAGCCAGGGAGCCGCACCTTCGGCGGGCAACAGGCCATCTTTTGATCGTACATGTTGCAACTGTGGAGAACCTGGGCATATGAGGAGAGATTGTCCCCACCCGCGCATGTTGGATTCCGTGCAGCAGCTATCTAGAGCAGTCGTACCCACGGGAAATGGTAATAATGGTCGAGGGCGTCCACAAGGTGGGTGAGGAGGAAATCAACGAGGTCGTGGAGGTAGGGGAAATGGTACACATGCAGAGGTACAGTGCAACCAGGTAGGGAAGTCGCCCATCATGATGATAGGGCTCAATGTTATGCCTTTCCGGGCAAGACCGAGGTAGAGGCGTCTGACGCGGTGATCGCATGTACTATTTTTGTGTGTGACCGGATGGCTTATGTGTTATTTGATCTGGGTTCTACTTATTATTATGTGTCCGTGCGATTTGCCTCAGAATTTAATATGAATTGTGATACACTTGATGCCCCCATCCATGTTTCTACCCCAGTTGGAGAGTCTGTCATAGTCACCCATGTCTATCGTGCTTGTCCTATTTTGTTTATGGTTTTCAGACTTGGGTTGATTTGGTGATTTTGGATATGATTGACTTTGTTATAATCTTAGGCATGACTTGGTTGTCCCCTTATTATGTTGTGATTACTTGTAATACTAAGTCTGTGACTCTAGAAATTCCAGGAAGGGAAAAGATAGAGTGGAAAGGGGTGTACAAGCCTAAGCAAGCTAAGAGCATATACTCCATTCGGTCTAGGAAATTGGTAGGGCAGGGTTGCTTGGCTTATTTGGTTCATATTTGGGATGTTTAGGTTGAGGCTCCATTAATTGAGTCCATCCTACTGATTTACCTGGTATGCCTTTAATGTTTGTGTAATCAAGATACAACTTCCGATGCAAGTGTCTAGGATCGTACAATAGTTTAGTAACCCAACCAAGGGTTGGGATCGTCCCAAGAGAGTGGTTTTGAGAATTTATAGAAAAATAAAGTTTAGTTCTAACTAGTCGTAGCTAAAGATATTAACGGGTAAAAACATTGTAAATTAAAGGGGGACACAAGAGTGTCAATTAACAATGGGTTTTTTTGTCACTAGTAAGTAAAAAACAGCAAAATAAACAAGAGTTTCTAAATAATGAGAGAGGATCCTTGGGATGTGACGGGAATACAGATTAAGCTAGATTATTGGGTACATGCTTTCGATAAAAGATTCATAGAATAATAGTGACTAGGCTAGACTTTAAGGGGGATAAGCTCTCTCTCGAGTAACTTACCCCATTTCAAATGCGTTCTTCTCGAACACCCACTTTTCGCATGAAGACCAGCCTACGCCTTAAACCACTCACTCTCTCGAGCTGAGTATGTGGATATGGGACTAGGGTTTACTCTCTCGTGCTGAACCTTATGTTGACCCACTCACACTAGCCATCAATTTAGTTGTTTTAGTTTTACTACCTCTCTCTCTCGCAAGCCGAAAACACATAAATAAACTTGTATTTGCAACTACAAATTCATTAAATTCATCTACAACTACTAAACGAAATTACAATTAAACTACGATTAAACTATCAGCGAGCAAGACCCAACAGTTATCTTAACCCATATTCGCTAAATCACACCTCAAGAATTGGGGTTTTTAGCCACACATCAAGATATAGAAATTTATGCCTAAATGAGCTTGCATTCAAATGAGTATGAAGATTTAAGTCTTGTTACAGGCCAAGAATGAAGAATCCAAGAGACCCAAGTCCAAATCCTTGGAGATGAAATCCTCTTCTTCTTCAAGTCTTCAAAACCCTCTCAAACTTAGAGAAATAATATCAAAAAGTACTATTCTATATGAAAATTATCACAATTGTTCGACTCTAAGTGAAAATTATAATAATTGTTCCCTTTCTAAAACTAAAACTCTTACTAATATTTATAGATTTCACAGATTTGTGCTGCGGTGGATTGTTCGGCGTCATTAGTCGGAATCGCCGATTAACTCAGCGATTCTCCCTTCGGTGTAGTTCATCGCCATCTTGCACCAGCCTTCAGCACCGTCGTGCTCTGGGATATTGGGCGGCATGGTACTGCTTCGCGGAACTGCTTGGCGAAGCGCCGACTGCTCCCTTTTTCCGCCGACTTGCTCCTTATCTTCAGGGCTCATCATACTAGAACAAAAGGCGAAGCAAGACCCTTCAGTGACTCACCAAGTGGACTCTGTGATCCTCAGGCCTTTATTTCTTCGTTTCTTTTTGCGACGTAGTGTCCATGCTTGTCTTAAAACTTCAAATACCTGAAACTTAAGGATTTTCATCAGATATTGAGATAAAATAAGCATTTGAGGACATAATTTCTATTAAAATTTAGCCCTGAATGAGTCCAATTTGTGGACTCATCAACACCCTAACTTAAACTTTTGCTTGTCCTCAAGCAAACTCAAGTTTAGCAGTTCAAAAAGGGTGTCTCAAACAGTGCTACAGAAGACTCAATCATGAATCCACACAACAAGACTCAATTTACTTATGAAAAGATCAAATGTGCACTCAAAGATTCAAGTTGTTACTCACCAATGTCAACGAATCTCATGCTCACAATACTTGCTTCAAATGCAAGTTCATGCTCAACTATAGTGTTTAAATGCCCTCACACAAAGAATGATTTCATATTCACACAATGGTTTCACAGTTTAAAGCTTTGGAATCAGATGCAACGCTCACACTCACAAAGAAGAACATAATGCATAATTTCACCCATAGATTTGCCCGTATTTTCCAATCAACATTTGTTTCAGCTCACTCAAGATCAAAAAGGTCTTTTCAAGGCTTGTAATGGGGCTGAGTGAAAATGTATGGTCATTTAGGCTCAGTGACTTTCATCCCCATGAGATGTAGTGCTCACAACACTTCCTTTCCTTTCTCCTTCACCATTTTCATTAGTGCTTATAAGTCATCCTATTATTTACTTTCCAAGAATTATTTGGAAATCCCGTTTACTTTTTCAATTTATTCCACAACTTTTCTTTTTCATTCTTTTTCTTTTTCTTTTCTGTCTTTTTTTATATATATGGAGGGGTTCCATTTTCCTCAAAACCATGGGTAGAAGGGACTTTCTTGCACTTCTTGATTTGCCTTCTCTTTTCACCACACCCCCGACTTAGGCTTTTGGCCTAAGTTGGCTATTCAAACTAAGCACAACTTCATGAGGATTATGGGTGATGGATTAATAAAGGTCTAGTTTTCATCAAGTCTCTTCCAAAGAAAGGTAAGGCTCAAGGGGTGTTCAAGAGAGAATCACACACTTACAAGGTAGGTCACAAAAGAGGTATATGTCAAATTGGTTCACACTCTTCGAAGTTGCCTAAGATCATATCAAGAGATAGCATCACTTAGTTAACCGGACCAACGGGGGAAATTCTAGGATCTATCATGCATAGTTCACAGGTAAGCTCATCACACTAGGCATTGACACTATAAGTTAAACAAGACTCCACACTTTCGCTAGTGTGCAATGATCATCACAAGAGAATCAATTTGATACAAGGCTAGTCATAACAAGATGCAAAGAGTTCACATATTGTCTATACAACTTCATTTGGCCTCATCGTAGCCGTACATTCATGTTCGTTCGATTGTAAGCACTATTAAGTCATCGATGTTGATCGAAACCAAGACTCAAATTTTTGCAAAAGAGCAGCCACATTCAACACATGAGAGGTGGCAAAAATGTGCGAAAAATTCAAAAATTTTCGAAAGGGTCAAAATCATTTTGTAATTTAAAACAAAATGAGCCGTAAGATCAAACATCCACAGAATGAAGTGATAATATCAGTTAAAACAAAACAACCCAAATATAAGTACAAAACACGAGCATCAATATTCACACAAAAGGTGGGCCTTACACCACCACAAATAAAATGTATTTGTCCTCAAATGTAAATGACAAAAATCTGAAAGTACAAATAGAGAATAACAGAGAGGGAGGTAAAGGATAATCTTAGTTAAGCAGTTGCCTCATCTGTCAGGGCGGCATGGTTAGTCTTGCGACTTTGGGTGTGGTTATCTCTGCTGCTTCGGGTTGTAGACCTTCGACTATTTTAGTATTAAAATGAAGGCAAGGTGGGGACGTTAAGCGGATCGCTGAGTGATTCAACGAGCTCAACACAGCTTCGCTAAGAAACCCAACACGCCTATTTTCAACCCAGTTTCTCACATGCTTCACACCATCCTGCTTTAACTGAGTAAAGAGTTAAACTTAAGCAAGATCTAACTCATTAAAGAACAACTCCTTTTTGCGATGATCAATTGAAAGTTGAATAGCTAAGTAGCAATACAATCCAAGTTCCGAGCATAAATAAGTGCTAAAATGCTTAGTTAATGCAGGTTTATGTAAAGATTAATGTGCAAAGGTGTAGTTAAAGGTATGAAGATGTATGAATCGTGTTGAGAATTTTAAACCTTTTGGCTTACAAGCCGCTCAGATCCAAACCACTCGGCTATATTAGTCGTAATAGCGGAGACTTTCGGCGATTCGCCGAGCAATCACTTGCCTCACCGATTCTCACAGAACTTTCAAGTAAGCTTGGGAGGTTAAACGGTGGTCTCTATCGAGGTCGTCGATGGAGTTGGTGGTACGCCAATAATTTGAATAGTTCACCGAGTTTGACAGGCCTCAACTTGAGAGTCAAAAGGCGGATAGGTTGGGTTCGCCGACCTTTTCCGTGACTCGCCAATTGGACATGTTGTTCGCCACTATACACTGTTTCAAACATTTTTCCACACTTCAACCTGTACAAACAATACACCATTATTTTATCAGTCCGCAAATACAAAATGATAAAAGGGTTTTGGGTTGCCTCCCAAACAACGCCTTAGTTAACGTCACGACATGATGCAAGTTGACAACTATTCTTCATCCTCAGAATCGGCCATGGTGTAGCTAGGTGAGTCCTCGGCAAACAGTGGATAGCGACCTGATATTAGATGGCCTATCTGGGCATCTTGCAGCTAAATAGTTATAAAATTAGAGGTTGTCGCTTGGTTCAACATGTCGATGTTCTCCTTCATTTCAGTCAACATCTTATCTTGATCTTCAATTTTTTGTTGAATAAGTGAGATGACCTCATTGTCTTGTACTCCCTCCTTCTTCTTCCCCTTAGCACATTCTCAAAGGACGAAATGGTTGTCTTTTTACGATGCCTGTGCCTCCAACTCCATGACTCTGTTGGATAAACCCTCCATTGAGTTAGTAGCGCTTCCCACTCTTGTTTCATTTTTGTCTCCTTGTTGGCTTCGACTATGCCATCTAGGAGTTCAACTACAACTTCATAAGACTGGTTTAGCATACCACCTACGAAAAGTTGATCAACATTACTTCTATTTTTGGGTCCAAGACCCTGATAGAAGCTTTCTAGTAGTACCTTATTTGTCATCCCATGAGAGGGGAATGTCTACAACAATGCTTGAAATTTCAACCACATTTTTTGAAGTGTTTCATCCCCCACTTGTTTGAATGTCAGGAGGTTGTCCCTCAGATTTACCAATTTCAAGAGGGGATGGTCTGTGTGGTATCCATAATGATCATCCATTCTTATTTCCCTGGTTTGATATTCAAACAAGCAAAACAAAACTACAATTTAGATTAGTAAAGCTAAAACTAAGAAGAACAAAAAATTCTACTTAACTTAGAATTCCCAAATAACACCATTCCCAGCAACGGCGCCATTTTGATGTTTGCGTAATCAAGACACAACTTCTGATGCAAGTGTCTATGATTGTATAATAGTTTAGTAACCTAACCAAGGGTTGGGATCGTCCCAAGAGAGTGGTTTTGAGAATTTATAGAAAAATAAAATTTAGTTCTAACTAGTCATAGCTAAAGACATTAACGAGTAAAAATATTGTAAATTAAAGGGGGGGACACAAGAGTGTCAATTAACAATGAGGGAGGGGGGGTTGTCACTAGTAAGTAAAAAACAGTAAAATAAACAAGGGTTTCTAAATAATGAGAGGGGATCCTTGGGATGTGACAGGAATACGGGTTAAGCTAGATTATTGGGTACATGTTTTCGATATAAGATTTATAGAATAATAGTGACTAGGCTAGACTTTAAGGGGGATAAGCTCTCTCTCGAGCAACTTATCCCGTTTCAAATGTGTTCCTCTCGGACACCCATTTGCCACATGAAGACCAGCCTACTCCTTAACCCACTCACTCTCTCGAGCTGAGTGTCTGGATATGGAACTAGTGTTCACTCTCTCGAGCTGAACCTCATGTCGACCCACTCATATTGGCCATCAATTTAGTAGGTTTAGTTTTACGACCTCTCTCTCGCAAGCCGAAACTACATAAATAAACTTGTATTTGCAACTACAAATTCATTAAATTCATCCACAACTACTAAAAAAATTATAATTAAACTACGATTAAACTATCAGCGAGCAACACCCAACAATTATCTTAACCCATATTCGTTAAATCAAACCCCAAGAATTGGGGTTTTTAGCCACACATCAAGAAATAGAAATTTATACCTAAACGAGCTTGCATTCAATGGATATGAAGATTTAAGTCTTGTTACATGCCAAGAATGAAGAATCCAAGAAACTCAAGTCCAAATCCTTGGAGATGAAATCCTCTTCTTCTTCAAGTCTTCAAAACCCCCTCAAACTTAGAGCAAAAATATCAAAAAGTACTATTCTATATGAAAATTATCACAATTGTTCGACTCTAAGTGAAAATTATAATAATTGTTCCCCTTCTAAAACTAAAACTCTAACTAGTATTTATAGTTTTCACAGATTTGTGTTGCGGCGGATCGTTCGGCGTCGTTAGTCGGAATTGCCGATTAACTCGGCGATTCACCCTTTGGTGTAGTTCATCGCCGTATTGCACCAGCCTTCAGCATCGTCGTGCTCTGGGTGGCATGGTACTGCTTTGCGGAACTGCTCGGCGATACGCCGGCTGCTCCCTTTTTCCGCTAACTTGATCCTTCTCTTCAGGGTTCAGCACAGTGGAACAAAAGGTGAAGCAAGACCCTTCGGCGAATCGTCAAGTGGACTCGGCGATCCTCAAGCCTTCATTTGTTCGTTCTTTTCAGCCTTTCCATTCCTTTTTGCGACGTAGTGTCCATGCTTTCCTTAAAACTTCAAATACCTGAAACTTAAGGGTTTTTATCAGATATTGGGATAAAATAAGCATTTGAGGACATAATTTATATTATAATATAGCCCTGAATGAGTCCAATCTGTGGACTCATCAGCCTCCGGATAGAGATATAGATTTCTGCATTGATTTAGAACTAAGTCTCAAATCCAAGAACTTCTTGATAAAGGTTTTATTCGTCCTAGTGGTTCACCGTGGGGTGCTCCAGTTTTGTTTGTTAAGAAAAAAGATGGTAATATGAGGATGTGTATAGATTACCGGCAATTGAATAAGGTCACCATTCGAAACAAGTACCTATTGCCTCGAATAAATGATCTTTTTGACCAATTACAGGGCGCATCAGTTTTCTCTAAGACTAATCTAAGGTCTGGTTACCGTCATTTAAAGATTAGGCCTGAGGATGTGCCCAAGACGACGTTTAGAACCCGCTATGGGCACTATGAGTTTCTAGTTATGTCGTTTGGGTTGACAAATGCGCCTGCAGATTTTACGAGTTTGATGAATGGTTTGTTCAAGCAATTTCTTGATTCGTTTGTTATAGTCTTTATTGACAATATTTTGGTTTATTCGAAAAGTGAGGAAGAGCATGCCGACCATCTTCGTATTGTTTTGGGTATTCTTGGGAAACAAAGGTTGTATGCAAAATTTTCTAAGTGTGAATTTTGGTTGATTTCGGTTGCGTTTTTGGGGGAATGTGGTTTCAAAAGAAGGGGTAATGGTAGATCCCCAAAAGATTGAAGCCGTTAAGAATTTGGTTCGGCCTAGCTCTGTGACTGAAGTTAGGATTTTTGTGGGGCTCGCTAGCTACTATTGTCGATTTGTAAAAACTTCGCTTCTATTGCCACGCACTTGACAAATTTGCCAAAAAAGGAGATACCATTTGAATGGACTAAAAAATGTGAGGAGAGCTTTCAAAAGTTGAAGACTCTCTTGACCACAACACCTATTCTAGCATTACCGGTGGAAGGTAAGGATTTTATTGTTTATTGTGATGCTTCACATTCGGGTTTACGTGCAGTGTTGATGCAGGATAAGAATGTCATAGCTTATGCATCACGACAGTTGAAGGTGCATGAGAGGAATTATCCAACACATGATTTGGAGTTGGTAGCGGTAGTGTTTGCTTTTAAGATCTATCAGCATTATCTTTATGGTGTTAAGTGCAAGGTGTTTACTGATCATCACAGTCTACAACATGTATTCACTCAAAATGATTTAAATTTGAGACAAAGAAGGTGGATGGAGTTACTTAAGGATTATGATGTCACCATTCAGGCAAGGCTAATGTAGTGGCAGACGCTTTGAGTCGAAAAGCAGTGAATATGGGTAGTTTAGGTTGCTTGAGTGTATCCAAACAACTTTTGGCGAAGGAAATCCAAACCTTGGAGTCCAAATTCATGTAGTTGGGCATCTCAGAATGAGGTGGGGTGTTAGCTAGCATTGAAGTAAGGGCCACGTTCATTGAGGAGATCAAGGCCAAGCAGTTGAGGATGGATATTTGAATGAAATTAAGAAAAAGACTGCGATTAGTAAGGCACAAGAGACCACTCTTGATGCGGAAGGTGTGCTTAATTCTAAAGGAAGAATTTATGTTCCTCGAATTGATGATTTGATTTAGAAATTGTTGACAGAATCTCATGGTTCGCGATATTCCATTCATCCGGGTGTGACCAAGATGTACCAAGATTTAAAGCGAATTTATTGGTGGCCGGGTATGAAGAAGGATATAGTGGAGTTTGGGGCTAAGTGTCAAAATTGCCAACAAATAAAGTATGAACATCAAAGGCCTGCAGGTTTGCTTCAGAGAATGCCATTTATGGAATGGAAGTAGGAAATGATAGCCATGGATTTTATGGTTGGCTTCCCAAGACTTTGGGGAAATTTGATTCTATTTGGGTAGTGGTTGACAGATTGACTAAATCAGCCCATTTTATTCCGGTACGAGTAGATTATAATGCTGAAAAATTAGCTAAGGTTTATGTGAAAGAGATAGTGAGGCTGCATGGGTGCCCTTTACTATCATCTTAGATCGTGGTATGCAGTTTACCTCCAAGTTTTGGAGGAAGTTATATGATGAATTGGGCACGCAACTCACTTTTAGTATAGCTTTCCATCCACAGACGGATGGGCAATCAGAGAGGACTATCCAAGTGTTAGAAGACATGTTGAGGGAATGTGTGATTGATTTTGGAGGTTATTGGGAAAGTTCCTACCGTTGTGTGAGTTCTCATATAATAATAGTTATCTCTCCAGCATTGATATGACACCATTTGAGGCACTTTATAGGAGGGGATGTAGATCACCCATAAGATAGTTCGAGGCTGGAGATGTGAAACCTTTGGGGGTTGATTTAGTGAAGGATGCTCAAGATAAGGTGAGAAGCATTCAAGCTAAACTTTTAGTGGCCCAGAGTAGGCAAAAGAAGTATGCAGACCATAAGGTAAAATACATGGGATTTCAGACTGGTGAGAATGTTCTTCTTAAGGTGTCACCCATGAAAGGGCTGATGAGATTTGGCTGAAAGGGCAAGCTAAGTCCGCGAAACATTGGTCCCTTTAAGGTTCTTGAATGTATAGGGCCAGTGGCTTATAAATTGGCTTTACCTCCTAACCTATCAGGAGTTTATCCGGTATTTCATGTGTCCATATTGAAGAGGTATCATGGTGATGGGGATTACATCATAAAACGGGACTTAGTTGTGTTAGACAAAGACCTTTAGTATGAGGAGGAACCGGTTGCAATTCTTGATCGTGATGTTCAGAAGCTAAGGACCAAGGAGATTAAGTCTGTGAAAGTTTAATGGAAGCATCGTCCAGTTGAGGAAGCTACTTGGGAAATCGAGAAGGACATACGAGACAAGTATCCTCAATTGTTCATCGATTCAGCTACTACTCCATTCTTACTTTAGCTCATTTTCTCCTAGTTTGTTACTCGGGGACGAGTGATGGGTTAATTGGTATCTATTGTAACGACCGGTTCCCTTCGTTTTAGAAAATCCAACGGGAATTTTTTTGGAATTTCCCAACCTAGTCCAGATTTGGCCGAAATCGGAGTAAGTGAGGTCTAGAGAAATTTGGTAACAATTGGGAGATCTAATTATGAATTAGATCAATGAATAGATAGCTAAGACGTTAAGGAACACATACGACTTTACAGAATCGAATTCGGGTGAGTAGAACTCTCAAAATTGATCTTAGCGTGAACAAGTATTTTTGAGTGTCGTGGGATGAAGATGTGTTGTGAAATAAGGGTTTGAGACTCTAATTACGACATTCTGTCTCTGCGCAAGCCGCCAGGGCGGGGCAGCTGTAGCGGGGTGAGGACCGTTGTGGCGGGCCAATCGCGAATTAAGTCGAAAATGAACCCCAAAATCGTTTTATTTTGCAAGTTTCAACTTTGAGAGCTAGGAGACGACCCCAGGTGCTTTCTTGACAGTTTTCCACCATTCTTGAGGCTAAAGGTAAGCTTTTCACTCCCCGAATCTGTTTTTCGATCTGTAGAACTTAGTTTCTTGGGTGATTATTGTTGGGGAAAGGTTTTGGAACTGTTTGGATGGTGGGAAAAGCCCTAATTTGGATAATGGGATCATGGGGTTGATCTAGGGTTGACTTTAATCCAGGTAATTAGACATCTTTTATTGATTCTCGTGTTATAATGATTGTTTGTGGACCAAAAACAAGTGGAAAGAATTCGGAAAGGGAAGGATCAAGTTTCTCAGGGGATTCAAGCTTTGTTCGAGGTAGGTGATGGTTGTGATTTTATGTTGTGTGATATATGTTTGTTCTTTCTTCATTATAATACCTGCATGTATGTGAATGTTGCATTATTGATCAAATTATTCATAAATAAGGATGATTGAATAATTATTTGCCATGAAATCATGACTTAATTGTATGATTATGAGAAAATACTCATGATTGTGATTGTGGCTTGTTGAATGGATCGGGTAGTGCATTTCGACTCACTAACTTGGATCCATTGCCACGTTCCGGCATAAATATGAGATCGATTTCCATGTTCCGGCATAAACATTGAATCGGGTACCACGAACCGGTACACTAACAATTTGGATGTGGGTTCCATGAGAGGACCATTGACTTGACATAATTGTGTAATAGAGAATAGTGAACTTGATCGTTGTTCGAAAATGATATTGATAGTGTATATGTTTGGTGTATGCATAGTGAACTTGTGTATGTTGCACGTAGTGGGATAGCCGCATGATCCTACCAGTATACTGTGGTTGTGTACTGATACTGCACTTGCTCTTTCTTTATTGAGTACAGGGCATCTTCTGATGGCTATTGACGGACCTCGCTTAGAAGATCAGTGATCGTTTCGAATTCAAAGGTGAGCTAGTTCTTTCGGGCAGCCATGAGTTCTCTGTCTGTTTATGTCCACATTTCGGGCATTTTGACACATATTTTAATACCTAATTCATACATAAAGAACCAATGTGATACCTATATTTTAGTATATATAATTTATATAAAAATTATCTTAAATTGTTTTATACATTTTTTTTATATATTAGTGAAAATTTAATACTAAGGACTAACATTTAGTATATAAAAAGAGTAAATACATCAAATACTCCCTAAACTTGACAACAAAACTTACTTTAGTACTATACGGGCGTTTAAATACCTCCCTTAACAATTCTGAACTGATTTTATACCACCCTAAGAGCTCACGTGGCAAAGTGAGTGTACTCACTCTCCTCAAAGCGCGTGAAATAATAAAAATAAAAAAATTGAAAGTAAAATCATACACATGGCATTTTTTTATTGGCCAATATATAACTAATAATTTTAAAATATTTTTTATAAGTTAAAGTTAAAAAAAAAATGTGAACTTTCTTGTTTAGAAGTAATGAAATTTGTGGGTTCAGTTTTTAAAAAAAATATTTAATCCTTTTGTTTTATCCTTATTTTGTTGTCTTCCCCAAATGTCTTCTTCCCCATTGAAGCGCTCCTTATACCTTTCTTCTTCCATATTAATTTTTTTTCTTCATCTTCATCCCTCACCTCATCCGCCCTTCATTAATCACAAAACCCACACCTAATTTATATTATTGAATGCAAACTTTTTTGAATTTTAAGTAACCCATTTTGAATTCTATTAGTTGTGATGCAAAAAATGTGGGTCTATCAACTTTCTTACACAACCTTCATTTTTCATTTGAGTTGTTAAGAAAACAATAACTTTCAAAAAATATTATTCTCCAGGGGGCAGATTTGTGGGAGAGAGGGGATTCGAAGAAGTAAAAGTAAGTATGCTATTTGTTTAATTTTTTTTTTTTGATGAATGTTGAAGAAGAAAACAACTATTGAAGGCTGAAAATTCGTGAAAAAAAAAGAAGCTAGTGAAAGGTGAAAATCAAGAAAGAAGAAAGGGGGTGGGGGGGGGGGGGGGGGGTAGAAGAGAAGGGGTGGAAGAAGATGGGGGCAATTTTGATTTTAAAATGTATTTTTAATTAATTGATTAGTGTAATGAATTTTAAGAAAATATTTAAGAAAAAAGGTGAATAAGAAAAAAAAGATTGAAAATTAATGACGTGATGCTTACATGGCTGTAACGTAGTGCTTACATGGCTATGATGTGGCAGGTGAGAGTGATATTCTACTCTCAGGGTTGTATTTAATTCACTTCAAAAATGTCAATATGGTATTTAAATGTACATGTAGTTTAAGTGCTAAAGTAAGATGTGTTGCCAAGTTTACGAGGAATATTTTTTTATGTGTTTTCCCATATAAAAATGATTATATGATTTCAACAATTCAAAACATTTATTTTAATACCTAGTCCATACCTCAAAAATAAAAAAAAACATATTTAACTTTAATGTATGTAGTGTACATATAAATTAGTTTCAATGAATATGCGCTAATGAAATCATATTTTAAAAAGTTTATATACATGATTATAACTTTGAACATTAGTATTACTTCAAAATCATATGTAAAGAACAAATGATACCTGATTTAATATTTATTTCTTAAAGTAAAATGCTTATACATACTAAACTAAACTTACTAATTAATACCAACTTTTATATACGTTCTAACACTAGTGAAAAGTTATAATCCACAAATTTTTGAGGCATCAAATTTCATATATATTTCATACAGTAAAGTACTTATACACACTAAACTAAACTTACTAATAGATACCAATTTTTATACAGTATCTACACACCAACGAAAAAAATATAATAGCCCAAAAATTTATTGGGGCATCAAATTTCATACCTATTTTCATACAATAAAATGCTTATACATACTAAATTAAACTTACTAATTAATGTTGACTTTTATACACTTTCTAAACACCAACAAATAATATAATAGTCCACAAATTTATTGGAGCATCAAATTTTATACCTATTTCATACAATAAACCATTTTTCGGGGTGCAGAATTGGTAGTTGAGGAATCCATATTTTTGGTAGTGTGGTAGGTGGTAGTGTGGTAGGTGAGGAATTTATCTTAAAGATTTTATTATAATATTCTTTTTTTTCAAGAGTTTTAATTTTGATATCTCTTTAATATTATTTATGATATATTCTAGATATAACATATCTTGGGTTCTTAGGTACATATATAAATTTTCCTCCATTAATTGTTCTAATAGTTTTATATCTTCCATAGATTCTGTCTAATATTGTAAATATTCGTAATTCATTTTAGTCTGAATTTATTTCTAAATCATACCATTCTATTCTTTCGAGGTCTAAATCATGTAGGTCTATTTCATACCATTGTTGGTTTAATATATCTTCTGATCCGTTATCATTAAATATTTTTTCCCATATTATTCTTCTTAATTCAATTATTTATATATCTTTAAGTATATATAAGATTAGAGTTTCATAGTTTTTTATCATTTCATCATGCATGTATTTAGTCATGTTCGTTGTTATGCAAGTTTTTTATTTTCAATTATTCCTTCCTATCATATTCATAATTGATTAAATCCATATTAGATCATTATGAACTAAATTATCTGTTTATCAGGTTCTCCTGTCACTACTGGCATCAAACTTTAGCGGATATTTCCTTCTTATCAGCGCCTCAACTTTGTTTACTCCCTTAAACGGCTTTCCTCGCCTACTGGTTTCAACATTAGAATGGCATAGTATAGAAGTTTTCTCCCTGTTTCCAGTGTGCTAATAAACTAGAAATCATGATTCAAATAATTCTAATACATAATAACTAACATAAATTTATTCAATCATATATATGATATTCAGGAATATATGAAATTAGTTCTGCATATTTGTTGAACAATATACATTTTCCTCTTGCTTATCCATGATATCTAAAGTTTGTTTCATTATCTATTAAGTATGAATATCTTAAATATTTGAGATTGTTTTTAGGAAATCGTTACATTGAAGGCTTCAAGGCCTGCCTATTAAGTTACATGTACATTCCTTTATATAGAAAGGAATTTATATCCTATGTCTACAGTAATACACAATAATGCACGTACTATACTATTTACTGCACTATCACTTACTTTACAATAATGCATACCTACTATTTTTACACTTGTCCTATTAATAATGCACACCACCTACCATTCATACACTTGTCATCATTATTAATAATGCACACCACCTACCACACCTACTACTTTACACTTGTCCATACTACTTTAATATCTATCATACTTTAATAATGTATGGTACCCTACACTTGTTGACTAACCTCTTTATCTTCTTATCTCTTTAGACTTTATTCTAGCTGGACATCTGGAATCACGTTGTCTTCTCCATTACATTTTGAACATAGATGATCAGGGTATTTGTGTCCAATTAGCTTGCAATATCTGGTTAATAGTTCTGGCAAAATAAATTTTGCTTTGAGTGCTCTTGTCGTATGTATTTCTTCTGGTTTTAATAATGATAAAATTCATCGCTGGACTTCATCCAAATCTGTTCTTCTTAGTTCTCTAGAATTTGAATATATCATTAACTGAACTCTAGAGTAGTAACTCAATATAGCATTTCCGTTCAAATAATTGTTTGCTAATTCTTGTATAATAGTTGATATACCAATTATTCTTTTATTGGCATAAAAACTTGGTATCTCTATTTTTTGTATTTCTTCATGTTGTCCAATATCTTTAGGTATAATCATATCTTTGGTTAGTCCTATTTTAATAACTTGAATTGGGGGTTTTATCTCTTCGTATAATATCTCCGCTGGTGCTGTATAAAACTTTACATAAAATAAATTTTCCTTGGTAACTCTTTTATATGTAATGAATGTCTTGTGTAGTTTTGGTATTCCACTTATTTCTTCTCCGTCGTATGTGTATACGGTATTTAATAGTCCATAATTGTAACATGTTCTTACTAAATTAGCATTAGTTTTTGGCTGTGCGATTAGCTTGTTATAACCTTGTAATTTTGGGGTTAGGTAGTCTTGACTTGGTTCTTTGGTTGTAGTGGATCTAGGATTACGGTTTAAATAGGTTTGGATTTTATATATATTTTCAATAGATGTTCTCGTGACATGGTTATATAATTTTTTCTCATTTTGTAGGCTATCTGCATAGGTAGAGGTTTGTGGTTCCATAGTCAATGTGTTTCTTGGCATTTTTGGAGTAAATGATTTTTCAAAATAGCTGGTTTAAATTTGTATTTTTATGTTTTTTTCACTAACTTGTTTACTTGTACATGCAGCTGTATTTAAACAAATATTACGAGTTTTAAGGTGTTTCCCAACGTCACCTTTTAGCTTTGGATTTTTAAAGTCTTCCGATTGACTTAGCTCCGCATTTTTATAGTCATGTTGCTGACCTGTATTAGCTTTAGACTTTAGATTATCTTCATTAGTCTTTAGCTTTAATATCTCATTGTCCATACTGTCCACTTTTATACAAAGT
Organism: Solanum stenotomum; assembly: GCF_019186545.1. NCBI lineage: Eukaryota > Viridiplantae > Streptophyta > Magnoliopsida > Solanales > Solanaceae > Solanum > Solanum stenotomum. The sequence continues at coordinate 28,375,725 of NC_064283.1, forward strand.
GTAGTAATGGCTTTGAGTATATTTTCAATTGTATTTTCTTTCTCAGTCTGAGTAGCTTTGTCTTGATAAGTAATTTGTATTTTAAGACTCCTCCTTAACTTTTTTCATTGGCGTCTGATTCTACTATATAAGTAAATTTTTTGTTTTCATTCGAAAAATATAGTTTAGGTAGGTTCTTACATAATAATTTTATTTTTTGTATTTGTGTTTGGTCTTTTTTATCAAACTGGTATTCTACATCTTTCTTTAATTTTTGTTGTAATAGTTTTAAATTCCCTACTAATTTTGGTATGTATTCTCTTACTTGATTTACTAGTCCTAGAAATGATTGTAATTTCTTTTTTGTATCTAGTTGTTCATTTGAGTTAATTATTTTTTGTACTATATGTGTTTGCATTTTTATTTCATTTTTATCTATTTGTATTCCTAAAAATTCTATTTACTTTTTCATTATGTCTGCTTTCTTTTTGCTTAGACTTATGCCTGAATATTTTATAATATGTATAAATTTTTCTAATAATCTTATATGTTCATCTTGTGTTTTGGAATATAGTAATATATCAGCAATATATACTACACAAATTTTCTAGTTATTTAAAATAGTTATCCATAAAGTGTTGATATCTACCTGGTGCATTTTTATATCCAAATGGTAATATATTTCATTCATAAAATCCTTGTGGTATTGTAAATGCTGTAAGTTTTTTAGATTTTTATTCTAACTTTAAGTGGTAAAATCCTGATTTGCAGTCAAATTTACTAAAGTAATTATATCCTTGTATTTGTCTTATTTTTAATATTTTATTTGGTATTGGGTAATTATATGTTTTAGTTTTTGCATGTAAATTTCTATAATCAATAATCATTCTACTTTTTCCTCTTTTTTGTTCACTATGTTTATTTACTATAAACGTTGGGCTTGTATGCTTGTTATTGCTTTCTTGTATATACCCTTTTTCTAGTAATTCGCTTATATGTATCTTAAATTCTGTTAAATCAAATTATATTTTAATGGTTTTTGGGTTATTATGCTATTATTATCAATTAGCTCAATTTTTACTTTTGTTTTATGTTTTTTCCATCCTTGTAAAGGATCTTCACTATAAAACAATTCTAACTTATCTTGGATTATTTTTACTTTATCTATAGAGAATATAATTAATTCTATTTTAGGGTCTTCTTCTTTTATATTTTCTAATTTTTGTGTAATTTTTTCACTTCCTTTTATCCATTCTGTTGTTTTTCGTTTTTTATTATTCACTCTTTTTGCTCCTATTTTTTGTTTACATGGTGTTGTGAACCACCAGTGTGTTTTTATTATTATATGTGAGTATAATTTTTCTAAAAATGGCATTCCTAATAGCATATCTTTTGTTGTAAGCTCGAAATTATACATTTCTTCTATATTTAATATCTTATCCCATATTTGTATTTTTATAATTTTTGCCTTATATGTGATCATGCTTCCTTCATTATTAAATCATGTACTCTATCTGCGTATATTTTTCATCGTCTATTATTATTTCTGATATTTATTTTTTCTTTGGATTTTTAGGTAATTTACAATCTCTAGTTATATGTCCTAATTTTCCACAATTATAACAGGTACATTCCGTTAGTTTTCTTTTTGGTTTATATGGTTTTTTGGTTTTGTAGTTTTTTACATAGTATTTTCTTCTTGGTTTTTCATAATTATATTTTGATCTATATTTTTTGTTATATCTCTTTTTATAGTATTTGTCTGTACAACCAAATTGGGGTGCCGTTTTAGTTTTGCAACATGCTAAGTCTTTTACTAGTATTTTTTCCATTTTTTTTTCTTCTTTATGTTTTTCACATAATTCTATAAACCATCGTTGTAAGAATTTTATTCTAGCTCCTAAGGTATTTAATTCTGCTTCATTCCAACTTTTTATTACTTTTGAATTAAAAGGTTCTAATAATTTTGTAAAATATAATTTTCTTATTTCCTTACTTTCTTCTGTGCTATATGTTCCTTTATAATAATATTCTTTAAATGCACATGTATATTCATCTATATAACACATATTACATATTGTTAATTTTGTCATTATATTCTGATTTATGATTTTTTCTTTATTTTGTTCTTCTACTTGTGTTGTCATACTACTAAATTCATTTCTTATAGCTACTTCGTACTTATATAATATTTCCATAGTTGTAGTAGTTAATTCACCATTGGATTTTTTATTACTTCTCAGAGTTTTGAAACTTTCATCTGATAAATTTTGTAGCCATAATTTTACTGTTCCTATAAGTGTTCTTTCTATATATCTTGGTGTTTCTGTCATTCCTATTTTGCTATCTATTAATTGTTTTGATATATATCTCATCCATAATTGAATTGTTTTATTTATATCTGCTACACAGTCTAAATCTAAAAAATTATATTGTTCAGTTATTGGTTTGGGTGTCCATTTTTTATTCAATCTTTTATCTCATATAGTTTTTTCTTTATCATATTGTTCATAGTTTGTATTATAATATTTTGAATTTTTTATTCCTGATGAACTTGGTTTTTCATCCATGTCTACGTCTCCTGTATTTACTTCTAAATTCTTTGTATTATCTATGTTTGTTAAAAGTTCCGTATATGTTTCGCTTGTTTCCGAATGTTGTCCATCTAGATCATCGTCATTTATTTCATCAATTCTTATTTTAGGTAGATTATCTTGGTTATTTTCTTCTTTTTCTTCTAATTCATCTTCTAATTGCAATTTTTCTTTAAATTTAATTACCTCATTTGCTAATTTTGTTTTTTTGTTCTTTTTCTTTTTGTTTCATTTCATACATTTCTTTTAACATTGCCAACTCTTTTTCTAGTTCTATTATTTTAGTATTTTTTACTTCTTCTAATTGTTGTACTTCCATTTTTGCTTGTTGTTTTATTTTTTCAATTTCCATTTTTATATCTATTTCTTCATTTTCTTTTGTTATTCTTATCATAGCAGTTAAACTATCTTCTATTTTTACCGTTTCTTTTTCTAACATTAAACTTAGATTGTCGCCTATTTTCTTGTATCTTCTTCCTAGATTAGAAAATATTATCTTTATTTTTAATCCGTCATAGTTTTCATATGTTTTTTCGTCTATGGCATATTCTTCCTTATTCATTTATAGATTGTGTTGAAGTTTATAGTCTAAACTTTCTATTTGTATCTGTAGATATAAAATAGTTTTTCTCTGTGCTATTATAGATTTTTTACAAATTCTTGCAAATATATTACTGTTAAGTCTATTTTGCCTATGTCTTAATTCTTGTCTTTTTGCTATAATCATTTCAGTAAGTTTTTGTCTATATTCGTTATTCTCGTTATTCATTGTATCTTTAGATATTGAATATATTTATATTCTATTTTAGATATATTATCTATTAATTGATTAATTTGTCGTTATCAGTTTTTGTGATATTGAGTTGTTTATATTCCGGATATAATTTATTTAATTTTATTCTTATTTTTCTTAATCTTCTACTAGTATGTTTCTTCTTATATTTATAATAGTCCACAAATTTATTGGACATAAAATTTCTTACCTATTTCATACGATAAAATGCTTATACATACTAAATTAAACCTACTAATTAATATCAACATTTATACACTTTCTAAAATCAATATTATTGCAAATTGATACCAATAGTTAGATACATAAAGATTTGTACATTAAAAAAATTAACCAAGATCACAACAAACACACCGAATCAAAATTGATGTAAGCATACTTTAACATTTATGAATAGGAAAAAAATGACTTGCTAAATTTTTTTAACTTGGAATCCTTGGCAATATTCTTCACTGTTGTCGGGCTTTGATTTTTTCACTTGTGAAGTTTTTTCCTTTACAATATTCTTTGATCTTTAATGTTGTATTTTTGTACTAAGTCGGAATTTGAATCGTCCACTATAGAAAATGTGAAAATTCTTTTGGTTTGTAGATTTGATTTCAAGGCTCAAGGCAACATCGGCACAATCATCAATTTTCTTGATCTATTTCTCTCTTTTCGTATTACTTATATTCTTCACCAGTGTTTATGTGAATGCATGCAATTCAAAGCTTGTTGGACTCCTCAACTCAGGGATATTCTATTCAACAAATATGAGACTCTTACAAAGAAGTATGAATTTTTTTATTTTTCAGACGTGAATTTTAAATTGAAAACATAGAACAAAGAAACCTAAAAGAATGAAATTGAAGAAAAAAAAACACAAATAGGGATGAATATGGTTGAAAAGACAAGATTAAAATTTTTCGATTGGAAATAAAAGTGGGGAATAAGATATTAAGAAAATGAGAATAATGGAGAGATACGTATGATTAGAGAAGAAAATGGAGAGAGATTTGGGGGATTCTTTTCGTTTTTTGAAAACATTGGAATATCATCAATTCCCTAAAATTTAGTTCCGTAGTTTTATTAATTATTAGTTATTTTTTAAAAAAATAAATAAATAAACCCTATTTTTGCTACTTAATGCGGTAATTACCATAAAAATAAATAACTAATTTAATATAAAATAATCTTAATATGTTAGGACTTGTAACTAAACTGTTATTTTTAGTTAATTAGTATTAAAGCGTATATTTATAACTTGTGATATAGAGTCTTAAAACCATATTGATTTTCTCATTGTTGAACCTCGAAGCTTCAAAATTTGAATATTAAATTTCTACAAATAAGCTTAGTTTCAAGTGAGCTTTATTGCAAAAAATCGGTTATGTGTTGAGAAATAAAATGAAATTTTGAATGATTTGTTGTAGCTTCTAAGGTATTTTTGGATGACTCTGATGCTTGAATTCAAGGAAAAAGACGAAGTTTGTTTTTAAATAATAATGTAGTATATTATATATTGTATATGAGTGCATAATATCTTTTATAATTTTATATAATATTGTATATTGAGTGTATACTATTATATACTAAGTGTCAAAACATTTTTGTATATTGTTGTATATCATATGTATAATGTTGTATATTGGATTGTGTTTTGTGCTAAATATTTGTAATGCAATTTTTTTACCTATATTTTTATGTCATGATCCAGACCGTCGTGATTGGCACCCCACACTAACCCTCCGGTGGGAGAACCATTACTACAACCCAGACTAAACAACTTAACCAAAAACTATGCATTTAAAGATACAGAAGCAGATTTAAATGACCAAAAGAAATACGGAGTTCCCATAAAATCCAAAGGTTTAAACAAACTAGTCAAACTAATGCGGAAGAACAACCCCTAGAACCTGAAAGTCAATGAGCCAAAACTCTACTAACGACAAGTCTAAGAACAAGGAATACAACCCCGAAACTAAACAAACACCTTAAAAAAAAGTCTGAGTCCGTAAAGAGTGGACTTAAACAAGAAAGATCCATGGCAGCCTGAAAGAACTGGCTCACCCTTGAATCCGATCACGCTCAACAGTCACCTAGCTGAGGTCTATCAATAGCCACCTGAAGATGCCCTGTACTCAACAAAGAACAAGCAAGTGCAACATCAGTACACAACCACAATATACTGGTAGGATCACGCGGCTATCCTAATAAGTGAAACACATGCAAGTAACCACAACATTATAAAACAGGCATATACCAAACATATACAATATTAGTCATCTTTTCAGGATCATTGTAGCATTCCACGTTCTCAGTAATACCCATTGGTTATCATTTTAGAGCAACAAATATTCTTTCAACCTCAATCACCATTAGATATGAACGTAATCAACACAAGTAGATACACAACACAATTCAATGATCCTCTCACGGAACCCAATTCAATAGTCCTCTCATGGAACCCAAACCCAAATTGTTAGTGTACCAATTCGTGGTACCCGATCCAAAGTTTATGTGGGAACATGGCAACTAATCCCATATTTATGCCGGAACATGGAAACCGATCCCATATCATTGCCAGAACGTGGCAACTGATCCAAGTTAGTGTGTCAGAACGTAACACTCGATCCATTCAACAAATCACAATCATAATGTATATTCTTACAATCATACAACAAGAGGTGATTCATGGTATACAATTATTCAATTATCCTCATTTACGATTAGGGTGATCAATAATGCAACATTCACATACAAACATGCATTATAATGAGCAATTATAAACATATATCACACCAACATGAAATCACAACCATCACCTACCTCGAATCCAAGATTGAATCCTCTAAGGAACTTGAATCTTTCCTTTCCAGATTCTTTCCGTTTGTTCTAGGTCTACAAATAATTAATATACACAAGGATCAACAATCAAAGGTCTAATTATCTAGATTATAACAAATCCAGTAACCCTAGACTAAACCCAAGGTCCTAATACCCAGATTAGGGTTTTTTCCACCATAATTTCCAGATCAAAACCCTCCCCAATTGATGTAACACTCCGAAAAGTCTAGTAAACTAAGCTAGAGCCTAATGTGTAAACTAGTAGCCTAATTGGGGTTTAACGTAAATGTTAGAGTCGTAAAATAACATCCAGAACTTAATATAAGTGTTTTTGGGTGTAGACGTCAGAGTATGACCCCCAAGGACCAACCAAGGTCCTTGAGGAGTCCCTTGAGACAACCCAAAATGCTGTCAAAAGGCAGCCTACCCACGAAGGGCATCCACGATCCGTGGATGGACCCACATCCCTTAGGTGGGGGTCGTGGGTCAAGGCCGGACCTTCCCCTGTTTTCATAGCCCCAGACCATCACCCACGTTTGACCAGTATGGTTCGTGGACCTATTCACGGTTCGTGGGTGAGGGCAGTTTTTTGGTCTTTAGTTATTAAGTTGGGGGTTAAGGGAGGATCTTAGGGTTAGTTAATTAATTAATTAGTAAGGTTGGTTGAAATATTAATTAAACTACCTATATAAACCTAATAGACCTCTAAACTAAGTCATTTAATTCATTCTTTCAAGACCCTAAAATAAACTCATTCCCTCTCAAATATTTCTCTCACTAAAACCTCCCTTGAAGAAGAAGAAGAAGTCAAGGTCTAGGGTTCAAGGACTGATCTTCTCTACTCAAATTCTTTGAGGAATTACCCTAAGGTATGATAGCTTTTCATCTATGGGTAGCCTTCAGCCATAGAACCCCTTCAAAGTTCAATTTTAAAACTAGTGTTTTCCCCAAAAGTGAGAGTTTCATTTCAATCTTATGGGTTCTTTCCAAAAATGTTTTTAATGGTTGATTTATGATGGATTGTGATTGAATATTGTGGTATATTGGTCCAATTGAGTGAATAATGATTTTCTATGGTGTAATTTCATGATTTTAGTATGATTATACATATATCCTTGATTAACCTAAGATTTTAGGGTGCAATTGACATAATTAGTGTTATGCCTTGAAAGAGGGGATTGAGGGCTTAAATGTGATCTTCTAAGATTGATGAACTTCTTTATGAATTACTTGAGATTAGAGCACCTAGATATGAATTGCTTAAAAGTAAAGCTTCTAGACATGAATTGATTAGATTAGGGCTTATATGATGGATCATGGTTGAGTAGTATTGAGATTGAGTTTATATGATGCTATATGACTATAATTGGTTAAGAATGAAACATGTGGTTAGATTGCCTTTAGAATTAGGTATACATGATGATCATGTGAGGCATTGCTTGAGAGTAAGGTTTGGAGTATGAAGATGAATTCTAGGGCTTTAAGGGTAAAAGAGAATATGAATAAACTAAGGATGTTAAGACTTTAAGAGGGAAGCTATTATGTGTGTTGAATTGTATATGTCATTATTGTGAAAGGAATTGATCCACATGACGTATAACATGATTACATGAGATTGTGTATGTAGTAATTGAACTACTTGAATTGTGATTATATCCATGTCTAATGTAGTGAATGCTAGATATGGTAGTTTGATCTATGATCCTTGAATGCAAGATATGAGGATTATGCATGATTGTGATATTATGTGCATGCTTTATGAACACTTTGAAAGTTAAGTGTCTATGATGATGATATTGTGGTAGTGTCATTGAAAGGACAATCTCACACACACTCCATGCATGAAGGTGATTATGATGTAACTATGGCGTTGTTGAAAGGCTATGCTCACATACACCCTTACACATGCTTATGAATGAAATTTCCATGACCATGATAATCTTGTTGTGTTGATTGAAAAGTTATTCTCATAAATGCACTATGAACATGATGTGAAAGGTTTACTCATATATTAATAATTCTAAGGTTGAAAGGTCATTCTCACCTATTGAATCTGTAAGCTATATCATGATATTGTGTTGGATTGATTGTTAAGTCATTCTTCCATAGACATGAACTTAAATCAAGACTTAACATAAACTTAAAGGGAATTATACCTAGGACTGAGTTGATATGAATATGAGATAGAAACTTTTACGCCAGTTAGTTCGGCTTCCCAATGGGTTCCGTTTACGCCAGTCAGTCCGGGTTCCTAAAACAGTTATCTCATGAGATGGAAAACTTTTACCTCAGTTAGTCCAGGTTTATAGAAACAAACTCCTTATCCCATAACTATGTGCCCACATAAGTCTTTAGCTAGTGGATCCACCTAAGCTAATAAACTTCAGTTCTACCTTAGGCACTTAAGTAGGACACTTATTTTTGGTGTAGGGAAGTACACCAGATTCCATGTATCTCACATGGTCTATGTCGGTTAAGGCTATTTCCTTCCATGAACAAGAATATGAACTATGAACAAGAACATGAGTTATGTACTATGGTTCCTCAAGAGGTTCTACTTAATGTGAATGGGGATATGTGACTTCATTCATGCATTGCACAAGTAGGCTTTGAGAGTGGTCGTGGTATGTTTCTCTTATGATATAATGATTTTTGAGTTGATGCATGCTTTATATGAATTATGAACATGAACATGAACTATACTTATGACTTCTCAAGGAGCTCTACTTAGTGTGGTGGGACTATGAGACTTCATGCATGCTTTCCACAAATAGGCTTTGAAGGGGGTTATGGTGTGGTTTTCTTAAGCTATGAAGATATATGAATTTATGCATGTATGATATGGATTGTTGTTAAGAATGGCTTTCCTTGTTATAAGCTATGAACATGAATGTTTCCTTGTCTATGTGTATTAACTATGGATGAGATCAAAGCATGTTAAGTATGAGCATGGTGGCCTAAGAGTGGTACTTAATGTAGATGGGATTATGGGATCTTATCTATGCATTGCACAAGTATAACTTAGGGTTACTTATGTGATGGTTCTACTATGATGATGATGACCTTGGTATTTAACTATGTATGTGAACTAGGTCTTGTGATGATTGGGGTATGCATTATGTTTATGGTGGGGGCTATTCTTGTAATTATGTTGATATCCTTTATGTTATTATGAATTGTACATAACTTGTCTTATTAGTTACATTTCCCAACTATTTCAAAGATGATGTTCAAAATTGGCATATAGCATGGTTTCAACTAAAATGTCCCTTTTAACATGTTTTAAGGATTTTTATGCATGGCTATCATACTTGGTGCATTTTTTTACTAACCCATATTTCTACCTTTTCTTTAAGTGTAGGGCCTGGTCGTTGAGGTGTGCTTCTTCTATTATTCAGAGCTTGGATTGATTCTCTCCACGCTTTTGGTGAGTCCTCATGGTTCAATGACGGAAGTTGTTCATTTCTAGTGTCTTTCTTACATTCTCTTTGAGATTATGTTGTAAAGGGTTGTGACCCTTATTGATACTCGATTATATTAGATGGTTAATGAGACAATGTCTAAACATACATTTGATTTTATGAAAAGACTTTGAGTGTAAAAAGTTTTAAATTCCATTTCTATTTATCTTATGTCATGATATGCTAAGGACTTGTATGAGACCCCTTCGGGGTCGAGTATGCCGTGTTACATCTAGGGGGTACCCCTAGGTCGTGACAACTTGGTAATCAGAGCACAAGGTTTAAAATGATTTAAGCATGATGTCTCATAAACCACGTCTAGTAGAGTCCTGTTCACAGTATGAAGCGGTGCCAAATTTATGAATGAGAGGCTACAAGATGCTTAGGAAATTCCACTTTTTCATTACTCTTAAGTCATGTGATAGAGTTTAACTTTATAGGGTCTTTCTTCTAATCCTTATCTGGTGGTCCACATGATATGAATACTCAAGGAGCTTTCACCGGTGGATTTGAAGGAGGCAATGTTGATCAAGGAGCTCCTCCTCAAGCTCCTCAAGTTTCGATTGACTTAATGACTAATGAATAGTTTAGGTATGGTTTTCAATTGTTGACTCAAGTCGGGATAGAAATTCCAGAATTCTATGGGTCAAAGATGAAGGAAGATCCCCAAGAGTTTATAGATGAGATCTCTAAGGTGTTGAATTTTGTGGGAGTGACTCCGGTAGAAAAGGAGGAATTGGCCGCTTATCAATTGAAGGATGCTGCTCAACTTTGGTTTAACCAATGGAAAGAATCAAGGTCGATAGAAGCAAGTCCCATGGAATGGGAAAGATTTAAGAATGGGTTTCTTTATAGGTTTTTCCCTTTAGAGATGAGAGAGGATAAGATACCTGAGTTTATTAACCTTCACCAAGGTAGGATGAGTGTTGAGGAGTATGCTCGGGTGTTCACTAGGTTGTCAAGATATGATCCATCTATAGTGGCCGACCCTAGGATGAAGATGAGTAAGTTTGTGTCGGCTGTGTCTAACTTGATAGCAAAAAAATGTCGTATGGCTATGTTGGATAATGATATGCATATTGATTTTCTTGTGATTCATGCTCAACAATTTGAAAGGGAGAAACTTGAAGAGAGGTCTAGAAGAATAAAAAGGTATAGATTTGATGATGAAAATTCCTCTCAAGAAAGGTTTTATGGACAAAACTCCTCTAAGGTTCCCCCAAATTTTAACCAAAAGAGGGTGTATAACCCAAAATTTCAAGGAGTGAGTGGTAGTGGATCTTATGTGATTAGGCCTACTTGTGCTAGGTGTGGAAAAAGGCATGATGGTAAGTGTCTAGTCGGCACGAAGGGTTGCTATGGTTGTGGTGGAAGTGGCCACAAAATAAGAGATTTCCCGATACTCATGGCTAGAGGAAGAGAGAGGAAGCAAGCTCCTCCAAGTGGTTTGGCACTAGTACTCCAAGGCAAGGTAAGTTTTATGCACTCCGGTCTAAAAGTAACTTAGAAGGCTCTCCGAATGAAGGTACCGGTAGGTTAAAAGTTTTCTTAGTAATGTGTATGCTTTGTTGGATCCCGGTACTACCTTATCTTTTGTGATGCCTTATGTGGCAATGGGGTTTGATGTTCCCCTGGAAGAGTTATTAGAACCTTTTTTGGTTTCTACCCCGATTGCTAACTCTATGGTGACTAAGAGGGTGTATATAAGATGTCACATTTCCTTGTCCCATAGAGTTACTCTTGTTAACTTAGGTAGGGTTTGGATGCATGGTTGTTAGACCTCTATTGTTTTAAGAACCCGATAAGGTTATTATGAGTTTTGGTGATGCTTTGGGATAGTTGAGAAGAGTAGTATTTGAGGTCTTAGTAGGGGGCTTACTCCCAAAGGGGAGATGGTATGCTTAGATAGCAAGATTGGTTGAAAGTCTCAATATCCTCATCTCTTTCTTCTATTCATATTTTAGCTTGAGACCAAGAGTTCCTTTTTGGGCTTGTTTTATGTTTTGGGAGTCATGTGTCTTTTAGAAACTTCCATGATCTCCTTTATGTTATGCATGTTCTAGAGAGAATTCATGTTTAGTATAAAATGAGTTTTCATGATTTATATGTTCCTCATGTTGTTGTGCATTTTAGTATGATGATGGCATATTTGACTTCATGAGATGATTTGATGAACATGCTTTGTTATGTTTTTGATGAAATGGCATATTGGCTCCATAATGTTGTGTTGAGCTTGCTTTTAGTTGGAGAAAACAGTTCCTCCTATGATTATGTGATAGATCATGTTTAGAAGAGTTTGTATAGGCTTACATCCAAGGGGGAGATGGTGTGCCTAGCTAGCAAGGTTATTGTGTGTTTATGTGTTGCCATGATTTCCTTATATAATGCATGTTAATGAAAACTTGCATTTGAAAAAATGAGTTTCTTTGAATTCTTTTCCTCATGTGGAAGTACATTGAGTATGAGTTGCTTATTGCAGTTCATGAGAAGAATATATGAGCATGCTTTAGTTTGGAGTTGAGAGATTCCTCTTTGAATAAAATACTTTTTGAGAGTAAATTGCATATGAGCTCCATGAGAGTATGCTAAGTATGTTATGACTAGGAGATGGTAGTTCCTCTTCGAACATGATTAGTTATGAGAATTTCATGCATAAATGGGTTGTTAGATGTAGTTCTTATTTCCTTTTGTTGCATTGAGTATGTTTAGTTGGAGTTGAAGTTTTCCTCCTTTTTTATGTGAATTTAGATGTTTCATGCATGATGTGTTGCTAGTCTTGAGTCTTTAATTCCGAGAGGTGTTTAGAAATGTCATTCGAGGACGAATGTTTCCAAGGGGGAGATAATATAACACTCTGGAAAATCTAGTAAACTAATCTAGAGCCTAATGTGTAAACTAGTAGCCTAATTGGGGTTTAACATAAATGTTAGAGTCATAAAATAACCTTCGGTACTTAATATAAGTGTTTTTGGGTGTAGACATCAAGGTATGACCCCCCAAGGACTAACTAGACAACCCAAAAAGTTGTTAAAAGGCAGCCTACCCACGAAGGGCATCCACGATCCGTGGATGGACCCACTACCCGTAGGTGGGGGTCGTGGGTCAAGGCTGGCCCCTCCCCTATTTTCATAGCCCCAGACCATCACCCACGTTTGACCAGTACGATCCGTGGACCCACCCACGGTCTGTGGGTGAGGTCTCGTGGGTGAGGGCAGTTTTTTGGTCTTTAGTTATTAAGTTGGGGGTTAAGGAAGCATCTTAGGGTTAATTAATTAATTAGTAAGGTCGTTTTAAATATTAATTAAACTAACTATATAAACCTAATAGACCTCTAAACTAAGTCATTTAATTCATTATTTCAAGACCCCAAAATAAACGAATTCCCTCCCAAATATTTCTCTCACTAAAACCTCCATTGAAGAAGAAGAAGAAGTCTAGGGTTCAAAGACTGATCTTCTCTACTCAAATTATTTGAAGATTCACCCTAAGGTATGGTAGCTTTTCATCTATGGGTACCCTTCACCCATAGAGCCCCTTCAAAGTTCAATTTTAAAACTAATGTTTTCCCCAAAAGTGAGAGTTTGATTTCATTCTGATGAGTTCTTTCCAAAAACGTTTTTAATGGTTGATTTATGATGGATTATGATTGAATTGATGAATTATTATTTATTTATGATGAATTCCCCCAAGATCCCATGAAATCCCTAATTTCCCCAATTTGGATCTTAAAGTGTGGGTATTGTGGTATATTGGTTCAATTGAGCGAATAATGATTGTCTATGGTGTAATTTCATGATTTTAGTATGATTATACATGTATCCTTGATTAACCTAAGATTCTAGGGTGAAATTGATATAGTTAGTGTTATGTCTTGAAAGAGGGAATTGAAGGCTTAGGTGTGACCTTCTAAGATTGATGAACTTCTTTATGAATTGCTTGAGATTAGAGCACCTAAATATGAATTGCTTAAAAGTAAAGCTTCTAGACATGAATTGATTAGATTAGGGCTTATATGATAGATCATGGTTGAGTAATATTGAGATTGAGTTTATATGATGCTATATGACTATAATTGGTTAAGAATGAAGCATGTGGTTAGATTACCTTGAGAATTAGGTATACATGATGATCATGTGAGGCATTGCTTGAGAGTAAGGCTTGTAGTATGAAGAAGACTTTTAGGGATTTAAGGGTAAAATCCAATATGAATAAGCTAAGGATGTTAAGGCTTTACGAGAGAAGCTATTATGTATGTTGAATTGCATATGGCATTATTGTGGAAGGACTTGATCCATATGACCTATAACATGAATACATGAGATTGTGTATGTAGTAATTGAACTAATTGAATTGTGATTATATCCATGTCTAATGTAGTGAATGCTAGATGTGGTAGTTTGATGTGATTTATGATCCTTGAATGCAAGATTTGAGGATTATGCATGATTGTGATATTATATGCATGCTTTATGAACACTTTGAAAGTGAAGTGTCTATGATGATGATATTGTTGTAGTGTCATTGAAAGGACAATCTCTCACACACACTCCATGCATAAAGGTGATTATGATGTAACTATGGTGTTGTTGAAAGGCTATGCTCACATACACCCTTACACATGTCTATGAATGAAATGTCATGATAATCTAGTTGTGTTAATTGAAAGACTATTCTCATAAACACACTATGAACAGGATGTGTAAGGTTTACTCACATATTAATGACTCTAAGGTTTAAAGGTCATTCTCTCATATTGAATCTATTAGCTATATCATGATATTGTGTTGGATTGAGTGTTAAGTCATTCTTCCATAAACATGAACTTAAGTCAAGACTTAACATAAGTTTAAAGGGAATTATACCTAGTACCGAGTGGATATGAATATGAGATAGAAGCTTTTACGCCAGTTAGATCAGGTTCCTAATGGGTTCCTTTTATGCCAGTCAATTCGGGTTCCCAAAACAGTTATCTCATGAGATGGAAACCTTTTACCTCAGTTAGTCCAGGTTTCTAGAAGCAATCGCCTTATCCCATAGCTATGTGCCCACATAGGTGTTTAGCTAGTGGATGCACCTAAGCTAATAAACTTTAGTTCTACCTTAGGCAAGTAGGGCAACTCTTTTTGGTGTGGGGCAGTACACCAGATTCCATGTGGCTCATATGGTCTATGTCGGTTAAGGCTATTTCCCTCCATGAACAGGAATATGAACTATGAGCAAGAATATGAGTTATGTACTATGGTTCTTCAAGAGGTTCTACTTAGTGTGAGTGGGGGTATGGGACTTCATTCATGCATTGCACAAGTAGGCTTTGAGAGTGGTCGTGGTATGTTTCTCTTATGATATGATGATTTATCAGTTGATGCATGCTTTATATGAATTATGAACATGAACTATACTTATGACTTCTCAAAGAGCTTTACTTAGTGTGGTGGGGGTATGGGACGTCATTCATGCAATGCACAAATAGGCTTTGAAGGCAGTTATGGTGTGGTTCTCTTATGCTATGAAGATATATGAATTTATGCATGTATGATATGGATTGTTGCTAAGAGTGGCTTTCCTTGTTATAAGCTATGAACATGAATGTTTCCTTGTCTATGTGTATTAACTATGGATGAGATCAAAGCATGTTAAGTATGAGCATAGTGGCCTAAGAGTGGTGCTTAGTGTAGATGGGATTATGGGATCTTATATATGCATTGCACAAGTATGGTTACTTATGTGATGGTTCTACTATGATGATGGCGACCTTGGTATTTAACTATGTATGTGAATTAGGTCTTGTGATGATTGGGGTATGTATTATGTTTATGTTAGGGGTTAGGCTTGTGATTATGTTGATATCTTTTATGTTATGATGAATTGTACATGAGTTGTCTTATGAGTTATATTTCCCAACTATTTCAAAGATAATGTTCAAAATTGGCATATAGCATGGTTTCAACTAAATTGTCCCTTTTAGCATGTTTTAAGGATTTTTATGCATGGCTATCATAGTTAGTGCATTTTTGTATTAACCCATATTTCTACATTTTCTACAAGTGTAGGGCCCGGTCGTTGAAGTGTGCTTCTTCTATTGTTCAAAGTTTGGATTGATTCTCTCCACACTTTTGGTGAGTCCTCATGGTTCGAAGACGGAAGTTGTTCATTTCTAGTGCCTTTCTTACATTCTCTTTGAGACTATGTTGTAAAGGGTTGTGACCCTTATTGATACTTAATTGTATTAGATGGTTAATGAGACAATGTCTAGACTTTCATTTGATTTTATGAAAAGACTTTGATTGTAAAAAGTTTTAAATTCCGCATCATTTCTATTTATCTTATGTCATGATATGCTAAGGGCTTGTATAAGACCCCTTCGGGGTCGAGTATGAAGTGTTACATCTATGGGGTACCCCTGGATCGTGACAATCAAAAATCACCCATGAACTTACATTCGACGGATCAAAAAATAGATTTGGAGAGTTAAAACCTTTTCTTTAGCCTCAAGAATAGTGGAAAATTGTCAAGAAAGCAACTGGGGTCATCTCCTAGCTCTCAAAGTCAAAACTTGCAGAATAAAATGATTTTGGAGTTTATTTTCGACTTAAATTGCGACTGTTCTGCTATGGAGGCCCCGCCATGGCGAGAATAATCCCGCCACAATGGCTTGCACGGAAACATAATGTCGAATTAAGAGCTCCAAACCCCCATTTGACAACACACCTTCATCCCACGACACTCAAAAAATACCCGTTCACGCTAAGATCAATTCAGAGAGTTCTACTTGCTTGAATTCAATTCCGTAAAGTCGTACGGGTTCCTTAATGTCTTAACTATCCACTCACACAATCAATTTCATTATTACACTTCTCATTCATACCAGATTTACCTAGACTCACCTGACTATGATTTCGTCCAAATCTGAACTAGGCCAGGAAATTTCAAGTTACTACTCAAAAGTTTTTCTGGTCCAATTCTTTCCCCATTGGCTTTTCCCTAACGACGGAATCATGTTGTTACAATAGATACCAATTTACCCATTGTTCGTCCCGAGTGATCACATAGGAAAGACTGGCTAAAGTAAGAGTAGAGTAGTATCTGAATCATCGAATCACTGGGGATATTTGTCCCACATACTTTTTCAGTCGACTCTGGGTTGCTAGAAGCTTAGCTTGGATACTTCTTATCTTATCCTGAGCATCCTTCACCAAATCAACTCCCAAAGGTTTTATATCTTCCGACCCAAACCACCCTATGGGTGATCTACACATCCTCCCATACAATGCCTCAATGAAGTCATCACAATACTCGAATGATAATTATTGTTGTATGTAAACTTAACTAACAACAAAAGCTATTCTTAATAACCACCAAAGTTGATCGTACACACGTCTGCCACATGCTGTCAATGACCATGACACAATCATTAGGAGTAATCATTTCTCACATAAGCATGATAAAATTCCAAATCAATACTCGCTACAATTAGAGGTGGACCTGAATCAAACAACACACACTCATAATACTCAACCAATCATAGTTCTTATCAACATCTCTTTCTCACAACATAAATTTCCATGAGCTTAAGTTACAAAATTTGATCTTTAGACATCAGATCTCATCGAGGGATATGTCCAAGCATACAACCCTTTAACTGTCACGACCCGGGAGCACCCCCTAGTCGTAACCGGCGTACTCGACCCGAAGAGGTCTAATACAAGCCTCTTAGCATTCCTTCATCGCATAGACACTAAAACCATAAAGAATTAAAAACTTTCTTTACCAAGAAAACATTTCATAAAAAAAGAAACAATAGCAAGCAGAAGACTTTATACATGATGTCTCAAAACCATCTAATACTTTAGAGTACAAAATTCGGGACCAATCCCATACACAACTTAAACAATACTAAAAAGACATAAAAGAACATATAGGGTATTGTCCTCGAATATATGAGGACTCTCCAAGTCTTCTTCTTCAACACTTAGAAACCTATCAAATAGTCATGACATGTCATCATCTCCAAATCCCTACACTTTAGTCCAAAAAGGGAAAGAAAGGGGTTAGCACAATTGAGTACTAAGTATGGAGACCATGCAAAAACATGCCAAAACGGACATTTACAAGGAATAAATGCTTTCATATTATTTTGATAAAACCTTCACTTCACAAGTATAAGAGACATAATACAAGTCAATGTTCACATATAAAACCATAGCCAACCATATACATACTCAACATATATTCATATACAACTCATGCTTAACTTTAAAAGAACACATGTCATTTCATTACCATAGGACCTCTACCTAATATAATCTTAAGACACACTTGAGTGAGACAAGAAGTGACCGCCCATACAACCTCTTCAAGCACACTTAAGTGTTCCTCAAGATTACCTTAGATAAGGACATTTCCTTTACAACATAACATCAATAGACCAACATTCTTTAAGAAACCTTTTTGGAGACATTCAAGCACATAAGGGGACTTTCACATAATAGTCGTTAGACTTAGGGAACTCACTTTAGTATCTTCAAAGCCTACTCGTGCCATGTGTAGATAGCATCCCATACTACTACCTACACGTTGTAGAACCTATCCAATAACTAGAGTGCGCATCCCACATGATGGGAATAGGCATAACCGACATAGACCATACTAGCTAGGTATGGAATCCGGAGTCTATCCTACTCCGTGGAGGTTGTTCTACTTGCCAAAGGTAGAACTAGTAAGCAACCCATGTAGGCACATGGTTTAGGGGATGTCCAAGGAAGTTCATTGTGCCTAATCTCATACTCAACTAGGCCACCTTCCTAACCACATCCACTCGGTGCTAGCCTTGTTTCCCATAGAGTATTCAATCACATATGTACTTAGAGAAGGTTCCTTTTCTAGTTCAACCAACTCATAGTACCTCTTCCCAAGAAAGGCCCCATTTCTTAGTCATGGCCAATCAAGGTTCATAAGGATAGCTCATTAAATCCCCCTGGAAGGGTGCCTTAGGCCTACCGATTTTTCATTAAGGGTGCCTTAAGCCTGCCGGTCCAAGGTTCATCATTTCACACATGAGAAGGGCTACCACCATTAGGTCTACCGATTTCATGGTTTTACATTTACTTAGGAAAGCTAGACTTATGAAAGGGCACCATTTCTTAGTTTTGCCGATTCAAGTCTTGGCCTAGAATTCCTCTTTTAGCATTTATAGAAAGGGCACCATTTCTTAGTTCTGCCCATTTCACACATTCATGCATTCAAGACTTTAAGTAACAAGGAGGGACACTTTAGTCTACCAACCAAGTCACAACATTTTCATTTAAGGATACTTCATAATCCAACATCATTTCATATATACATCATGAGAAATCATACTTTAACTCACAATGCTATCCACTTTACATAGGATCATCACAAGATCACATAAAACTCATTCACATCATACCTTCACATATAGCTTCATATAAAACTCATTCACATCATACCTTCACATATAGCTTCACATAAAACTCATTCACATCATACCTTCACATATAGCTTCACATAAAACTTTACATATAGCTTCATATAGGACTTTACATATAGCCTCATACGTATATAATAATACAACAATATAATAACATTTATATAATGCCCTTCATGGCCTCAATTCACAATAATACAACAAATAACCACCTCCACCAAAGGTGGATCAAACCAATCAATAACAATTATATCAATACTAAGAGATTAAGCCATCTTACCATTCTCCAAAGCCATAACCAACATTACTCAATTCCCTACTAATTCAACATTAGTCATAAAGTAGGTCAACTTACCATCCTTTCCATGCCACCTTCACCATTCTCCTGATCAAACAATTCACAATAGAAAGCATAGGTAATCATGCTATTCAACTATACCATTTAAGCTAAGCATAAGCCCATAATCAACATGAAGACAAATTCACAATTTTTGCCCATTCAAGGCCAACATCCCACATCCTTCAATTCAATAAAAATTCTTAACAATTCACATATATAATACCATATATGAACAGCCCATACCATACTAAACACAATTTTTATAATCATCTACTCAAAATCAATACACCCACTTTATGGTGAAATTTAGAGAATTTGAGAAAACATGGGTTCATGGGGATTTCTTTCTAAAAACCATTAATAATCATTAATAACCATATATATCATCATTTAAAACCTTTTTATGCAAGAACCCATGCTAGAATCAAAATAGGTTTTTGTGTGTATTTGAAAAACCTTGAAAACCTTTTGATTGGGTTCCTTGAAAGAAAGAATAATCAAGGATAAGGATCTCCATACCTCTAAGTTGAAAACCCACAAAAATTGAAGAAGAAGCACTCAAAATCTTCAATCCTAGCTCCAACTCCTCTTTTTCCTTGAGTTAGAGAGAAATATATGAAAGAGGGAATGATTTTGGAAATTCTAAGAGGAGTGACTTAAATGAAAGGAATTAAGTCATGAAAAGGTCTTATAATTGCTAGGAAAAGAATAAAATAGCATAGGGTCAATTTTGGAAAAGGACTAAGGACCCATAAAGTCTTTAACTTAAAAAATTTTGCCCCTTCCCGTCTAAACTCATCCTTTTGGACAGTGCTTCACTATTTCGGGCACAACTTTTTACTACAAGGTCGGAATTGGGCAAACTCGGTGACGTTGGAAAGAGGACTCAAAGACCTTTAATTGGATAGGTAAAGGTCCACCTAATTCATTTTGAACTAAAAGATATGACCATCTAAAGTTGACCCTTACAACTCACTAGTTCAAATGACTAGTTTCCGGACATCACGGTCATTCCTCATCATTTCATCAAGTTCTCAATTCCAAACTCACATGTGAGGCTCTAGTTTCACTAGTTCATTTTTAGGGTCGTTACACTAACCATACTATCGAATGCTAGATTTAGCAATTATGATTGTAGATTACCCTTAAGAACAGTATAATTGGACCCAATGATCACCGCATTCAACCACACACAATCAATATATGACCTCGATGACTAGACGAATATTAAAATTGTCGAAAAACCATGATCACACAAGGTAGCTCTTCTATGAATTTTCATAACCAAGTGGTATATGTCGAACCACTAAAATACTTTAACAACTCCAAGACAACACCAATTATGTCATTCGAAATAACCAAATCTTCTCAATCTTCCCACTCGACCAAGAGAATATCGCAGGATTTGGTACCCCTGATCCACCACTAGGGATCCATCCAGAAAAGTGAAAACACACGAGAGCATAGCTAGTGAATCATACTCACAATACTAATAACCATCATAAACACTACAACCATTTACCTTATTCTAAACCAACACTTTTTAACTGAAACCTTTCTTAGGTACTTAATAATCAATAGTAGTAAACTTACGCCTCAACCCAGGTGTGAGTCCTTTAAAATGCTAAATACCGGATACAATTGATCATTTCTCACCTTGCCAATTCATACCTTGATAAAACACATCATTACGAATGTAGACTTACAATGAAAAATCTGAATTGTAATTTCCACCATATAACACAATCCCTTTCTCTATCAACATTAGCTTGTACCTTGAAGATTTTTATGAATTCATGGATCTCCATTTATCAGTGATCGCATCTCCATCGATCTTACAATATATTTCGCTAAAAATTTCAATCATACTCATTACTAAACTCAAAAACAAGAACCAAGCACTTATCATCACAGTTGAGCTAATGTATGTACACTCATTTCTCAAGTCTTTTTCAATAGTTGTCAACCAATCTTATTATATACTTGCATTCCATCACAAACTCTTATTTACCCTTATGCTCAGTCAGCCCTGATTATCACTACAAAGTCAAACTTTTCATCAACACGACACCTCAAACTCAGGTATACCCATCAAATTCAAAGGACTAACCCAATTTTTGTGCACACAGTCTTACTAAAATACTTCAATTGCCTTTACCCAAGTATACTAAATGGGACTTTATTTATCCATAAGCTTGTCATCTCGGTATTAATCCACCCCTTTATGGCTTAAGATAAAATCAACGGTTCTCATACTACTATCTTTCTTCTTAACAAACAAGACAGGAACACTCAACGGGGAAGCATTAGGAGGGATAAAACCTTAATCAAGAAGCTCCTGGATTTGAGCTTTAAGCTCTCTCAATTTTGACACCACAAGAATAGACTCAATAGAGGGGATTCGACCTCAACATCCCGAATATGAGCCAACACACCAAACAATTCCTCCCCACCAGTTTCCTACCCCACACGAATGACATGACCTTAGCTGACTTAGGCTTGTACCCCCTTTCCACTCTAACTTTTTTCTACTCGGGATCTCTAGAGTTACTGACTTAGCATTACTATTAAGCACAACATAATAGGGGGACAACCAAGTCATGCCTAAGATTTATACCAAGTTAGTCATATCCAACATAACCAAAATCTGAAAATCCATAAACACAACAGGACAACACGATATACATGGGTGACTATGACTGACTCTTCAACTGGGGTAGAAACATGGATGAGGGCATCAAGTATATCACAAATCATATCAAATTCAGAGGCAAATTGCACGGACACATAAGAATAAGTAGAACCCGGATCAATCAACACATTAGCCATCTGGTCACAAACAATAATAGTTCTTGTGATCACTGCATCAGACCCTCAACCTCGGTCTTGCCCGGAAAGGCATAAAACTGAGCCCTGTCATCTTGACGGGCAACCTCCTTGCCTGGATGCACTACTCCTCTACCCGCATTACCATTTCATCGGCCTCCATGACCTCGCTGATTTCCTCCTCGTATGCTCAGGTTCTCCACAATTGTAACACACTTAATAACTTAACCAAGTAAACCTTGATGTTATTGGAGCAGTCGTATCCTGACCTCTTCTTGATATACAAACAATCCACGAAATCATAGTATAACTTCGAACCTCAAATGACATAACTTAATTTCATCATTCGCTAAACAACCCATACATGTTATAGCAACAATACTAAATGCATTTTCCAAAGTAATAGTGTTCATTATCTAACTGTCCCTTACCAAAACTTCTTGAATGATGTCACCTATAAACTTGAATCTGCAAATCTGACCTTAATCCTTTCACAAGCGACGATAGTAGCTAGCGAGCCCCACAAAACTCGTAATTTCAGTCATAAAACTAAGTCGGACCTAATTCCTGACAACTTCAAATTTTTGGGGATCTACCATTACTCATTCCCTTGAAACTACACGTCCTAAAAAGGCAACCGAATATAACAAAAATTCACACTTAGAAAATTCCGCACACCTTTTTTGTTTTTGTAATCACATGGATGCCAGTTTTTCTGTTGTTTTTGACAGCATTCGATTTATTACAAGGTTTTATAGTTTATCCTCGATTGCTGAACACTGATTGGATTGCAGGGGTTAGTTCGGATTCAGTTCGGGTTCTATAAGGAGACCTGGGAAAAAATAGAGGAGACAGGGATGAGGTTCTGTATCGCCCTGTCCCGCTTTGGCGGGGAATCCACTCTAGCGGCCTCACGCTGGTGGAAAAAAATCCCGCCCCAGGCTCAGACGAAAACAATACCTAGGCAACAAGTTTTTTCTAGGGTTTTTCTCTTTTCTAAATCTCCCAACGGGTTTCAGCTTTACTGAGCAGTTTAGGATAATCCTCTGAACTAGGATAATCATCATTTACCCTGAGTCAATCCAACGATACACAATTCAACTCATTCTCATTAATTCAACACCATAACCCACACATCTCCGGGATACACCCAGACACTCAGGCGATTATTACTCAAGCGCAAGACACGTCCATATCTTTCTTACGAATCACCTCATACATTATCTAGACCCTTGCATCGAACTTAGTTGTGACCTTTTTTTCACAACAAGTTTCACGATACTCAACAATTACAACTTGCATAGTTTCAATCCATTAAGCCAGCATATTGCACATATCAAAAATCAGACCCACACTTATTCTGCAGATGATCATATCATCACGTCCAAGCAAATACAACTTCCACATTCACGGTTAATTCAGGCAACAAGGAACACACATTTATAGTTTTCAAGTTACACCTCACAGACAATCCCGATTTCAAAATTAGCTTGTTCCATAGAAGACCATTACTGGTCTCCCAGTACAAGAGCAAAATGTAAACTGATGCACCCTGCAACTGTTCAAAAGATCATTTATCTGAGGCATTGGATACTTGTTCCAAATGGTGTCCCTACACAACTGTTGATAGTCTATACACATCCTCTCTTGCTAGTGATGGTGTTACCACTATTGTTGCCCTAGTTTGGACCATAGAGTGAAGGAGGAAAGATACCAATTTGTATCACCCAGATACCAATTGGATTCAAGTCATAGCACGAAGAAGTAGAAAGAAGTGAGTTTTTCCTAAAGTCCTACAGCCTCTCGAAGAAAAGTACGGACGTCTTCGTACCGTTCTGCAAGACTCTACAAGACTCGTTTTGGTACAATGAGATCAACGAACCTAGGGGTCTGATATCAACTTTGTCACGACCCAGACCGTTGTGATTGGCACCGACACTAACCCTTCACTGGGAGAACCATTACTACCACCTAGACTAAACAACTTAACCAAAAACTATGCATTTAAAGATACGGAAATATGTTTAAATGATCAAAAGAAATACGGAGTTCCCATAAACTCCAAAGGTTTACACAAACTAAATAAACTAATGCGGAAGAACAACCCCTAGAACCTGAAAGTCAATGTACCGAAACTCTACAAACAACAAGTCTAAAAACAAGGGGTACAACCCCGAAACTAAACAAACACCTTAAACAAATAGTCTGAGTCCGAAAAGAGTGGACTTAAAAAAGAAAGATCCATGCCAGCCTGAAAGAACTACCTCACCCTTGACACCGATCACGCTGAACAGTCACCTAGTTGAGGTCTATCAATATCCGCCTGAAGATGCCCTGTACTCAACAAAGAACAAGCAAGTGCAGTATCAGTACACAACCACAATGTACTAGTAGGATCACGCGGCTATCCCAATAAGTGAAACACATGCAAGTAACCACAACATTATAAAACATGCATATACCAAACATAAACAATATTAGTCATCTTTTCAGGATCAATGTAGCATTTCACGTTCTCAGTAATACCCATTGGTTATCATTTTAGAGAAACAAATAGTATTTCCACCTCAATTACCATTAGATATGAATGTAATCAACACAAGTAGATACATATAAGGCTGGCCGCCGGATCGGGTCTTGCCGGTACCGGTCCATTTCGATCTGTTCTGGTCCGGTCATCTTCGAGACGGGATGGGATACCATAAATCAATACCCGAAACGAAATGGTATCACGATTTGATACTGGTATTTCGGTACCCGTTCATTCTGGTTTCAGTCCGATTCTGAAATTTTTTTTAATTTATTAAATATATTAAATATATAATATATAGGGCAGTATGTAATGTGTCCCTTTGGCCTTTTTCAATGTGCCTGCCACCTGCCATTGGCAGTGGTTGTCTTGTTAGTTGTCACTTTGTAGCCTTTTCAATGTGCCAATTGCCAAAGTCCACAAAGTCTGCCAATTGCCAGCCTTTCCAACGCCCAATGCCCCAGCTCCCAAGTCCCAACAGTCATTTTTTTTCCAAACGTTAATATTTCAAATGGTAAAAAAAAACAATCCTCAAATCCCTTACTCCCCTTTTATTTCTAAAATGTAAATCCTATAAATACTCCCTCTTTTTTATATTTTTAACTACAGATTTACAATAACAAATTTTTTTTTTCTCAATTTTCACTCTTTCTCAAAGTTTCAAGTTTTAAGTTCTAAATTTCAATCATATTATTTTGTAATTGTGAAAATTTGAATAATCATTTGCTGAATTTTGGAGGAGGAATCTTCTTCAAACTTCAAGTTTCGACATCAATTTTTCAATTTTCGGTTATAATCGTTTGTTCTTTACACAAATGTTTGGTAACTTCGTTCCACTCTGTAATCTTATATTTATTTTTTGTATTAATTATTTGTAAGTTGTTCTTATTATATATTATTTGTTCTTGTTAAATTTCATATTTTATAATTTTATATCATAAGGTCTTCTAAAAAAAGTGGAGGTAAAAAAGGTATTGTACACGGAGTAAAAAATATGTTTACAAAAAATAAGAACAGTTCTAGTTCTTCCAAATCTAGTTTTCCTCTTGTTAGAATGAATACTGATGAATTTACTCATGTGAATGAAATTAGTTTTTCTCATCCCGATCATATAGAAATTAATTTGGATGCTCCTATAATTCCCAAAGAGGTTTATGAAAGACATTATGGTAATTATCAAGAAAATAAAGAAGTAGAAATTGATGAAGAAGTAGATTTAGATGATACAACAACTAGTCCCGACCTCAATAGTACTGAAGTTCCACCTCAGGAGGACAATCCTCCGGTTGGAACTAGTGGTCCCCCTATTGTTCCAACTAGAGGTAAGACCAAGATACAACGTACTTTAAACACAAATATGTGGAAATTTTTGTTATTTGAATGAAGAAAAAACTTTTAGTATATGTAGTATTTGTAAACAACATTTTAAATATAAATCTAGTGGGGCTGGAGGTTCAACGAGGGGATTAAAAAAGCATTTGATGCAAAAACATAGTCAAGAGTGGTTTGCATATTTATCTTCTCTTAATGTTTGTGAAGATTCTAGCATTGGAGCATCAGCTAGAGGGTCAAATATGGTTCAAGGTGAATTAAATACTTCGAACCCAAGTGGTCCTCTTACACATCGAACCTATAATAAAGATCATGATCGTGAAAAATTTGCAAAAATAGTTGTCATTTGTGGTTTACCTTTTAGTTTTGGAGAACATCCGGGTTTTATTGCATATATTCGTGATACATATAATCCTAGTTTTAAAGGTTTATCAAGAAGCATGGTAAAAAGAGATATTTTTGAATCTCAAGAAAAACATTATCAATTTTTGCGTGCCTATTTTGAAATAATGGATTGTAGAATTGCTATTACCACTGATATAGGTCGTAGTCCTAATGGTTTTGATTATTTCACTTCTACTTCGCATTGGATTGATTATAATTGAAATTTACTAAAAAGAATTATCGGTTATAAAATTTGTCAACAGAAAAAAACTGGAATGTATATTGCTACTACTGTGTTGGAAATTTTAGATTTTTTCGGTCTTTGTGATAAAGTCATTAGTATTACTTTAGATAATGCTTCTGCTAATTTAAATGTTATTAATATGCTAGAACCTAGAATTTGTCCTATTAGTAAATATGTTTTTCATGTTAGATGTGTTGCGCATGTATTAAATTTGGTTGTTAGTGATGGTGTGAAATTGTTTGAAAATAGTAGTGATAAAGTTGATAATGCTTGTTTTTATATTTTTCATATGCATAGTAGTAGTAGAATTAATCAACTTAAAGAGCTTTGTAATGCATGTAAACTTCCGTTTAGCAAAGTTCCAAAACATGTAAAAACTAGATGGAATTCCTTTTATGATATGCTTGAAGTTGCTTATATATAGAGAGAACCTATTACTATGCAATTTAATAGTCATAATGCTTATCCTGAATTAAAACTTAATGATAGTGATTGAGATGAAGTAAATGAACTTAGAATATTTTTGAAATCATTTTATGATGCTACTAAATTTTTTTTTGGAATGTATTATCCTACTATTTCTGAAATTTTAATACATATATGTGATATTTCATCTCTCTTTTCTGAATATAAAACAAATGAATTATTTACTAGTGCTATTGAAGTTATGATTACAAAATTTAAGAAATGTTTTTTTCCTATCCCTCAAATTTATTAAACTGCAATTCTTTTCAATCCTGAATATAAAGAATATGGTGCAAAAGCTTTAGTTGAATGCATTTATCAAAATTTAGATATTAAACCAGAAGAACAACCTGATTTGGTAACATGTCAAAATAGTATAAAATTACTTGCTAAAGAAATGTATGATAAATATTGTTCCTTAGATAATGTTGAAAATCCTCAAATGTCTATCACTCGAGTAGGTGCCCATGGTAGAGTGAAACATAAACTTGGTCTTGACTCTTCTAATAAATGTGAATTTGTTAAATATCTTGAACAGGGTTCAAATAATATTACAAACGAGGAAGATATACCACAACTACTGAACTAGTAGAGGGCTTGTGGAACTCAATTCCAGTCCGGTTCATCCCGGTACCGGTCAAACCATCCCGTTCTGGTCCAGTACCGGTTCATTCCGGTCCGGTGGTTCCGTTCTGGTCCATTGCGCAGCCTTAGATACATAACACAATTCAATGGTCCTCTCACGGAACCCAATTCAATGGACTTCTCATGGAACCCAAATCCAAATTGTTAGTGTACTGGTTCATGGTACCCGATCCAATGTTTAAGCCGAAACGTGGCAACCGATCCCATATTTATGCCGAAAGGTGGCAACTGATCCCATATTTATGTCGAAATGTGGCAACCGATCTAAGTTAGTGTGTCGAAACGTAACACCTGATCCATTCAACAAAACCACAATCATAATCACAATGTATATTCTCACGATAATACAACAAGAGGTGATTCATGGCATACAATTATTCAATTATCCTCATTTACGATTAGGGTGATCAATAATGCAACATTCACATACATACATGCATTATTATGAGCAATTGCAAATATATATAACACCAACATGAAATCACAACCATCACCTACCTCGAATCCAAGCTTGAATCCCCTAAGGCACTTGAATATTCTATTTTCGGATTCTTTCCTCTTGTTCTAGGTCTACAAACAATTAATATATGCAAGGATCAACAATCAAAGGTCTAATTATTCGGATTATAACAAACCCAATAACCATAGACCAAACCCAGGATCCTAATACCCAGATTAGGGCTTTTTCCACCATAATTTCTAGATAAAAACCCTCCCCATCGATAATCACCTATGAATTTACATTCTACGGATCGAAAAATAGATCCGGGAGTTAAAACCTTACCTTTAGCCTCAAGAATGGTGGAAAACTATCAAGAAAGCACATGGGGTCGTCTCCTAGCTCTCAAAGTCGAAACTTGCAGATTAAAATAATTTTGGGATTTATTTTCGACTTAAATCGCGACTGTTCCGCTATGGCGGTCCCAAACCCGCCACAGTGGCCCCTCCCTGGTGAGAATAATCCTGACACAACGGCTTGCATGGAAACAGAATGTCGAATTAAGAGCTCCAAACCCCCATTTCACAACACACCTTCATCCCACGACACTCAGAAAACACCTGTTCACGCTAAGATCAATTACGAGAGTTCTACTCGCCCGAATTCAATTCCATAAAGTCGTACGGGTTCCTTAACGTCTTACCTATCCACTCATGCAATAAATTTCATTAATACACTTCTCTTCATTACCAGATTTTCCTAGACTCGTCTAACTCCGATTTCGTCCAAATCTGGACTAGGCTAGGAAATTTCAAGTTACTACTCAAAAGTTTTTCTGGTCCAATTATTTCCCCATTGGCTTTTCCCTAACGACGGAATCAGGCCGTTACATTTATTTTTTTAAAAAATAATATTATTACACATGTACACATCACATGCTATTGTAAGTAGAACGAAAGATGCATCAATTGTTAAAGGTCAGTATTGATATTGGTCAATTTTTGTATCCTGGTTTTTAAATTGCATGCCTAAATCGGTCTTTGATTTATTTTCTAAAATTTTATTTTACACTTTTCGGAAAAGGGTAAAAATATTCTTAAATTATGTGAAAGTGAATAAAATGTCTTCACTGAATAAGCTGGTTTAAAAACATGAATCACGTCACTAAGTTTGATCCAAAAATATCTCTACCTCTAATAATTTGATCCTAAAATGTCTCTATCGTTACTAAATAGGTCAAAATTGTCCTTCTTCAAATATTTTTACATAAGTTAGATAATTATATATATTTTTTAAAAAATTCTAAAAATAATATTATTGAATGCGTACACAACACATGCTATTGTAACTAGTACGAAAGATTCATCAATTGTCAATGGTCAATTTTGATATTGCTTTAATTTTTATATCCTATTTTGCTAATTGTGTGCCCAAATCGATCTTTGTTTTATTTTATAATTTTTAGAAAAGAATAAAACAATTATTAAATTATGTGAAATTGAATAATTTAGTCATCGAATCTAGTTTTCAATCATTCACATGATGTACGTAGGATAATCAAATATTTTTAAATCAGATTAATAAGCAAGAGTACTTGACCACATTTTCTTCGGAGCCTTAAATTCAAAGGTGCAAAAGAAGCACGATTGACAATATAGCAATACATAGAGATATCATCAGCCTAAAATGCGTTAGTCAACCAAAAATTTTAATCATGCAATGAGCTCTTTCCAAAAGAGTTCTATTCATCTTTTTTGCAACACCATTTTGCTAAGGGGTGATCCTCACAGTATGATGTCGAGTGATTTCTTCATTTTTTATAAAATTTATTGAACTTATCATTACAAAATATCAAACCATTATTTAATCTAAGCCGTTTGACATGTTTTCCTATTTTCTTTTCAATCAAATCATTCCATTATTTGAAAGTTAAGTAAATATCACTTTTATTTTTTAGAAAATAAATCAAAACTTTCCTTGAATAATCCTTAATGAAAGTTAACATATACCTAGTACCACCTTTTGATGAGGGACTAGAAGGATCCCAATTGTCTGAATGAAGTTAGTCTAAAGTAGCTTTTGTTCGATGATTTATTATAGATTTGAAATTGGCTCTTTTCTGCTTCAGGAATATATTGTATTCGTCAAAGTCCATATTTATGATATTATGTCCACAAAAGAGACCTATTTTGCTGAGAATGGAAAGTCCTCACTCATATGCCCCGATTGAATATGCCACAATTTGGTGATGTCATAATCAAATTAAGTATAAAATGCAGCAATACCAGTGACAATGGATCCTAGTAAAGTGTAGAACTTATCAGATTTACGTGTTTTCATGATCACAAGAGCATCTAGAGAGATTTTCATAACTCCACCTTCACTTGTGCATTTTCACCAAAGAAATTCTAGAATGACTAATGAGATGAGATTATTTAAGTTGGGAAAATTTATAACATCAGTGAGAGTTCTTACCAAATCATCGTGCATTCTGATACAAATTGTACCTTTTGTCAAAATATTGTAGGGAGCATTGTTATCCATTAAGACAATTCCACCTCCACCAAATTTGTATATGGTAAGCAAATCTCTATTGAACACATATGATAAGAAAAATCTGAATCTGATGTCCACTCATTATTAGATTTAAAACTATTACTAGTAGCTAAATACCCTCAGACTTATCAGCAACAACACTTGTTTTAACAGGGACAATATTTTGGTGCTTGTTTTTGTTTTTCTTATGCTTTTCTTTGTTTTTCAACTTATAGCATTCAGAAATAATATGACCTTTTTTTATGACATATTTGCACACCACATTTTTGTATCTGAACTTTGACATTGATTTGAACCCTCTCACTACTTGATTCTTTCTTATTAGATCTATCTCTTACAAATAAATCTTTCCTATGTATTTCACTACTTTTCCGGTAATAATTTTTTTTATCTATTTGTTCTTTTGATTTTAAGATATATGTAATTTTCCTATAAGAGATATTATCCCTTTCATAAAACATAGTATATCTAACATGCTTAAATGATTGGGGTAAGAAAATAAGTAATAAGACGATCTGATCTTAATCATTAACTTCAACCTCAATATTATTCAAATCCATAAGAGTAGAATCAAATGCCTCAAGAAGTGAGAGTATAGAAGTACCTTCAACCATGTTGCAAAAAATCAACTACGTGTTCAGGAACCTAAATATAAAATTTTGAATGATCTCATGTAGCTTTTGAGGTATTTTTGGATGACTCTGATGCTTGGATTCAAGGAAGAAGACGAGGTTATTTTTTTAATAATAAAGTATTACATTGTATATTATTGTATAAGAGTGAATATTATCTTTTACAATTTTATATAATATTGTATATTTAGTGTATTAAGTCTTAAAATATTTTTGTAAGAATTAACATTTTTGTATATTATTGTATATCATATGGATAATTTTGTATACTAGATTTTTTTTTTGGCTAAAAATTTGTAATGTAATTTTCTACCTATATTTTTATATAAGTTAAATGATTGTATATTTAAAAAAACCTTTCAAAAATTTAATATTATTGGACTCGTACACATCAAATACTATTGTAACTAATACGAAAGATGCATCAATTGTCAATGATCAATTTTGATATTGGTCAATTCATGTATAATAATTTTCCTAACTGCATGCCCAAGTCGGTCTTTGTTTTATTTTTTAAAATGTCATTTTACAATTTGTGTAATGAAACCGGTCGGTCATTTTTGGAAAGTTTCATGAATTTACTATTTCATCCTCTTGATATTGTCCCCGAATCCTCTATGATTGAGTTTTGAAAAGTTGGTTTTGAACATTGAGTTAAAAATTGAGAATTTTGATAAGTTTGAATTTGAAAGGCTAAGTTGTTAAAAAATGATTTTGGATGTGTTTGGAGTTGTGAGTGTCGAAATAGAATTCCATTGATTCCATCAGTCCCGCAATGTGTGACATGATTTGTGAGAGTTGTCAGTTTCTGATTTGAGTCTTTTTGAGGATTCAAGGTCCTAAGTTGTGAAATTGTGGAATTTAAGCTTTTGGACTAACTTTGGTCAACATTCAGAGTTTGAATGCTTGGATCGGAATTCCGAGAGTTCCATTGGATTTGGGGGATTATTTCAAGCTTAGGTGAGGTCTTGGTTGATTTTTGAGAGGTCCTGAGCTTGTTTTAGTCTTTTTTTGGCATGAGTTCATTTCTTGGAATTTTCAGGGATGTTGGGTCAAAGGGATCTCAAATTCGTGTTCTGACAGTTCCATTGAGTCCAGAACGTAGAGTAGAATTGATTTGCATTTGTGACCAGGGTGTAAGTCGTTTCGAATGAATTTCGAGGGTCCTTTCGACGCTTTGAATTTTGGTTGTGTTTTGTAGTGTAGCAGGCCTTGCTTTTGCAAAGGTCCCGTCACTTAAGCAACCTTTGATTTTGCAACGCTCGCGTTTTTAGCAGTGTTCACTTGTCACTTTTGTGACATCAGAGAGGGCTTTTGTCCTACCATTTCAGGGTTTAAGCCTCCATTTCACCATTTTTGAGTTTTGGGAGCATTAGGGTGACGATTTGGATCAATTTTTTGAGAAATATTTTTGGGTTGAGATTCTTATCTCTAAATATTCAATTACCCATTATTATTTATGGATTTATGTGTTTGGATTAATATTTTGAAATGAGAAATTTGGGGTTATCTTCAAGAACCAAGAAATTAGTAGAATGGTAGTTTTGAAGTGATTTTGATCACTTTTTTGAAATACTTTTCTCTAATGAGTTCCTAAAGCCTTAAAACACCATTTTCAAGTATTATTTTTTGGATTCAAACCTCTATTTTGAAATTGGATATTGAGTTGATTGGTTCATTTCTCTATATAATTGATGTGTGAATCGTTGATTCCGATGAGTGATTGTAAATACTTGATTATTATAAATTTTGTGGATTTAGAAGTGATTCGGAAGGGGGAGACTCAACTAGTGGAGTAATTGTTAATTTATTTAAGGCAAGTGACTTCTTAAACCTAGTTTTCTAGTAGAATTCATGTACTTCCTTAGTTGCTTGTGTGTTGGGAGAAATGGGGATGAGGTGAAGGGTTAGATTTTCCACTTCATACATCTAAATGAGTAAAAAAGGGTTGAAATAAAAAGGGCTATGTGTTAAACATGATGATCTGAAACTCCTTATTGTGACCCTTATTGGTTGACTAAAGAAATGCTTGAAGCATGAATATGGACTTGAATTGTGTGAATTGTTGTCTCTTTCGTGTGGTGTGATATTGCTTATATGCATTGACCTTAAACACCATGATGAGACATGTGATAACTTATGAAGTTGAGGTCTTTGTCGGTGAGTGTTATGATGTCGAGGTCTTTACCGGAAAGTGTTCTAATGTCGTGGCCTTTGCCGGTGAGTGCTTGATGCCGAGGTCTTTATCGGCGAGTGTTGTGATGCCGAGGTCATTTTCGGCAAGTGGTATAAATCCAATGAAACATAGTTCTGGCTAATAAATTGATATAAAATCGATGGGAAATGATTCCTGCGGGTGATATTGTGCCGATGAGAAATGGTTCCGACAAGAGATTGATTACTATGACTTGATGAATTTGATGCTTATGCGTGACTTGATTGCTAAATTTTTATTTATGTACTTATTGCGAGTGACTAATCTACTTGACTTTGAGATTGACTAGCTTGAATCGTTTGATTATTTATTGTGACTATTAAGCTGTGAATATTGGGCCTTTTGAGTCGTGTATTGTTGAATCGCTAGGTTGGGTTGATTTATGTGCAGGTTGTAGTTTGAGGAGTTTCGGTTGGAGTGTATGAGGTATTTGGTTTCTAGCTAGATACCTTGTTTATTAGGTTGTTTGCTGGGTATCTTGTTGTTAATACTCACCCCTTGCTTCTAAACTTGTGTAGGTTCCGAGCCCAGATCCTCATGACCTCTTTCTTCTTATTCTGATTTCGAGGCTTATCGAGGAATTGAAGAAGTAGATGATTTTCCTTTTGGCGGGCCCTTTTTTTCCTTTTCTTTATACTTTATTTTATTTGAGAAACAAAGACTAAGACTTGTGCTTATTTCTAAATTCCACACTTTATGTATCTAGTGGCTTGTACATATGAAAACCAGGTTTTGAGGTATTGTTTAGAATGAATAAGTTTTCTGCCTTTGTCTTTTTCTTGCTTTATATTTCCGCATTTCTTTCATTTTTGTTGGTTGAGGCTGACTTGTCTTGGTGGGAAAAGACAAGTGTCATCATGTCCATTTTTAGGTCATGACAAATTGTGTTAGAGCCAGGTTCATAGGTCTCACGTGTGTACAAGTCAAGTCTAAGTAGAGTCTTGAGGATCGGTACAAAGACGTATGTACTTATCTTCAAAAGGGTACAAAGATTGTTAGGAAAATCTTTTTTTATTGTGCGTGGTTACCTTCGCTAGTGTTGAGTTACTGCGTATTATTTTGGCAGATGTCTAGGACCAGAGCTTTTGTTTATAGTGGTAGAGGGGAGGCAGTCCCCGAGCCTGTTGTTGAGATCCCAGCTAGGGGTAGAGGTAGGGTCAGAGCTAGAGGTCGTTCTCATGGATTAGCACCAGCTAGAGGTTGTGCTCGTAGAGTGGCACCAGCCAGAGGCAGAGGTAGATAGGTTTCACCTAAGCTACATGTTAACGTTGTCGAGGACCAGGTCTCTCCCGGGTTTGGAGCTTTCTTGTATCAGGAGAACTTGTTGAGGATGCTTGGTGTGATGGAGAGTTTCTCTTAGGGTGGTACGATAGGTACACCATATGGTTCTCGGACTAGCTTAAAAGCACCGACTCCGGGTATTCAGGATCAGGTGGGTCAACCACGAGTGGTTTCGGCACTAGTTGTGGGTATTCAGATTGCCCTTGATGTTACTCTGATGACAACTAAGTAGCAATGTTATGGAAGGTTTTAGAAGATGAAACCACCTAGTTTTAGGGAGGTAAGAGCGAGGATGATCATGAGTTCTTGACTTTTTCCCATGAAATACTTGAGGCAGGTGGTATGGTGGATGCTCGTGGTGTTCATTTTGTTTCTCTTCAGTTGCATGGACATGCCAAAGAGTAGTGGAGGAATTTTAGGAGGTCTAGTACCATGGAGCATAAGAGAGGAGAGTCAATTATGGTTTGAGAGGTTGACCCAAGGCAGTATGTTTGTGACTAAGTATAAGACCTATTTCTGTGAGCTTTCTAAGCATGCTATGACTATTGTTCCCGATGAGGTAGCGAGAGAGTTTGCAGATTTGTGAGAGGATTAACTTTCTCTACCAAGTCGTATGTGATTCGAGCAGCCAAAGAGGGGGCTTTCTTTCAGTCAATTATGAGCACCACCAATGAGGCAGAGTTGATGCTTTTAGAGGAGTTTGGAGAGCCCAAGAAGACCCATTCTTTTTGTCAGTTTTTTGGCGCCTTATCTGAAGACAAGGGTTCATATTGAGTGAGTGAATCCTTTTAGCGTCGTGGATCGGTTCATGCTTTTATGCCAATAGTTGAGAGTAGGCAGTCAACCTGAGGATCTTATAGTTATAGCCGAGGTGGTCATGGTAGTTCATCTGATACGAAGCAATAATTATCTATGTCGATATCTTACTTTCTTGTGGGGATCCAGGTCATATGATTTGACAGTGTCCTCTTCAAACTTATTCAGGATCCCAACGTTCTTATTCAACTGCTCCAGCTAGGGATTCAGCGCCTCCATCCAGGGGTCGAGGCACAGTTCAGTCCGATAGAGGTGGCATGACTTCTGGTAGGGGTATTCCAGCTCTACAGGGTGGAGGTAGAGGTTCTACTCAGACAACAGGTAGCCGTAAGGGATAGTGTTATGCTTTTCTAGTGATGCCTGAGGCTGATATTTCTAATGTTGTGATCACAAGTATCATCTCAATTTGCCATCAACCTGTGTCTCAATTGTTTGATTCGGGATCTACTTTCTCATATATGTCCACCTATTTTTCTGTTGGGTTTGATATGTTGTTTGATTGCATGCATGTGACTATTCATGTTTCTACACCAGTGGGTGAATCCTTAGTGGTGGATCGAATGTATTAATTATGTCTTGTTTCTTTGGTCGGGTATGATACTTGGGTAGATTTGATCATTTTGGGAATGATAGACTTTGATATTATCTTGGGTATGGCTTGACTCTCTCCGCATCATGTTATTGTTTATTGTTATGCTAAGACTACAACCTTAGCAATGTCGGATGTATCGAGAGTTAAGTGGATGAGTGCTAGTGGTTCCTACCCTAACAAAGTTATCTCCTTTATTAAAGCTCATAGATTATTTGAGAGAGGGTATTTATCCTACTTGGCTTTCATTCGGGATACTAGCGTTGAGCCATCTCCCATGGATGGTGTGCCAGTCGTTCAAGAGTTTTTAGGTATGTTCCCTATTGATCTTCTAAGTGTTCCTCCAAATATAGATATTGATTTTGTGATTGACTTGGAGACGGGCACCGAGCCCATCTTTGTTCCTCCTTATCGTATGACTTGACCTGATTTGAAAGAATTGAAGGACCAGTTATAAGATTTGTTGAGTAAGGAGTTTATTCACCCTATTGTTTCTCCATGGGGTGTTCATGTATTGTTTGTGAGGAAAAAGGATGGATTCATAAGGATGTGTATTGATAATCGGCAATTGAACAAAGTGACAGTGAAGAACAAGTATCATCTTGCTCGCATTGATGATTTGTTTGATCAGCTTCAGGGTGCATCTATGTTCATGAAGTTAATAAATGTGGTATTCCAACCTTATCTGGATTTCTTTGTAGTAGTGTTCATTGGTGATATATTGGTGTACTCCAAGACCGAGGCAGATCACGATCGACATTTGAGGATTGTACACTAGAGATTGAGGGAAGAGAAACTTTATGACAAGTTCTCGAAGTGTGAGTTTTGGCTTGATTCTGTGACATTTTTGGGACACATATTTGTCCAAGGATGGTAATTGGGTGGATCCAGCCAAGATTGAGGTAGTGAGGAGTTGGACTAGACCTACATCAATTATTGAGATCCAGAGTTTTGTGGGACTTGCAGGCTATTACCGATGATTTGTTCAGAGCTTCTCTACCATTGCATCTCTTTTGACTAGATTGACTCGGCAGAGTGTGAGTTTCCAGTGGTTTTATAAGTGCGAGGAGAGCTTTCAAAATCATAAAACCTTGTTGACGTCGGCTCTAGTTTTGACTTTAACCAGGGAGGGTGTGGACTTCACCCTGTATTGTGATGCTTCTAGAGTCAAATTAGGTGGTGTTCTTATGCAGAAAGGCAAGGTGATTGACTATGCCTCCAGACAATTGAGGACCCATGAGAGGAATTACCCTACCCATGACTTAGAGTTTGCAACTGTAGTGTTTGTGCTTAAGTTATGGCTAGATCATCTGTATGGGGTTCATTGTGAGGCTTTCATGGACCATCAAAGTCTTCGGCATATCTTCATTCAGAGAGATTTGAACTTGAGGCAGCACAGATGGCCTGAACTACTGAAGGACTATGACTTCACCATCTTATATCATCCAGGGAAGGCCAATGTGGTGGTCGTTGCTTTGAGTAGGAAGACTTTTATCATGGAAAGTCTTTCCGCTATTAGTGTGGAGGAGAGACCATTGACTAAAGATGTTCAGAGGTTAGCCAATAATCTCATCCGATTACAGATTTCTGAGGAGACGGGTGGTTTGATTGCTTTTATTGAGGCTTGTTCTTCCTTAGTTGAGCAGATTTGTATGTGTTAGTTTGATGATGAGATGCTGTCTCATTCGAGACAAGTTAAGGAAAGGGGAAACCAATGAGACTGTCCTTGATTCTGATGGTGTCTTGCGGATTAGAGGCAAGATTTATGTGCCCAAGGTGGGCGAGTTGATTAGACTTATTCTCGAGGAGGCTCATTGTTTCCGATATTCCATCCATTCGAGTGCGGCGAAGATGTATCATGACTTGAGCCAACACTATTGGTGGTGTGGTATGAATAGGGATATTGCAAACTTTGTTTCGAGGTGTTTGACTTGTCAACATGTTAAGCGTGAGCACCAGCAGCCTGGAGGTATATCTCAAAGGATGCATATTCCTACTTAGAAGTAGAAGCGGATAACTATGGACTTTGTTGAGGGACTACCAACCACTGTGGGTGGTTATGACTCCATTTGGGTGATTGTTGATAGGTTGACCAAGTCCACCTATTTGATCTTGGTTCGGGTCAAGTTTATGGCAGAAAAGTTAGTCGAGCGTTATATTAGTTAGATTGTGCGATTGCATGGAGTCCCAATTTCTATTGTCTCTGATCGAGGTTCGTTATTCACTTTCCATTTTTGGAAGGCTTTGCAGCATGGTTTGGGTACTCGGCTAGAGATGAGTACAACTTTCCATCTTCAGACAGATGGTCTGTCTGAGCAAACGATTCAAGTGTTGGAGGACATGATCCGAGCTTGTGTGATTGATTTTGGTGCTAGATGGGATCAACATCTGCCCTTAGTAGAGTTTGCCTACAACAACATTTATCATTCCAGTATTTAGATGACCCCTTTTTAGGCGTTGTATGGAAGACAGTGTAGATCTCCGATCACATGGTTTGATTCAACTGAGATGGATTCATTAGATACAGACTTTCTTAGAGATGCTATGAAACAGGTTCATATGATCCAAGGTAGACTATTGATATCCCACAGTTGACACAAGAGTTATGTGGATTAGAGAGTTCGACCCCTAGTGTTCATGGAGGGTGATCATGTTTGGCTCTGAGTGTCACCCATAAAGGGTGTGATGAGGTTCGAAAAGAAGGGCAAGCTTATCCTTAGATTCATTGGAGCTTTTAATATTTTGAGTCATGTGGGAGAGGTGGCCTATAAGTTGGCCTTGCACCTAGCTCGTCAGTTGTGAATTTTGTGTTTTATGTTCCAAGCTTCGGAAGTACATGCCGGATGAGTCTCATATACTTTCCCTTGATTCAGTTGAGCTGGGTCCATACTTATATTTTGAGGAAGAGCTTGTAGCCATTTTGGATAGGCGGGTATGGAAGCTTAGGACCAAAGAGATTGCTTTAGTGAAAGTGCAGTGGAAGTATCGTACAATTGGTGAGGTGACTTAGGAGACAAAGTCGAATATGCGTGCCAAATATCCTCATCTCTTTGAGGCTCCAAGTACTTTCTTTTGCTTTATGTTCGAGGATGAACATGAATTTTTAGTAGTGAATAATGTAATGATTTGGTCGGTCATTTTTGGAAAGTTTCATGAATTTACCATTTTTCCCTCCTGGTATTAACCCCGGGTATTCTCTGATTGAGTTTAGAAAAGCTGATTATGAACTTTGAGTTTAACGTTGAGAATTTTGGTTAGTTTTGTGTTTTGAAAGCTAAGTTGTTAAGAAAGTGATTTTTGTGTCTTTTGGAGTTTTGAGTGTCATCATTAGTCTTGGAATGTGAAATTTGATTCGTGAGAGTTGTTTCGAGTCTTTTGAAGATTTCAGGTTTCAAGTTGTGAAATTATGAAATTTTAGCTTTTGGGTTTACTTTGGTCAACATTTAGAGTTCAGATGCTTGGATCGAAATTTTGAGAGTTTTGTTGGATTCAGGGGTTGATTTTTGGCTTAGGTGAGGTTTTGGTTGATTTTTGAGATGTTTCAAGCTTGTTTTAGCTTTTGTAGGCGTGAGTTAGTTTCTTGTGGTTTTCATGAATGTCGGGTCAAGGAGACCTCATATTAGTGTTTTGACAGATTCATTGAGTTGGGAACGTCGAGTATAATTGATTTGCATATGTGGTTTGTGTGTACGTGATTCCGAACAAATCTCGAGGTTCCTTTCGATGTTTTAAATTTTGGCTGTGCTTTCTGGTGTTGCAGGCCTCACTTTTGCGAAGGTCCTGTTGCTTAAACAACCTCCTCTTAAGCGAAGGATCTGTCACTTAAGCAACTTTTGCTTTTGCGAAAGAGGCTTTGCTTTTGCGACGCCTGCATTTTTAGGAATCAAGCAAACCCCTGGTCGTTTTTGCGACATCAGAGAGAGTTTTTGGCCCCATTTTACCATTTTTGAGTTTTGGGAGCTTTGGGTGTTTATTTGGATCATATTTTCGAGGAAAATCTTTTGGATAACAATTCTTATTTCTAAATCTTCAATTACCCGTTATTATTTATGGATTTATGTGTTCAAATCAAGTTTTCGAAATGAGAAATTTGGGTTATCTTCAAGAACCGGGAAATTAATAAAATGGTGATTATGAAGTGATTTTGATTTCTTTTTCAAAATGGTTTTTTCTAATGAGTTCCTAAAGCCTTAAACACTAATTTTAAGTATTGTTTTTCGGATTCAAACCACCATTTGGAAATTGGATTTTGAGTTGATTGACATATTTCTCTATATAATTGATGTGGAATTGTTGTTTTCGATGAGTGATTGTAAATACTTGATTATTATATATTCTATGGCTTTGGAAGTAATACAGAAGGGGAAGACTCAATTTGTGGAGTGATTGTTGATTGATTTAAGACAAGTGACTTTCCAAACCTCATTTTCTAGTGTACTTCTTGTGTTGCTTGTGTGTCAGGAGAAATGGGATGAGGTGAAGGGTTAAATTGTCCACTTAATACATCTAAATGAATAAAAAGGGATTGAAATGAAAAAGGCTATGTGTTGAACATGATGATGTGAATTGTTTTATTGTGACACTTGTTGATTGATTAATGAAATGCTTGAAGCATGAATATGGACTTGAATTGTGTGAATTGTTGTCTCTTCTGTGTGGTGTGATATTGCTTATATGCTTTGACTTTGAACACTGTTATGAGACATGTGATGAGTTATGAAGCCGAGGTCTTTGTCGGCGAGTGTTATGTTGCCGAGGTCTTTGCCGGCAAGTGTTGTGATGCGGTCTTTACCAGCGAGTGCTATGAAGTCAAGGTCTTTACGGGTGAGGGTTGTGATGTCGAGGTCATTTCCGGCAAGGTATAAAGCCAATGAGAAATGGTTTCGGCTGATGAATTGATATAAAGCCGATGGGACATGGTTCAGGCTGGTGATATTGTGCCGATGAGAAATGATTCCGACAAGAGATTGATTAGTGTGACTTGATGCATTTGATGTTTATGCGTGACTTGATTGCTAATTGTGATTTATATACTTGTTGCAAGTGACTGAGCTACTTGACTTTGAGATTGACTTACTTGATTCGTTTGATCAATGATCGTGACTATTGAGTTGTGAATATTGGGCCTTGTAAGTCGTGTATTGTAGAATTGCTAGGTTGAGTTGATTTATGTGCATGTTGTAGTTTGAGGAGGTTCGATTGGAGTGTAAAGGGTATTCGATTTCTAGCTAGATACCTTGTTTATTAGGTTTCTTGTTGGGTTCCGTGTTGTTGGTACTCACCCCTTGCTTCTACACTTGTGTAGGTTTCGAGTTCGGACCCGCATGACCTATTTTTCCTTATTCTTATTTCAAGGTTTGTCGAGGAATTGAAGAGGTAGTTGTTTGTCAATTTGGCAGGCACTCTTTTACCTTTTCTTTATACTTTGTTCTTGACAAATAAAGATTGTGACTAGTACTTATTTCTAAATTCCGCACTTTATGTATCTAATAACTTGTACACGTGACAATCATGTTTTGAATGAATAAGTTTTCCGCCTTTGTCTTGTTCTTGCTTTATTTCTTTCATTTTCGTTGGGTTGAGACTGACTAGTCTTTCTTTTTTAAACTACGTGTCAATTAAGGTGGTGCTTGAAACTCCATTGATTTGGATTGATGTGTTAAAATTAGAAGGCACATTAGGTGGAGAAGTTGAAAATAAAGTTGTTGGATTTTTGTCTTTCGAATTTGTGGCCGATGAACTTTTAAAGTTTGTGATTGAAAGTTGTTGTAAGTCAATCGAGTATTGAAAATTATTGTTATTGAAGTGATCAAAATTGATTTAAAGAAAAAACTTTTACATTACTCCATTGTTGAGATTTGAAGTTGGGGTTGAGCTATGGTTAATTTTTGTTGTTGGCAGGGACAAAAATTATTTGGGTCCTTCTAATTTATCTCAATCCTTCACGTAATTACATATTTTGGGTATTAACCAGATAAAAAAGATTTGGATTTTTAAAATTAATCCCAACCTTTCACATGTTTCTTCTAAGGTTGGGACCCACATATTTAATGGATTAAGGGTATATTTGACCCAAAGTATAACGGGAGGGATATATTTGGTCCAAAAGTATAACGAAGGGTATATATAAACTATCTCTTATAGTAAAGGGGTATATTTGACCATTTTCCGTTGATTTTTACACACAACATTTAGACCTTTGCCATTACCATTTTTTTCCAAACAAACATTTATTCTCTTACTATTTTTCTTCTTGCGAACCATTCCGCCCACAATTTAGTGCAATCTTCTTCAAAAAGTTGAGGAAAAAAAAGAAGAGAAAGACCGCTTTTAAAAGAATATGAAAACTTCAGATCAAGGGAATTGTGTATAAACTTGAGGCGTGTATAGTTGTATATTCAAAAATATACATCCAATCATTGGTGCTATCACTGCTATGCATACTCTTTCTCTTTTTCATCTGTATCCATATCAAACCAAAATAATTTTTGCTACATATTGTGACCAATTGATTTATTCCAAACTTATTAAATAACCCAAAAATTTGATTGATTCCAATCTTAACCTAGTTACAATAATAAAAAAATGGAAAAGGATCAAAACTATCCTTAAACTATCCGAAATAGCTTAAATATACCCTTAAACTATATTTCGGCTAAAAAATATCATTTTCGTCAAACTTTTGGGTCACACCTACCCTTCTAGTTAACGGAAGTATTCATGTGTGTGTTAAATGCCACATGGATCCACATATGCACGTCAAACAGACCCCACCTCCACATAGATGACTACGAAAAAGGATCAAAATTATCCTTAAACTATTCGAAATAGCCTAAATATACCCTTAAACTATATTTCGGCTCAAAAATGCCCTTCCCGTCTAACTATTAGACCACACTTGCCTTTCTGTTTAACGGAAGCATCTACGTGTGTGCTAAAATGCCACATGGACTCCACATGTGCACGCCAAACACACCCCGACCACCTCCACATAGATGACTTAAAGCCTTAATTTCACCTTTTTTTTCCCTCATTTCATCCTGAAAAGTATATATTGAACCAAAAAAAGAAAAAAACATCTGCGGAAACTTGTATACGTAACCGAATGAAGTAGAAAAATTGCAATTTGATGACCATTTCAAACACAATAAAAGAAACGATCTAAGGTATAATATAAACACACTCATTTTAATTAATCAATTAACACTAAATTATTATTTTAATTTCTCTTAATAAATTAATTTTGTTTAAACAAATCTTAGCGAAGCTTTCTTGTTGATTCAACTCACGGCCATGGCGCAAAATAGCAGTTGTCGTAAGAGACATAATATACTTATCACCGGAACTCCAGGTAGAAGGAAGACGCCTACAATGGCTTCCCTGGCGGTGGTGACCGAGCTCCGTCACATCAACGTCTGCGATTTCGCTAATAAGGAAAACTTGACGAACAACTGGGATGACACCTTCGATTGCTACTACATCAACGAAGACCAAGTAAGTCTTTATAGATTTCTTAATTTAATTTTTTTTTTGTACAAATTACCCTATTTTTGTTCAAGTTTTGAGCTTTTCTGGTCCCTAATCTAGAAGATGCTTTAAATGATTGTTAAGGAAGTTTTAGATTTTGTGGAAAGTTAAAGAAACATTCAATGTATAGATGATTTAAGGATTAGATAGCAGAATTAATTTAAATTTTGTTTAAGTTGTGATCTTCAAAGTACAACATATTAGTATTGGGATAAAATGGAACTGAATTGAGTCAATGTATATTGTATATTCATATAGATATACCCAAATAAGGAAAGGATGAAATGGGGGGGGGGGGGGGGGGGGGNGGGCTCTAAATTGTCTATGTGGAGGTGGGGTGTGTTTGGCGTGCACATGTGGAGTCCATGTGACATTTTAGCACACACATGGATGTTTTTTGTTAAACAGAAGGGCAAGTGTGGTCTAATAGTTAGACGGGGAGGGTATTTTTGAGCCAAAATATAATTTAAGGATATATTTAAGCTATTTTGAATTGTTTAAGGGTAGTTTTGACCCTTTTCAATGGAGAAATTGTTATGTGAATAAGGAGCAGACCCCTCCTATGCAATAGGTCATAAATCATACAAAACAAGTAATGCGTACTAGGTAAGTTGGATGGGATGAATTCCACCCAGAAGACAAATTCTTTATTTTTATTTGGTTCGAACATGAGATCTCCATTATGAAAGTCTCAAGCGGGTCACAAGATTTTTTCCCCTCTATAATCTCAAAAAATGGGATGCAAAGAATTATATTTTAGGTGGACGTATAGGAAAAATGGTTGAATTGTCAAACGAGATACCCTACAAATATTTAATGCAAATACTTTACTACTTAACCTTTTTATATACGACTCTTTCTGCATTATTATTGCGACTAGACTATGCAGCAAATATTACGCAGTCCTTGAATTAATGTTTGAA
Organism: Solanum stenotomum; assembly: GCF_019186545.1. Lineage (NCBI taxonomy): Eukaryota > Viridiplantae > Streptophyta > Magnoliopsida > Solanales > Solanaceae > Solanum > Solanum stenotomum. The sequence continues at coordinate 28,420,567 of NC_064283.1, forward strand.
ACTTTGGACAAGTCTTCATTTGACATTTCCCCTTCTTCTTTCTTCTTACTCCTATTTTATTTAAATGCTCCAATTTCTTTTAAAGGAAGAAAATATATCCTTGTAACAGTACTATAGACTTAATTGATTTGTGTATCGAATTGATGGCTAAAGAACGGTCGATGGAGGCAACCCCTACTTGGGCGATTGCTGTGGTTTGCTTCATCTTGCTCGCTATTTCCATTTTTATTGAACAAATTATTCATCACATTGGAGAGGTACGTACGTAAGTTCTTATTACTATATATATAACTTGTTTGTTTTCTTTTACTAGATCGATATGAATGATTTTCATTTGCAGTGGTTACTGGAAAAGCGGAAAAAGCCTCTATATGAAGCACTTGAAAAGATCAAAGCTGGTAAATTCAAAATACATATATATATATATGTGCATCAAATAATTAATATATATAGTGACATATTTGGTGTGTGTGTGTGTAACAGAACTTATGCTGTTGGGATTCTTATCACTGTTGTTGACAGTGTTGCAAGAACCAGTTTCTAACTTATGCGTCCCCAAGAGTATTGGTTATTCATGGCATCCTTGTAAGCCAAAGGAAGACGCCCAGTCTGAGTATGAGGTTACTTCATGTGACAAAAAGGTACCTAAGTAGGGATTCAAACGGTTTCGATGAACCGCTTTTCTCTACATTATATATTATTCATTTTAATTTATGGGGTTACGTTGTTAAAAATTAATGCAGGGAAAAGTCCAATTTGCATCTTCATATGCAATACACCAGCTCCATATCTTCATCTTTGTGTTGGCAGTTGCTCATGTATTGTACTGTATAGCAACTTTTGCTTTGGGCAGACTAAAGGTATGTATATTATATTACCTTTCGTCATTCATATCATTTTCTTTTTCTTTTTCTCTTCTTTGCTTAATAATTTTCTATCTTGATTAATTATTTAATTTGTAGATGAGAAAATGGAGGGCATGGGAGGATGAAACAAAAACAATTGAGTACCAATTCTACAACGGTTAGTATACAACAATTTCAATAATATTTTTCATCACATCATTCATTAAAGTATAAAAGTATACATCATCATAATATTCCTTCCCTCCATTTAAAAAATCATAAATAAATAAAAAAGACTTTGCAATTTTATAGTTCTAAAATAAAGTTATGTCAAATGTACCAAAATATTTTTTTATCTTTTAATTTTAAATATATCACGTAAAAAACTGAAATTAGAATATTATAAAAAATGAAAAAAGACTATTTTTTTCTAAAGAGACTAAAAATAAAATCAAGTCATTATTTTTTAAACTATAGAAGTAGGAAAAGACAACTCTAGCCCTTAATCATTAGATAATTAGAACCTTAGACCTAAGCTTAGTATACTTGATCCATAACATGTGAAATTCCATTGATGGTGAGAATACATTTATGTATATTTGAGTAGAAATATATTAAATACTATATTCAAAAATAGGTCCACAAACATTTCAATTTAGCTACAAATTGATGTGACATATATCTAAAAAGTTTGGACACGTCTGTTGTTATTTATTTGTTTATACCTCCAAGTGGAGCTATTGGATAAGTAATGTGAGTAAGGGAATCATTTGCAAGTTGCACCTTCGCCGTCTTTTAATTCTACTAAATTAATTGACCGACACTTTATTTATACTCCGTTCGTTTATTTTTAATTATTATAATTTCGACTTTTAGAATCAAAGTATTTTAATAAATATTTTACGATATATTTTTTTATCATATTAATAAATAAAAAGGTATAATTTAGTACTTTTCTTATAATATATAATCTAATTTAAATTTAAAAATTAATCAAATTAACTTTCAAGACAATTAAAAATGAACTATACTTATTATTGCTCTCATTCGTCTCCTTTGTGGTTGACTTACTTATTTTCAATTACTTTAAAAGAATGTTTGGTTTTTTTTGACAATTTTTTATTCTAACTTCTCACTTTAGACGTTAAGATTATAAAGTAAAATATATTTTGAAATTTAAAATTATATAAAGAAATTCATTATCAGAAGTCCAAATGAGAGAAAATTAAAATTATTATTGTTGACTTTAATTATTGGTATTTGATGGTTGCAGACCCTGAGAGATTCAGATTTGCAAGGGAGACCTCGTTTGGACGTAGGCATATGCATTTCTGGAGCAAGTCGCCCGTGTTGCTCTGGATAGTGAGTCAATCATTTCCATCCATTTAATTCATTATATATATATATATTATTTATATTGTGTAAATAATCAAATTCATTTTATTAGGTTATAATTATTAGGACCTTAATAATTAGGTGTTATGTGACAATTAGTAAAGTAAATCTCGAAAAATTTTGAGTAAGAAGGCAAACGAAAAAGATACAAATATTTAACGTGATTTAGTCAATCGATCACAAAAGAAATGAGCAATAAACTATATAAGTATGAGAATATAGAATATCGAGAGAAATAACCTCATACAATTTACTCGGAATAATAAAAGGTTTACACTTGTGTCTAACCGTTTCTCTCCCTACAAAAAAACTCTCAAAGAATGAACTTCTATAATTCTATTTGTAGAGTCATAAACTTTTTCCTAAAAAAAGAACTATCCAAATATGAAACTTTATAATTTCCTTTAAAGAAAGAAAAAAGAAAAGGAAAACCCATAAGAAACTAGGACAAACAATATCTAATATTAATCAATACATATCTATCATAAAATTTATTTACTAGTAGCATAAATAATTATGTAAGGATTCATTAAACTGATATCTTTTGTGATTATATTTACAGGTTTGTTTCTTCAGGCAATTCTTCTCATCAGTAGCAAAAGTTGACTATTTAACCCTTAGACATGGGTTCATGATGGCAAGTCAATCTCCAATATAACATTAATTATACCATATCCAAAATATTATTGAAAATTAACCGCAGTCTAACCTCTCTTTTTTTATCCATGTAATTAACTGCAGGCACATTTAACTCCACAAAATCAAAATAATTTTGATTTTCAAATATACATTAACAGAGCAGTTGACAAAGACTTCAAAGTTGTTGTTGGAATAAGGTTTACATCTTTTTTTTCCCTTCCTGTCACACAATTCCTCTTTTACTAATTCTATATGATAATAATAATAACATTATTTATGTTGCAGTCCTGCATTATGGCTCTTCACGGTGCTATATTTTCTGACTACTACCGATGGTACGTATTAAATTGGCCTTATTTCACATTTATATATTCTAATTTTGAGTGTGCACAAGTAGATATACGTGTCATAATATATGTAGGGTGCAAATTGTCACGTATTGATATGTGTGTCTATTTGTTCAATTTTATACAAATTTGAGTGTCTACTTGTTTACACTCAAAGTTGAAGGACATAAATGTGAGTTAAGACCAAGTTAAAACGCATATTTATGTATTATGGCAGTGAAAGGATTATTAATTAGTACTTGAATAAACCATATCTAATATTAATTGAAACTTGTTCCTTTTATTGGACAGGATTGTACTCGTATCTTTGGGTGCCATTTGTCCCACTTGTAGTAAGTTCATTCATTAATAAGAGTAATATATATATATTCATTCATGATTGAATAAAGTATAAATTAATTATGAAAAAATTAATTAAAATGCAGATTATATTGCTGGTTGGCACAAAACTTCAAATGATCATAACAGAAATGGGAGTAAGGATTTCAGAAAGGGGAGACATAGTAAAAGGTGTACCAGTGGTGGAGACTGGAGACCATCTTTTCTGGTTTAATCGCCCTGGCCTTGTGTTATTCTTGATTAACTTTGTGCTCTTTCAGGTACCTTTTAAAAACTCACTAATTTTCATATATAATATTCTCTCACTTACTTTTGTTTTTAGTCTGTTTAAAAAAAGAATCATCTATTTCCTTTTTTGGTAATACAAGATTAAAGTACGTTTTGACATAACTTTAATTTATGATGATCACAAAATTGAAAAGACAAACTCTATATCAAATCAAACTATGTCATTCTATTTTAAAAATATAACATTGGTACAAACTCCTAGCTTGGAATTTCATAATGATTTTTTGTTTCTTGCAGAATGCGTTTCAAGTTGCTTTCTTTGTTTGGAGTTGGGTAAGGAGTTGGATTTCCATTTTCTTTTTTCTTTTGGAATGAAATTTGAATATATTGTCCTGAATATTATTTTTTTTCCTTTAAATTTTCAGTGGAAATTTGGATTTCCATCTTGCTTTCATCGGAATGCTGCAGACCTAGCCATAAGGCTAACCATGGGGTGAGTTTCACTTGCAAAAACACACTTTAGATTGCCAGAATTATGCTCAAAAACTCTGATATACATTCTTCCTTCCTAGAGGGTTCAGGAAGGGTAATCAATGAATGACCATTTTCCCTACATAATAACATGATTTTTTTCGAGAAATATGTTACTTCTTCTGTCTTAGTTTATATGATTTACTTTCCTATTTAGTCAATTTCAAATAAAATGATGTATTTCTATATTAAGTAACAATTTAACTTTAAACTATCACTTATTTTAGATCACAAGTTTCAAAAGTTAGTCTTTCTTTCTTTCTTAAACTATGTGTCAAAATGATCAATCAAATACGACAAACATCATGGAAGTTGAAGCATATTATATTTTCAGGGTGATCATACAGGTCCATTGCAGCTATGTGACTCTCCCTCTTTATGCCTTAGTTACCCAGGTAGGTACTCTGATCTACATTATAAAATCTTATACATTAAGCATGAATATATACTGATATAGAGAACTTTGTAGATGGGTTCTTCAATGAAGCCTATCATCTTTGGTGATAATGTGGCAACAGCTCTTAGAAGCTGGCACCATACAGCGAAAAAGCGGGTGAAACATGGGCTATCAGGACACACCACCCCTGCCAACAGCAGACCAACCACACCATTGCATGGTACCTCCCCTGTTCACTTATTACGCGGTTATCCACAATATAATGAGGATAGTGTTCAAGCATCTCCACGGACATCCAACGTCGAAAATGAAGGGTGGGCTAATGAAATATCCAATGACAATCAGGAGGGAGAGATCCTGCAGCATGCCTCCACTGATCATAACAAGCAAATTGAGATTACAATGTCAGATTTCACTTTTGGAAACAAATAAATGATCAATGTATATGTAAAAACTAATCTCCTCTTCAATGTTTAAGTTCATTACTGTAGATGGATCCTAGATAGTTCAAGTGCCTGCTTGCTAATACACACAGATTTTCATTCCATATTTCTGTTATACTTATATGTACAGAATATATAGCTACCCAATCACATAGGATTAGCCTATAATGATGTGACATAAGAATGATATATAGTATGTAAGATAGTACATGATATATAGTATATATATAAAATTACTCTACGAGATTTCATATTGGTTGTTGCTACTTTCAATATGTCTTTGACTACTTGAGCTTTCATCAAATGATCGATATCTATGCTCGTTAGGATCTGCACCAAATGATTGATGGATACCATATGCTACACTATATGCAAAATGAGGTTGACTGATTGTGGAAAATTCATATTTTTGAGCCAATAAATTCATATGATAACCATGCTAACCATTAATTTGAAATAGATTATCTTAATTTATTATTCTACGTATGTCTCTAAAACATTTATCTTATTAAAAAATTTTGATAAAAAATTGTAGAAAAGACTGGGCATTCTCAATTTTGAATTCAATGAACCCTGTAATGTTACCTTGAAATGGGCATTGATATTTTTCAGAAATATTTACTTGAATATTTTCACCATCAGTCCCCATTTTCTCATGCAACATTTCAATTAATTCAACGTAGTTGGCCAGAATAGACATGCTAACAATCATTCTGACACATTTGTTATATCTAAATCTATTCATTTAAGTTATTATTTCATCATCCCAATACAAAGAAACCATTACATTGTCTTCAAAATTAGCCATCAAAAATCCTGCACACAAAACTAAGGTATTATTGCATTATAACTATTAGAATATTTTTTAAAAATACATTACAGTATATAGACAAGCTATACCTATTAAAACTTTGTAAATGTTGTAACAATGGAGCACATAAGAAGAATCTTTGTAGAAAATTATTGAAATGTGCTCGAGCAACACAAAGAAGGAAAGCAAATAAATTAAAGTACCCGAGTAATGCAAAGAAGGAAAGCCATCAATCAAGGAACACATATAATTCAGCAGAATCAAGTCAAGATAGCCACAATCCTAGTATCTGACTAGGACAATCAATCAAGCAAAATCTAGAGATAAATTAGGACGCAATCAAGAATGACACAAAGATCAACTCAACCAGCAAGAAGAAGATGTAATGACCCGATTGTTCATTTTTGGTAATTTCTGCAAATTTATCATTTTTTCCCGATATTGACCTGGAGTTTTTTGTGATTAAGTTTTGAAAGTTGATTTCAAACTTTGAGTAAAAAGTTGTGTATTTGATAAGTTCTGAGTTTGAATGGCTAAAGTTGTTAAAAAGTGATTTTTGGAGTTCTTTGGAGTTTCGAGTGTCAGAATGAAACTCTGTTGATTCCATCAGTCTCGGAATGAGGTTATCGTTGTATGAGTGTTGTTAGTTTTAGATTCGGAGTCCTTTTGAGCATTTGAGGTCCTAAGTTGGAAATTTGTAGAAATTTTTGCCCTTAGGTTAACTTTGATCAACATTTAAAATTCAGATGCTCCAATCGGAATTCCAAGAGTTTCGCTGGATTTTGAGGAGTGATTTTAGGCCTAGGTGAGGTCTTGGTTGAATTTTAGAGGTCCCGAGCTTGTTTTGATCTTTTTAGGCGTTATGTTCATTCCTTGTGGCTTTCATGACTTTCAAGTTAAATGGACCTTGAGCTTGCAATTTGATGGTTCTATTGTGTTTGGAACATTGAGTATAATCAATTTGTATATTTGATTTGTGTGTACGGGATTCTGAACAAATCTCGAGGGTCCTATCAATGTTATAAAGTTGATTGTGTTAGCTGGTGTCTGCAAGCCTTACTTTTGCAAAGATCAGTCGCTTAAGCGACCTTTGCAGAAGCGAGGAGTGCTTCGCTTTAGCAAACTTCGCAAAAGCGAAGAGGGCTTTGCTTTTACGAGAGTCGCCTTTTTCGCGGGGTTTGCTTTTGTGAACCTGAGTTGCTTTTGTGACATCAGAGAGGGGTTTTTGGTTCGAAATTTTTGGGGTTTAATCCCATTTTCCATTTTTGAGCTTGGCAAAATCGTTGGAGGCGATTTTGAAGAAATATTTTGTGCTAAATATTTTGGGTAAGCTTTTGTGACCTTAAAACTTCATTTCCTTTCGATTGTTTATGGATTTTAACATCAAAACTTGAGATTTTAATTGAAAAATGACAAGATTTTTCAAGAACTTGAGTTCTTAACTAAAATGGTGATTGTGAAGTAATTTTAAGTCCTTTTTCTAAATGGTTTTTACCAATGAGTTCCAAATGTCTTGGATGATGTTTTAAGCAAAGTTTTTTGTATTCAAACTTCATTTTCGGAATTTGGTTTTTGAGTTGAATGACCTATTTTCAAAGAGTGTGAATTGGGTATTGTTATTTCCAAAATCTTATTGTGATTACTTGATTTAATTAGATTGTCTGGCTTTGGACATTGTTCGGAAAGGGAAGACTCAAGTCGTGGGTTGATTGTTTGATTGAATTAAGGCAAGTGATCTCTTAAACTTTGTAATATAGTAGAATCGTATATTTTCCTTCATTCTGTGTATTGGGAAGCATTGAGAATGAGGTGATGGAATTATTGTTCCACTTGACTAATCTTAATGAATAAAGAGGGGATTAAAGAAAAGGCTATGTGTTGATTATCATGCTTTGTGAATTGCCAATGAGAAATGGTTCTGGTTAGTGATATGATATAAAACCGATAGCAAATGGTTTTGACTAGTGATATAAAGCCGATGGGATATGATTTCGACTAGTGATATAAAGCCAATAGAAAAAGGTTTCGGCTAGTGATGTGATATAGAGTCGATGGAAAATGGTTTTGACTAGTGATTGATATAAAGCCAATGGGAATTGGTTCCGGTAAGTGATGTGATGTAAAGCCGATGGAAAGTGGTTCCAACCAGTGATGTGATATAAATCCAATGGGAAATGGTTCCGGCTAGTGATATAAAACTGATGGATAATAATTCCTGCTAGTGATATTGTGCCAAAGGGAAATGGTTTCGGCAAGAGTTGACTATTATGATTTGATATATTTGATATTTGTGGTTGACCTACTTGTTACTTGTGGTTGATCTACTTGTTACTTGCGATTGACATACTTGATACGTGTTGGTTGTTGAACTCTGACTATTGAACTGTAATTATTGAGCCTTGTGAACTGTGTATTGTAGAACTGTTATGTTGAGCTGACTTCTACGCAAGTTGTAGTTTGAGGAGGTTCAGTTGGGATAAAAGGAATACTCGTTTTCTAGCTAGTTTGTCTTGTTTATTAGGTTGCTCGTTGGGTACCGTATTGTTTGGTACTCTCTCCTTTCTTCTACATTATATAGGATATGAGTCCCGTATCATGCGACTTCTCTCCTCCTCCTATTTCCGAGGTCTATCAAAGGATTGTTGAGAGGTAGTTACTTGTCATCCCAGCGGGCCTTGTAGTTCTTTATTTTATGCTTTGTTCTATATGAGAAACAAATACTTGAGACTTGCAATCATCTTTAAATTTTGCACTTTATGTATAAATGACTTGTACATGTGACAACCAGATTTTGGGGTTATAATAGAATGAATAAATTTTTCGCTTATATCTTGTTCTTATTTCTTTTTTTATTTTTCTTTCATTTTATTGGGTTGAGGCGCACTTGTCTTGGTGGAAATAGACAAGTGCCATCACGTCTATTTTTGAATCGTGACAGAAGAATTCAATCAAAGTCGTGTGAAGATCATTAAGAGAAGCTATCACAAGGAAGAAAATCGATTTGCTCATGCACATATCTAATATGGACATAAATCATCAAATCAACCTCAATCAAGGAATCCATCAAATTCCTTGATTGAAAGAAATACCCTTGGGTCTTCCTTTCAAGATAAATCAATCGATCTATATAAACCTCCCTTAGCTTTAGTTGTGAGTACGCACTTCACCTGAACGTGTATTGTTTTCTTCTTTTGTCTTTAATAAAGTTTTGTATTCTCTTGAGTGTACAGTTGAAAACAAAAGAAAAAAAAAGGTTTGAGTGTAGGTTATACACGTAGAGACTGTGTCAAAGTAAAATATTTGATTTGCATATCTTTGTGTTATGAGTGATTTTGAAGAATTTACAAATACTTTGTGTTATGAGTTATTTTGAAGATTTTAAAGGTCAAGTAATGTTGGGAGGATCCATAAGTTATCGATTGCAATAACAAAGCGACATCAAAATATTGGGATGAAGATTCTTTTAAGAAGTTTTAAAGAATTCTATGTTTGTTTACTCTTCTTTTGTTGCTTCACATTTTTTTCTTGTTCTATTCTGTTAATTTTTTTAGTTTATTTTCTCCTTGAAGTTATATGAGTACATACGTTCATATATATAATCAGTTAGTCTTGATTTTGGTGCTAAAATACCTTATCATTATTGACAGGCATTTTAGTGTAATTAAAGCATATGAGTGACATTCTAATATGGAGATGTTGATCAAGTTAAGGTTGTTGAAGATCGTGGAAGAAGAGATAGGAGAAGACTATGTTGCTTTGGACTTGAACAAGATGGTGTCGTAAAAGAATTATACATTAAGATTATTTTTAGAATTGTAAAATGCAATTATATATAATTGGAGAAGTGTTTTGGAATCTCAAAAATGCATTTGTAGCTACATTATATAATTCTTGTAACTTATAAAGCTTGTGTAAATTCTTCAATAGAGATGAAATTATTGAATGCAGCCATATATACATGTATATAATTCTCATTTGTAATTTTCACCGAACAAGAACATGTATATAATTGTTTATTTTTCGTAGCAAATGAATATATTTAGCTATAATTCTATGTATTTCATGGCTAAAAGGTATTATTTTTAGCTACAATTCAATAATTTCGTGGCAAATACTTTATGAATACTATAGCCACAAAATTAAGCTATAGAAATAGCTATAAAATCTAAATTTGCATGGCAAACAAATTAAACATTTTGCTACAATACAATACTTTTGTGTCTGATCTATGAAAATAGCTACAACTCTTTTTTTATTGTGGCAAAAGAATAAAATAACTTGCTATAAATATATTTTTTGTGGCAAGACTTTGGTATCAAAATAGATACAACTCCAAAATTATGTAGCAATGGATATTAGTTCTTAGCCATGGGTCATGTAAAGTTTGTAGCTAACTTTTAGCCACGCTATATCTTGCTACGAATGCTACAGAAATAAATATTGTAGCTAAAGTGGTTAGCCACGAAAATTTTTATATTTAGCTACAATCGGTTTTGTGGCAATATATGTCTTTTCTTGTAGTGATATCAAACAGGAGTTTAGAATCTTTGTATCACCTAAGTTCCTTTCAAGCTCTAAAGGAAACCTTGAAATCCAAGGGGACTGGACTAGGCACCACATTTTGTCTCAACTCTCTCTTTCACTATACTTACCTCACTATACACTATAATATTTCACACTTCTCTCCTCTTTTTTTGACATACACTTCACAAAGAAAGAAACACCACTATTTATATGGGAGGAATTCTTCTTTGTATTGAATAAGAATAATGTGGATAATAATGTACGTAAATAAGTGGTCTAAAGGTTACATAAGTTATAATGTATACTGAGGTAGAATAATGGGTGAATCATAGTGGTAGATCATAGCAATAGTGGCTACAAGAGTTACACCAAAATAATGACCACATTCTTGTCAACTTATACCACTAACATATGTACTTAGTATTTTAATTTTAATATTAAAATGCATAAACACCAACATTAACTCAATTCAATTTTAATCTGTCCAAATCCAATTCATCCTTTGCCCATTTGCCATCATTAATTGTGACCATTGCATTAAACTCTACTACGATTCCAACCATGTGACCTTAGCGCTTGTTTGGTACGCGGATTAATTAAATTATCTTGAGATTATAGTATTAGATTATAATTCCTAAATTAATTTATCACACCTAGCTAGAAGATTGAGATAAAATATTCATAAGTTGAATGGGATAAGATGGAATATCCCATGATAAAATCTGAAATTATCCATCTTTATCTCACCTAGCAAACGATCCGTTAAAGAGATTTGAATTTGAAGATTGAGGCATACATTTCCCAAAACTATTTTAAATTTGCATGTATGTACCAATATACTTTAATTTTTATTTGCAAAAATGAAAAAGCTAGAGTAAACATAAAAAGGTAGAAAAGGAAGGCGTAGAATGTGAAATAAAGTAGTAAAATCTTTTTCTTTGTACAAAAAGGGAGATCAAAGCAAGCTGTGGAAAAAACCCTGCTAGGAATATTTGTTGAGATTGAAGGAAAACAAAGAGAATACTAATTAGCATCACTTTTGATGATATGTTGCTTTTGGAAAACGATATGTGCACCAAACGAAGTGCCATATTTTGGTTTAATAAAGCTGATGTCTCCTGTCGTGCCACCATCTCCACCTATCAACCAAAAACAAAAATACCAATAAAGTTAAACCAATATAATGTCACCATTAAATATAAATATCCCCTTAGAGGGGTCTTTATATTGTTGTTATATTTAAAAACAGTTTTAGAAATTTTTATGTTTCTACAAGATCATCACAATTCCAGTGGTTTTACCAGAAATAGTATTTTTTAGAAAAGGGAAAAGACTCAAATACGTTATCAAACTTTGGAAAAAAGGCTTATTTATGTCATTCGTTAAAAGTTTGGCTTATTTATATCATTTCCGTTTGAGAAAAGGTTAATCCATGTCATTATTTGTTAACTGAAATGACATAAGATGAGCCAAATTTTTAATTGGATGACATAGATGAGCTTAGTCTCAAAGTTATATACTACATATTTGAGTCTTTTCCTTTTAAAAACTAATTTAATTAATGATGTGACCAAATCATAATTGACCACGTGTGAAAAATGATTTTGCAAAATCAATTTTTTTTCAATTAACAAATAATGACATGAATGAATATTTTCTCAAACAGAAATGACATTTTGCAAGTTCTTAAAAGATGACAGAGATGAGTATTTTGCAAGTTCGAAAACGTAATACTATTTTGCAGTAAATTGCAATGTTGGTAAATGAAGGTAGGTGATAAGACATACCAGTAGAAATCCCATCTGGGTCGGACTTTATACATACGGTTTTCACCATGTGGGTAATCAGATACAGCCCTCTTGGTATTTTGAAAAGCACAACAACCAATGGAATAAATTCCAATGAGTAAGACAAGCATGACAATATTAAGAACTGATATCTTTTGCCAATCCCTTCTCACATCTTCAAGAACTCCAGCTTTGCATGAATCACACTCATAGCACAACAAATTTGGATCATTGTTCCATTGGTAACAATCTGCCTCTTGTGTCATTGTTGTCAATCCATAGTTGCATGCTGTTGGTGGTTTGCAACATCCTGACTGTCAATTCAGAAAGACTTTTGAAATATATGGTCTAAAATAAGTCATACATATTTATGTAGTTAGAAATTATTTCATCAAGAGTAAATAAACATTTTGAAGATAAATTTTTACTAAAGTATCACTTTTTGGACTAATAAAAAAAAGAAAATAAGTCCTATAAAGTGGGACAGCCGGACAGATGGAGTAAATATTATCAAATTCCAATTATGTCCACTGAACTTGTAAAATTGCAAATATATATAATTATTCTAATCAGATAATGCGCTTACACTTTATACATACCAATTATTAGAGGCGGGTTTAAAGGGGGTCGAGGATGTTCACCAGAATTCTCTAGGTCAAAAATTATATTGAATATATAAGTTTTTTTAAAATTTTTATGTGTAGATTTTGAATTTTCTAAACACAAATATAAAGGTTGACTTAATGATTTAATATTCTTGATCTATTTTTTAAATCCGTTAGTGAAAATTCTGGATTAGCTATGGCATATGATGGATGATAATATTCTTGATCTACTTTAAATCGTATAAAATTGGAATATAATCGCCTCCGCCCCACCACCCAGTAGAGAATATTGAGAAAAGCATACTAGCAACAAGGAAAGAGGCAAAAGATTTTACTTCTCAAGTCTCAACAAATTAAAAGAGAAGACAACAACCAAAAAAATAAAAATAAAAACAAAATATAGAAAAAATTTCATTTGTTTCTTGGATGTATATCCTCTACTAGTTATTTTATATACTTCAGTCATTTTTTATATGGTAAAATAAACAAAACCACCCTATAATTTCCAAAAAATGGAGAAAAAAGAAAGAACACTTGTCCAAGTTCTTGGTAATAAAATTAGCTGGATTTAGCTAATATTCATCAATACTAGTGTAAATACTTATCATGTAATCATCAATATACACATACATAGTTCAAAGAAGGTATGAAATGGGAAACAAATAGCAACTAATAGGAAAACAGTAACAACAACAAAATAGTAAAATAATCGAAACACCATAAACAACAGATGACGATAAAAAGTAGAAGCAAGATAACTCTCTACTATCTACTAATTATCTACCCTTATCTACGACTCTCACACCCTCCAATCTATGGTCATATATCCTCGGTAAGGTGAAACGACGTTTTATGACCAAAGACATAACAAAAAGTTTATTATCTTTAGATATGATGTTTATAATAGTGAGAGGTTAACATTCAAGGCACGTTCCTAGAGACTAGTACATACCTGGATAGGAGTCAAATCTTTGGTAAGATAATCATATGGACTCCAAGTAATAACATTAGCACAAGTCTTGGAACCCAAAATACAAGCTCTAATAGTGACCCAATATTGAGGATCCTTAATCCTTTTCCTTAGCCATGGTGAGTAATTTTGAAGATGATACTCTTTATATACTTTACCAGGCACATCCATTCCACCACCTTGGCTTGTTACCACAAAACCAAAAACAGTTAGCCCCATCAATGCCCCTATGAGGAACAACATGACAAATAAGTAGAGCCAAAGTGCCCATGCAACATGGAAACAAGCTCCAATGAAACCAGCCAATGAAACTATGAGGATTATGAAACCTATGAACAAGAGTGGTGTTTGGAGGAATTTCTCACATGTTGTACTACTCCTTGCCATCCATAATCCAGCACCTATGATTGGAATTGATGCTAATAGTGTGAATAAATTCAAGAAACCTATTACTGTGTTGCTAAATCTATACATAGTTTCTTCACTTAATTTTCTAGTTTACTAGGTGCTTGGGTTTGGAGGGTTTCTTTAGTATACATATTTTGCTTTTCTTCTTGATCACCTTTTTTTATAACTACTAGTACTAGCTTTTAAAAGGGTGGCAAATTATTTTAAATAAAAAGAACCTTAGAGTGGAGTATGGCCATTGGATTGATTACTTTATGGGTAATAAGGAATATTTTTATTTGGATAATAGTGAGTGACCAAAATTGAATTCTTAGCTATTAAGTAAATATATTTCTCACATAGAATATAGTCATTCAACTCGACTCGCTTGTTTGTCATGCCTATGGGTGAAGAATCTTATCCTCATAGGCTCGGACAAGGTCCAAACCATAGGAAAAAACTCAACGATAAAAAGTAGAATAAAACCAGCTTCTCTAAAACACCACAACCCCCTCCCCCAATCGGAAAAAAAAAAGAAAAAGTAATGGGTATACGATAAAGAAATTACCAAGTAAGCTTTGTACCTTTTAGACACTCGTAGTAGACTTTCACTGTCATTTCGGTATTTTGACATTCTTTTATAATCAGCAAAAATATAATGTAATGTATATTATACTCGGGAATAGTGTGTAAAGTGTCTAATTAATTGAGGATATTAGACATTTTTGACAACAATAATTCTTAAACAATGATTTTTGAGTTTTAAAAAAGTACAAACTATTATATCAGGAAGCTTCAAATAGGCTTTAATAGAGTCCAAATTTTCATCTTATTTTCTTCCATCCAAAAGTGATGAAACAATGCTTAAAATCAATAATTTAAGCTCAAATACAAGATTAACGTTTATTTCAATCAAAATTTAGCAAATAAATTTGATTTCAGATCTGATTTTTCACATAGTAAACTAAAACATCAAACTCTACTAATTTGAAAAACTAGTTAGGGTGATTGAATAAAAGGCTAATTAAAACTTTACTGAAAAGCTAGTAGCTACCTATTACCAATGGACTCAATTTAGTCAAGCTAACATAGAAATTATCAAAAATCATTTCGTTTGAAGTGCCTGAATGTGTATGAGATATACAACATGCTCTTCAAATATATATATATATATATATGGCCAAACACATATACAACCCCTCTAACTTGCCCTCATTTTTCATTTTGGCACTCCAACTTATCCTTGTTCCATTTTAACCCTTAAACTTCATTTTTTATGTCCCATTTTAACACGAAATATTATTTTTATGATTTCTTTATTTTTATATATATTCTTCAATGGCAACTTCTTATTTTAAATTGACATGTGTCAGTTAATTTTAGTTAAAAAAATAAAAATTAACAAAAAATAATTCTTTTTAAAAAATAATAATTTATTTTTAAGAGTTTTATGTATTTTTATGTGAAAGATAACCGACGAAATTGTGTTGGTTTTCTTTCTTAAAAATCACCGACAATCTAAAGTCAATCGAGTTTTAACATTTTTTAGTAGTGTTATTAGCAAAGAACAAGAGTCTTTTTTACTCGTATTGAAGATGAGTTTTTTTATTCGTATTGATTTATATTAAAAATAAAAAGTGAGTATTTGCGTTTAATTTAGATAGCCTAGATTATAAGAAATAATAAATAAGTAGTGTTATTTAATTTAATTGAATGTTTAAGAAAGAAAATCAAAGAACTTTCGTCAATTTAATTTCATGCAAAAATACAGAGAAATCTCAAAAAATAATATTATTGTTTGAAAAAATTTATGTTCGTTCGCGAATATTTAATTTTTTTACGAAAATTAACAGACACATGTCTATTTTTTTAAAATAAAAAATTGCAATTGAAGAACATAAATAAAAAAAAATCATAAATATTAGTATTAGTGTTTAAATGGTACAGAAAAAATGGAGTTTAAGGGTTAAAATGAAACAAGGCTAAGTTGGAGTGCCAAAATGAAAAATGAGGGCAAGTTTGAGGGGTTGTGTATGTGTTTGGCCTATATATATATATATATATATATTTATTTATTTTTCATGATTTTATAAAGTTATTCAAAACTGGTGTGGTGGAATTTTTTAAAATTTTGTTCATTCATGTTTTGTAAAGTTTTCATCAAGATTTTTCATGAGATGGTATGGGTTGTAGGGATAAAGCATGAAAAAGAAAGAAAACAAAATTAAGTGAGAAGGGGTTAGTCTTAATATATAAATGAAGTCAAGCTTGATTGAGAAATTTCTTTAAATTGATAAATGTGATTTGGTTACTTTAAGATCGGAAAAGAAACTCTGATAACTAAAGAATTATTTGGAGTTAGACTTTGCATAGTCCCTTATATGTGATATGAGTTGTATAATATATTGATTGGTCTTCGGACATAGTCTATATTTTTTATTGATTGAGTAATGATGCTTGTGTGAATAAATATGTGAAATTATTGAACTGTCTATTATAATTGTGTCACGCCCCAAAAATGGATGTGATGACACTTGTATATTCCTATCAAGATAAGTCAGCCTCAACTCACTTCAACCCAACAAAAACGAAAGAAAAAACAAAAATGCAATGAAATAGAACAAGACAGGTGGAAAACTTATTCATTCTAAACAATACCCCAAAACCTAGTTGTCAAGTTTACAAACCCCACAGAATTTGAAAGATAAATAACAAGTCTAAGTCTTTGTTTCTCAAGTAGAACAAAGCTCAAAAAGAAAAGGAAAAGAGGGTCCGCTAGGATGACAAGCAACTACCTCTCAAATCTTTCACAAGTCTCGACTGTCAGGAGAAGATCACATGGGTGCGAGCTCGGAACCTACACAAGTGTAGAAGCAAGGGGTGAGTACCAACAACATGGTACCCAACAAGCAACCTACTAAACAAAGCAACTAGCTAGAAAACGAATACCCTGACTCACCAAGCGAACCTCTTCAAACTACAACCTACATAGAAATCAGCCAAATCTAACAATTCTACAATACACGACACACAAGGCCCAATACTCACAGTTCAATCTTCACAATTCAACAATCAAACTAATCAAATAAGTCAATCTCAATGTCAAGTATTTTAGTCACATAAGACAAGTACATCAATCTCAAGTATCAAGCAAGTCACGCATAAGCTTCAAGGTATAAAGTCACATAATCAAATCTCTAGTCGAAACCATTTCTCATTGGCACAATATCGCTTGTCGTCAATGACCTCGACATAATAACACTCGTAGGAAATGACCTGGTCTAGTCACACTTGCTGAAAATGAGCTCGGCCTAATAGCATTTGCCGACAAAGACCTCGACATAATAGCACTCGTCGGCAAAGATCTCGACATCATAACATTCGCTGGCAAAGACCTCAGCATCATAGTACTCGTTAGCAAAGACCTCGGCATCATAACTCATCACAGTGTTCACAATCAATGCACGCAAGAAATATCACACCACACGAAGAGACAACAATTTGCATAATTTAAGTCCACATTCATGCTTGCAAGCATTTCATCAATCAATCAACAAATGTTACATTAAGGCAACTCACATCATCATGTTCAACACATAACCTTTTTCATTTCAGCCCCTTTTTATTCATTTAGATGTAACAAGTGGACAATTTAATCCTTTACCTCATCCACATTACTCCCAGCACACAAGCAACGAATGAACTATACGAATTCAACTAGAATACAAAGTTTAGGAAGCCACTTGCCTTAAATCAATAAACAGTCACTCCAAGAGTTGAGCCTTCCCCTTTTGATTCGCTTCTAAGGTCAAACAATCTAAAATAATCAAGTATTCACAATCACCCATCGGTAACAACAATTATCACCTTAATTATATAGAGAAATGAGTCAAACAACTCCAAACCAATATAAAACTGGAGGTTTGAATCCAGAAAACAATATTTGAAGATATTATTCAAGGCTTTAAGAACTCATTAGGGAAAATAATTTCGAAAAAGGGGTCAAAACCACTTCAAAATCACCATTTTACTAAATTCTTGGATTCTTGAAGATAAACCCAAATTTCTCATTTCAAAAGCTTTATTTGAAAACATAAATCCATAAACAATTAATTAGTAATTGAAGATTTAGAGTTAAGAATCGTTACCCAAAAGATTTTACTCGAAAATCTAGTCCAAATCGCCTCCCAAAGCTCTAAAAACTCAAAAATGGTGAAATGAGGCTTAAACCCTGAAATGGCAGCAAAACCCTCTCAGGTTCCGCTTAGTGAACCCCGCAAAAGTTGTGGGTCTCGTTTTTGCGAATCAGGTTCCGCTTAAGCGAACATTGCTAAAGTGAACCCCACCTAAACGACCAATCTCGCATTTGTAAACCTGGTTACGCTTAAGCGATCATCACTAAAATGAATCAGGTTCCTCATAAGCGATCATCACTAAAGCGAATCAGGTTCCTCTTAAGCGAACACTGCAGCACCAAAAATAATATTAGCCAAAAAACACCGAAAGGACCCTCGAGATTCGTTTGGAACCCCATGCACAAACCACATATTTAAAACAATTATTCTCAACGTTCCAGAGTCAATGGTTATGAGTATAACAATTCTGATAATTAAATTGTTAGTGAATTGTGAAATGAAATGTGTAAAATAAAAATGTTATTTGATTATAATATCTACAATCAGATACCGTCCTAGTCTCAACAATAAATGATGTCGACCAAGGATCGACGTATGTTGCTCTTAGGACTCCACGAAGGGATACCTTCGTTGCTATATGGGTTTATATAGGCAGCATGGGTGTCCCACATCCGGGGTCAGACGACATCAGCCAAGGCCTACATGCATCGAACGTGACATGTGTGCATCGGACAAGCGACGTCGGCCAATGGAAGACGACATCAGCCAAGGCATGCACGCATTGGACGTGACATGTGCGCATCGAACAAGCAACGTCGGCCAACGGCAGGCAGCATCAGCCAAGGCTTGCACGCATCGGGCGTGGTGTGTGTGCATCGGGCAAGCAATGTCAGCAAACGGAAGATGGCATCGGCCAAGGCGGATGTGGCATGTGCGCATCGGGAAAGCGACGACGGCTAACGACAGGCAGCATTAACCAAGGTGTGCACGCATCAGACATGACATATGTGCATCGGGAAAGTAACGTCGGCCAACATCAAACAGAATCAACAAAGGCCTGTACGCATCGGCTGACCGACGTCGGCCAACGGCAGGCAGCATCAGCCAAGGCCTGCACGCATCAGACGTTGCATGTGCGCGTCAGCTGGGCGACNCAAAGGCATGTACGCATCGAACGTGGCCTGTGCGCATCGGCTGACCGACGTCGGCCAACGGCAGGCAGCATCAGCCAAGGCCTGCACGCATCAGACGTTGCATGTGCGCGTCAGCTGGGCGACATTGGTCGTGGCCAGCGCGCATCGGCCAATCGACATAGGTTGTGGCATGCGCGTATCATCCAGGTGACATAGACTGCGGCATGCGCGCATCGGTCAAGTGACATAGGTCGTGAACTGCCCGCATTGGTTGTGGCTTGTGTATATCGGTCAGCCGACGTTGGACATAGCCTACCAGCATCGTCTGTGGCATGCTCACATCGGTCAGCCAACGTCGGGCAAAGCCTGCCCGTATCATCCGTGGCCTGCACACAACGGTCAGCTGACGTCGAACGTGGCCTACCAGCATCATTCGTGGCCTGCACGCATCGGTCAGCCGACGTCAGACGTGGCGTGCCAACATCGTCCATAGCCTGCACATACTAGTCTGCACTATATATGATCTACAATTTCGCCCATATAAAGCTTCATAAAAGGCCATTTCAATACTCATGTGGTAACTATTATAATAAGAAAACTTAATCAACTATATATGATCATCCCAACTTCCTTTGAAGTCTAATACACAACCATGCAATATATCTTCAAGTGTGTGAATAGTGTGTTCAACCTATCCATCAGTCCAAGGATGGAATGTGGTACTTAGGTTCACTTAGATACCTATATCTTTTTAGAAGGATTTCCAGAAGTTCACTATAAATTGTTCACTTCTATCTGAAATAGCGGAAAAAGGAATGTTATGTAAGAGAATTATCTCACGTATATAAAGTTTGGCATAATCTTCTGCAACCTGAGTGGATTTTGGATGAGTAGTTCAGGAAGGCTCTCCGTTGCTATCAAAACCTCTTTGGCCTTCTTTCGGGGTGGTGGACCTCCTGCCGAAACTTTGGGTCTGGCCAAAACTGTCAAAGCATAGAAACAAAACACATATGGTTGCATAAGGTTAATGACACAAAATTCTCAAAATGTTGGAGATAAACTCGTCAATCGATTCGGCTAGTCACCGAGTCCATTTGGTCAGTCGCCCAGTCCATTCGGCGAGTGATAGAGGTCTCGGCGAGTCACCGAACATTATAGAAAATTTTTGCAAAAACACTTCTAAACATGTGAAACTAATGATAGAGTACATATTGGTACGAATACAATATGTTTCAATATCGTACGAACCGTAAAAGTAATGAAGATTGGTAATGAACCACGTGAGACAAAAATGTTGAGAATAGATAATGGAAAATAGATGAATATATATGTTGTTATGCATGAAGGGTGTTTCACACTCTTTTGATTTTTGTACGACATGGGCATCCACATGTTGTAGACTAGACCTCGACCAATGTCACTACGTGCTACGTCGCTCGTTTAATTAGTACAAGCCACAGACGATGCGGGCAGGCCACGTCCGACGTCGGCAGATCGATGTGTGCAAGTCACGAACGATACTGGCAGGCCACGTTTGATGTCAGCCGACGGATGTGTGCAGGCCACAGACGATGCTGGCAGGCCACATCCAACGTCGGCTAATCGATGTGTGTAGGCCACAGATGATGCTGGCAGGCCACGTCTGACGTCGGCTGACCGATGTGAGCACGCCACAGACTATATGAGTAGGCTACGTATGACGTCGATTTAACAATGTGCACAAGCCACGGCCGATGCGAGTCCACGGCCTGTCGCCTGACTGATTCGCACATGCCACGGCCTATGTCGCCTGGCTTATGTGCGCAATCCACGGCCAATGCGCGCATGCCACGACTTATGTTGAATGGCCGATGCGCGCAACCCATGGCCGCTGATGCCCGACTAATGCGCGCAGGCCACAACCAATGTCGCCCAGCCCTTAGAGCCAATCTTTTTCCCGAAGTTACGGATCCATTTTGCCGACTTCCCTTGCCTACATTGTTCCATCGACCAAAGGTTGTTCACCTTGGAGACCTCATACAGTTATAAGTACGACCGGGCGTGGACGACATTCGGTCTTCTAGATTTTCAAGGGCCACCGGGAATGCACTGGACACCACGTGACGTGCGGTGCTCTTCCAGCCACTGGACCTTACCTCCGGCTGAGCCAATTCCAGGGTGGGCAGACTGTTAAACAGAAAAGAAACTCTCTCCCAAGGCTTTCGCCGACGTCTCTGGACTTTCTAACGTTGCCATCAACCGCCACGTCTCGGTTCAGGAATTTTAACCCTCTTCCTTTCGAAGTACGTACGAAACGGACTATCTGTTGGGGTTCCCTTGATCCTTAGGATCGACTAACCCATGTGCAAGTACCGTTTACATGGAACCTTTCCCCTCTTCAGCCTTCAAAGTTCTCATTTGACTATTTGCTACTACCACCAAGATCTGCATCAACGGCCGCTCTGCCTAGGCTAACACCCAAGGTTTTGCAGCGACCACCGCACCCTCCTATTCATCGGGGACTGGCACTTGCCCCAACGATCGGGTGTAGGTCGCGCGCTTAAGCGCCATCTAACCCCAAAAATGGATGGCGCTTAAGAGCGCGACTTACACCCAACCATCGAGGCAAGTGCCAGTCCCCGATGAGTAGGAAGGTGCGGCGGTCGCTGCAAAACCTTAGGTGTGAGCTTGGGCAGAGCGGACGTCGGTGCAGATCTTGGTGGTAGCAGCAAATATTTAAATGAGAACTTTGAAGGACGAAAAGGGGAAAGGTTTCATGTCAACGACACTTGCACATGGGTTAGTCGATCCTAAGGGTCGGGGGAACCCCAATAGATAGCGCATTCCACGAGCGTATCGAGATCTCGGGCTTTGCCCCTCCACCTCCCCCAATCCACTCTGGTCCACGCCCCGAGTCGATCGGCGGACCGGCTCGTCACCGTTCCGCATCCGACCGGGGCGCATTGCCGGCCCCCATCCACTTTCCTCCCGACAACTTCAAGTACTCTTTGACTCTCTTTTCAAAGTCCTTTTCATCTTTCCCTCGCGATACTTGTTCGCTATCGGTCTCTCGCCCGTATTTAGCCTTAGATGAAATACACCGCCCGATTTAGGCTGCATTCCTAAACAACCCGACTCGTAGACATCGCCTCGTGGTGCGATAGGGTCCGGGCATAACGGAGCTCGCACCCTCTCTGGCGCCTCCTTCCAGGGGACTTGGTCCCGGTCCGCTGCTGAGGATGCTTCTCCATACTACAATTCAGACGACGGCGCCGCCCGATTCTAAGGCTGGGTTGTTCCCGGTTCGCTCGCCGTTACTAAGTGAATTTTTTGTAAGTTTATGTTCCTCCGATTATTGATATGCTTAAACTCAGCGGGTAATCTCGCCTGACCTGGGGTCGCGGTCGGAGCACCTTAATCGGTGCCTTAGACCGATAGCCCCATTGCGAAGTTTTTCATGACGTTGGGTTCATTTCCCATGTCTAATGACATGTTAAGGGACTAATAACAATGTCGCTATAAGATATATATATGTTAATGACAAGGCTAGTATTTGAGCTAAGAAAGTATTAATGAAATTCTATTATTTTGCGAAGGATTAAGGTAATTGGGTAATATGTGAATTTAGGAGGAAATACAAGTGATATATGTATGCTTGTTGTTCATATTGATTTTGTAATTTTTTTATGTGGATCTAATTTATGTCTACCTATAATGCCTATTCTGTATGTGTGGTGTATTGATACTATTCTTACTATATCTTTTGTTGGTGTAGGTTTGTTTAATTAAGGGTGTTTGAAGCGTGAGATGACAATAGCATCAACTTCTACTTACTTCGTTCTCAAGTGAAAGTTGTGTCTGTCTCTTGTGTATTTATACTCTATATTGTTTGTACTATGTTAGAAGCTCTTATACTTGTCTAGACTAGGTCCTTGCTCTTGTAAAGTTTTTGAAAGGAAATTTCTTATTTGCTTATTCTTGTCAATGTAGATAACTTTATTTAAATATTTTTCATTAAATGAGAAAAGATGGCAAGGATCAACCTATCTGGTTAGATTAAAGGAGGTGTCGGATGGTCCCATAATTTGGATTGTGACATCCTTTTAGTTTCAACCCAGTTCTTTTGCGTAGGACAACATTTAAACTCGTCATCAAGTACCTTGAAATCAGAAAATGCTCCACGATAAAGAATAACACTATTAAGCATCAAGGATATGGTATTCCATCTCATCAATACGTACGCACCTTCCCATTCAACTTTTAGCTGAGGTTCTTGATACACTCTACAAAATTTTATTTTTTTGCCTCAGAACCTATAACATATTTTATGATTTTTCTAATGTTACATATCAAAGTGTCATGGCCCGTCACGTCATCATGTCTATAGGTGCCACATGGAACAAAGGTTTCCATGTGGAGAGCTTACGTAGGAATAAAGCTAGCCTTAATGGAATATTCTAGAGATATGTGGAGTATTTCCTTGGAAGATCTTAGAATTTCATGGAAAGTCCTTAGAACATTCTAATTATGTAGAGTATTCTAGAATGGAGGCTTATTTGTAAATATGTAGGGACTTGCATAATAGTTATTATTTGCATATTAGCTCCTAAGTTAGTAGTATAAATAGAAGACATTCATTTGTAAAATCTTCAAGAAAAAATCAAGCAATTTTCCAAGCAATATAAAAGCCTTATTAGAAATTCTCTTGTGTCTTTCTTCATTTTCTTAGTGTTCTAGTATTAAAATGCTTACTTGTGCTTGCAAGATCGTGAAAAATTTGTAATCGAGTTGTCAAGTGCTACATGATGTTCTTAAAAGAAGTCTAAGTATGTGACAAAAGTCTAAATTATCTTCAAACATGGCTTAACAATCAAATTCAAAATATGATTGCACATCGAATATGCATAAATTTTTCATCGAAAAGTATAAAGGATTCATCAACTTAAAATGTTCTATCAATCAATATGAGATGTCTTCATTATAGCGTGCTTTATCTAAAGTTATCAAAATATCTTCTTTTGAATTCTCCATTCTGTAAGCATATTAATTAAATTTTTACCTAGAATAGGATCACTATGGGGGAGGACGAACATGATGAAATATCAAGACTCTATTTTAAAAAATCTAACTAGTCTATAATCAGATGTCAAACATATTTTATTAGGAATATCAGGATGATCATTCAAAGGCTATTTCTTTACGATTCTCATACAATTTATTAACATCAGCTCTTGTAGTATTTTGAAATGATTTTGACACTAGAATAAAAAAACATGAATATTTCTAATCCCTGGATATTTCACGAAGTTAAATAGATACTTATTTCTAACCATAGCCATGATTATCTTTTCATGATATTGTTTGTGATCTACTGATGTACCTTGACTGATTGCCTCATTTTAGTGTTTTCAGTAACGTCGATTTAAATTTAATGTTCCTAAAGTTGAGTTATGCAGCAAGACAAGTTCACATGTTTACATTTTACTCGTAGTCTATAATCTTCATTTATATCTGATGGAAACTTCTCAAAAAAAAATTCATGCTTCAAATTTTTTTTTCCTTCATTTTGATGAACTCGTAGAACTTTCTCGAGCCTCTGCAATAGAGGCTTCATTATTACGATTCATAACAAGTGCTAAAATCTACAAAACAAAGACATAAAATTAGTACATCAGTTGCTCTATTTTCAGAAATTGATGAGCTTGAAGCAGTAGTTTATTGCCCATTCTCAATACAATAGTCCTCTATTTTCAAATCATCCATTTTAAAACCAAGCGCAGTTGAAATTAACCAAAACCCAATAGTAAACAGATCTCTAATCTATATGACTATATCTATACTACCTTAAAAATATGAACTTCATAACTTGAATGTCAAATTAGTATAATAACCCCAACTAAAAACACTCTCTAACTTGATGTTAAATTACTATAATACCCAACTAAAAAAACAACAATTTAATATATCTCTATACTATGTTAAAAGCAAACACATTTTCATATTGAAGGATTGTAATTTTTCTAAAGCGTTGTGACTTTTCCTATAATTGTGACTTCCGAAAGATTGTGACTTTTCTTATAAGACACGATAAGCATATGTGATATGTCCATATTTCATACTATCCTTTTTTTTTTTACTATAAATAGAAAAATTTCCTCTCACTTTTAAACATATTTCCTTCAAAGTATCAACTCCTCAACTTGAATGTTAAATTATTATAACACCCCCTAAGTTGAATGTTAAATTAATATAGTACCCCAACTAAAAACACCCAATTTAGTATATCTTATATTTTTTTATATTTATATTTATTTATATTATATTTAAAATAAACACCTTTTTACATTGACTGGTTGTAACTTTTTCGAGTAGCTGCGACTTTTTCGAAGGGTTATGACTTTTCTAAAGGGCTGTGACTTTTCTGATAAGGCACAATAAGAACATGTTCATAGTAACCTTTGTTGGCTATAAATAGAAGAGTTAAGTGGGCTCAATTTTTCATTCTTTTATCTTAATTTGTTTTTTATTGAATTTTTTTCTTCTTATTTTTTGTGTGTGTTTTCTCTCTCTATAATACTTCTTATTTTCTATAAAAAAAAAAAATTGCATTATTATTTGTGCTAAAAAAATTAGTCCAAATTCTTGATCTTTTAAAGTATTTATATGATGTAGCATGAAATACACGGACAATACACGCGCTTGAGAACTAATTAGTATAAAAATAACAAAAAATCAGCTAAAACTTATTGAAGTGTGAACCCTTTGAAACCTCAAAGAAAAAAAGAAAAGAAAT
Organism: Solanum stenotomum; assembly: GCF_019186545.1. Taxonomy (NCBI): domain Eukaryota; kingdom Viridiplantae; phylum Streptophyta; class Magnoliopsida; order Solanales; family Solanaceae; genus Solanum; species Solanum stenotomum. Next base: position 28,446,856 of record NC_064283.1, read on the forward strand.
CTTAGGATTCGTTTGACCCCAAGAATACTTGGGAAAATTTTTGGGAAAACTTGGGGAAAACATGGGAAGTGGTGTTTGGCTATATAACTTGGCAAATCAAATTCCCAAATACTAGAAAAAAAAAACTAGTAATTGAGTCAAGTTCTAATATTTGGGAATTTTAAAAAATTTAAAAATTATCCCAAGCTTTTATATTTTATAAAAAATACCCATTTTTTATTAATTCCAACTAATATTTGTTACTACCTCCTCCGAAAAAGTTTGAGTTCTAATTTGAGCGACAAAATTGAATAAAAAGAACAATTTGTGTTTAGTGAGTTTAATTATAACTGAATCAATGAAAAATTTGAGTATGCGATTAATGTACTGTCTTGCCTATATTGTTATTTTGTTATTATTTTTTTTTGGCGAAATTGTAAAAGATAATAATTCATTCAACCAAATAGGATACGTACACTGCTAGTTTGTTTGGACTCTAGAGCTAGTCCTCGAAAGATCAACTAACTATCTATATATTATATTTACAGAAATTTTTTATCTAGACAGGATAAGCATTCAAATGATCAAGAATTGGCTTCCACTTCAGATTCAAATGTCCTTTGGTGTGCAGTTGGAGACAAATTTTCTTTAATCGATCGGCAGCAAGTGTGTGCTGTTGTGAGAATCGTCTTGAATTCCTTTCATTCCATATATGGTAGACACTTATTGCGTACAACCAACCCAATATTTCTGCGAGCGGTCTACTTTTATTTCCTCTAGTTCATCACCCATTGTAGTTCATCCTCCCAATTTCCTATCTGTCTAGGCCCTTTTATCCATGTTAAGAGTATTGAACCCCATATGTTGGTGGAGTATTCACACTCGAAAAAAAGATGACAGAGTAGTTCCGTCATCTTTTTTAACGGAACATATTCATTATAAAATAATAATATAAATATATGAGTTTTTAAAATAATTTTTAAAACTTTATGAGTATAAATCATATTTTTTGAAATAGTTAAATATTTTTGAGAAAACTTGAGGCCAAGCACATGGTGTAATTTCACTAAAAACTTGATTCAAATATTATTTGTCAAGAATATTTGAGAACTTGGAATCAAACGCTAGCTTAAAGAGTTGATAGTGAGAGAAAAATGATCAGAACTTGATTGACTCCATTTTATTATTTTATATCAAACCCATAAAATAATAGATGAATTAAGCAAATTATCTATATTTAAGCTCAACAGAGCTAGTTTATAATAATTGTAGCAGTCGAACATTGTATACTCAAAAAAGTAATCACAAAAAAAAAAAGAAAAAAAAAAGAGAATATATGTAGGATCAATTTTTGTTCCTTTATTGCTAAGTAATTGACCAAGAAGATACGGGGCAAAAGAAACAATATTACCTTCGTTTAGGGGTGTCAAAAATGAACCCAAACATAGATAATTTGTTTAAAATTTTAAAGATTGGACTCAACATAATTTGAATTGGGTTTAATCTTAACTCATTCAAGCCTAATTTATTTTAAGAGAATCCTCAATTGAGCTCAATTCGATCTCCAATTTCAATCCGTTTTAAATTTTTTTATTTAGATATGTTCCTATATTAAAGGTATGAATTATTATCTATTTAACATCTTTTAGGATTTATCTATCCATTTGTTACTTTTTTTTAAAAAAAAAATCTTGAGCTGAAATTCGAATTATGATTATAAAAGTTAAATATCACTATGTTAAAATTATTGAGATTAATCGGGTCAAATTGGACGGGTCAAGACCCAACCCGTTTTTTAACCCATTTGAACCCAACCCATTTGAACCCAAAGTAAACTTAGGCGGGTCAAGACCCAACCCGATTTCTATTTCAACCCATTTTAATATCTCCAATTTCAACTCAACCCATCCATTTGACACCCCTATCTTCGTCCCATATTACATGGACATCTTAACCGGATAGAATTAATTAATTCTTTTTCATTTTATCCCTACAATTAATATGATTTTGGAACTTTAAACAAATTTTGATCATCCAAAAATTCTCTTTTTAAGAGACTAATTAATACTCCCTCCATTTCATATTAATTGAATTGTTGAGACATTTTTCATTTTTCAAATTAACTTAATTGTTCAATTTTCAAGACTATTTTTAGAATATTTTTCCAATTTTACCCTGCATTAGTTAGTATTGGAATTAGTTATTAATTAATGTTTAGCTATTTTAATCATAATTTTGATAATAATTAATAAGGATAAAAATGGAAAGTTAAGCCTAATTTATGTCTTAATCTTCTTTTCTTAAAGGGCGTGAAACATCTCAACAATTCAATTAATATGAAATGGAGAGAGTATAAATAAAGAACAAAATAGTAAAATTGATTAGTCTATCAATACCCCACCCCCCATTTCAAATTAATTGAATTGTTGAGGTGTTTCATACGGTTTAAGAAAAGAAGATTAAAATATAAATTAGGCATAACTTTTTATTGCTACTCTTATTAATTATTGTCAAATTTATGATTAAAATAACTGAAGATTAATTAATAACTAATTTCAATGCTAACTAATGAAGAGTAAAATTGGAAGAATATTCTAAAAGTAATCTTAAAAATTGAACAATTAAGTTAATTTGAAAAATAAAAAATATCTGAACAATTAAATTAATTTAAAATAGAGAGAGTAATTTCTTAACCACTATATAAAATACAAAATGTTTATTTAATATGAAACGAGGAGAGTAATTAAGAATGGGAAGAAGTCAAGAAGGCATCAATTTTTACTCAAATTGCTCAAGGCAAGGAAAGCATAAGGGACCATTTGGTCACTTCAAATCAAACACTAGAAGCTCCAAATAAGGGCCCCCACTATTGCCCCCTTTTTAAAAGCAAAATAAAGCAAAATGAGGATTAGAAAAAAAAAATGCTCCATATGTATATAGTGGGAATGGAATAATTGAAAAAAAAATTGTCATCATTTTTTTGCCTTTGTTTATGTATGTAGAAGATTTTTATTCTCCTTTTTTAAGGTCCACCTATTCCTAGGGCCCATTTTGTAGTAGAAATTTGTTTTTAGGAAGTAATGCATTTAAGCTTTTCTTTACTTAGTCAAGTTAAGTGTACTCAAGGCTGCAAATGGTGGATAACCTTTTACATATTTAAGAATATTATTCCAAGCTTTTCCTACTAAAGACGTTTCCGTCTATTTCTTAACGCCACTAGTGCGTGTGTTTGGTATGAAGAAAAATATTTTCTCACGAAAATATTTTTTTAGAAAATAAGTTAAAAATAAGAGATAATATTTCAAAAACATTTATATGTATGCTAATAAAATATTATGAAGATGAAATGGGGTGGGGTGGAGGGGTGGTAATATGATTAAGAGATGAGGGTTGAAGACGTTAGGTGGGTGAGAATAAGACAATGAACATGAAAGTTGCTTATGAAACTTATTCCTATTTTTATTAGATAAATCATTTTTCTTATTTTGAAAAAAATTATTTTTTTGAGACAAAATATTTTTACTAATAGAGATAATTATCTTCTTCCATACCAAGCACACGTGTATCATTATGGTCACCAAGGAGTACGGTTAAATAGTTCTAATTTCTTAACTTTAATCAAATACTAAGTTTAACACCAACCACCGTAATTTTAGAATACATCATACTTTGTTTATGCCATATTGAATTTATGAGGTAATGCACATGTATTAAAAAAAATATTTATGGACATAATTTAAATCATGATTTTTATTATTGTCTTTTGTGAAGTCATAAATATAGCTTTGTAAGTAATGTAATTTATTTCCTAAAAAATTTAAAACTTCAATAAGTGATCGGGCAAATATGAAAAAAAATTCAAACATCCATTTTAAACTTTAAGAATTTAATTATTTTGAACGATAATTTTTTTTTTAAATTCAATTAATATAGAATAGTAGGAGTACATATTAAAAAAAAAAGTGGTTTATTATAAATTATATGCGGGTTATTGTAATAATGTCATGTCCCAAAGTAGGGATGGACATCTGAAAAACCACTACAAGAAAAGAATTTATTAGTAACCAATATTTTGCGGCCGGTATAAAATATGGTCCCTAAAAGTGCAATACATTATTTCCCCGATTCATATATAATTATTTACTTGTTACTTTTTTCCTTGATACATCTATTAATTTTTTTTATTTATATAGGTATTTTATCAAACTATCCCTATTAAAAAAGTTTAGTATTCCATATGTTCCTAATTACTTGTCTACTTTTGAATTGACACACCTATTAAGAAAAACAATGATTGATATAGTGAGTTTATCATTTCCCCCTATTAATTATAAAGTGGATAAAAATAAAAATTTAAGATTTTCAAGAAGTTCTACATTTTTCAAAGTAATTAATTGAGGATATAATAGGTAAAAAAATTACCCTTTCTTGATTTGTCAAAATGGACAAGTAAAAAAGAAAAATTGGACAAGTAAGGGACAGAGAAAGTATTAGGTCTTGGAAAATGATTTAGAGAAAAAATATTTAATGTTAAGGGTAAAATGGAAAAATAATTGTCTTTTCTTGATATGTCATAAGTGACAAGTAAAATAAAAAATAAAAAATTATTTTTGGCATAAGTGACAAGTAAAAATTAACGGAGAGAGTAAGAACAAATTTCTTTTGGTCCGTAAATCTTGAATCTATATTTAATTGACGAAGGGACAAATTATAGTCCCTAAATTTATTAATAATTGGTCACTAACACTCTAAATGGACAAGGCTTAGCATTAAAATAATTGGTCACTAACACTCTAAATGGACAAGGCTTAGCATTAAAACATTTGTCTCCTAAAAAAAAATTCTGCCTCCTATAAATGAAAAAAGGATAAAAGCTACTTCCTCTATTCATGTTTCTTGTCACTGTTGACTTGACACACCTATTAAAAAATAATTATGTATTTTACCAAACTATCCCTATAACACTCCGAAAATTCAGGTCTTAGTGGGACTGAGGAGAACTTTTAGGACGTTGCCGAAGTAATGGTTCTTTTAAGTCTAAACTCTTCTAAGTCTGAACCCCGACGTTTTAACACCTATTTTAGGTTCTTTTTAGTATAGTTCACCCCTAACACTCTCATTAACACACTCACAAGACTTAGCGCAAGGATCCGAGAGGAGAAAGCTAGGGTTTTCGAACAAGAATGAGATATGTAGGCGGCCAAAGCCAGCCTTGGTCACCCTTTTATCAAATTTTTAATATTTTCATGTCAATGAACTACATCTTACTTGAATTCTCAAGATACATAGGCGACCTATATCAACCTCACTCACTCTTTTATTAAATTTTTAATACTCATTGTATTTATACTACGTTTGACCTGAATTCTAAATAATGAGATACGTAGTCGACCTTGGTCATTTTTCTTTATTAAAATATCCTATTTTCTTTATTTCCAAAAAGGAGAACTACGTTTGACCTGATTTTTGCCTCAACGGGATATGTAGGTGCAACAACGACTCGGTCATACTCCTCGTAAGATTCCTGTACTCCTTTATAATGAAAACTAGGGCAGGTTTTTTTAGAGGAACTCAAAAAATGTCAACATAAAGATCTTTCTCCAGCAAGTCAAGACTGAGGATGCATAAAAATGCAATTGAGGCAGAAATGTTTAGAAGATCTAAAAAATCTCGCAACTCTCCTTATAAATAGTTTGATGAATTTCAAGACGTCTAGCTAGGGGCAGAAACTTTAAGAAAATTTCAAAAATTCCATCAAGTACTGTCTGAAGTTCCAAGTTAACTTCAAATGTGACATGACACATGGCAGTGACCCTCCTCAAATGGTTTTTCAAAGATCAATTTTTCCTTAAAACTTTATATATGTATCAAATGCTTTGTATAAAATATACGTTTGTCTTATGTCTACAGAGAAGTGGGAAACTGGAAGCAATCAACCAAAGATAGCGAGACAGGGAGAAAACAATCAAAGAAGTCAACACATATTAGTTCGCTTAAAACTAATAATTTTTTTGTGGGTGAAGGTTAAGGAAATCACGAGATCATCATATCCCCTATTCAACATATATGTAAAAGTCAAGAGAAAAAGCATCCAAGTGTCATGCCCTAAACTCAAGGGGCACAACTGGATCCTAATGCTAGAACTCAGGCCCGAGCCGACCCTGCTGAACCATTTGTTATTAGCGCATGGCAGCCACACGCAATCAAGAAAACAAACAAGTATATCTCGGCTTAAAACTAAGCCCTCGGCCGGCAAGGCCCCTGTCAACATATCTATAAAAGAAACAACTACTCCCAAGAGCTTATATAAAGAAATAACCAACTAGCATAGAAGTCATGATTGGGCCGTCGAGGCCACCATTATCTCTATACCAAAACTGAAAGCAGGTATATATTAAGAAAATACATCAAACAACTCACAAGATTGAGCAAACCAATAAAATAGGCCAACATGGCCATAACGTAGCTATACACCTCATACACTAGTCTGCAAGCCTCTATGAGTGGTAAAGATTGGCGGGGCAGGCCCCAGCCTACCCATAAAAATATATACAACAAAAGCTAACAAACCTCCCAACTCTAGCACCTTCGGAGGAAAGGGGTTAGCCAACCAGATAGAAGTCAATCCTGCTGCTGAGGAGGTCTACTGGGTCGTCTGTTGGGACCTGCATATATGCATGCAGTGCGCCCAGGCAATGGGGCGTCAATACAAAATAATGTACCTAGTATGAAAGGCTATAGACTAAATGAGCAAGTATCATAATATACCAAAAGCAATCAGGTATGGAAATCAAAATTTAGATAAGTATGCTAACCCACTACTGAATCTAAAAATACAAAAATGATCAAACAACAACCAAACCAATACCTCATAAGCTTGGTAGCTACAAACAACATACCACCTACCTAGGCCCCCATAAGCCTAGAAGGTGCCAAATCAATCTACATACCTCTATCGGTAGCCCCTTATCTTTGTAAGAAGTCACATAGCCCTTTTTGGCAACGATATAACCCTGTAGGCAACGCATATCCCTCTTAGGCAGCATCATAGCTCTGTGGGCTTCACATGGCCCTCTTTTGAATGAACATAGCCCCGTAGGCAACACATAACCCTCTTTGGCGTCAAAATAACCCGTAGGCAACACATAACACTCTCTGGCATTAATATAGCCCCGTGGGCAACACATATCCCTCTTAGGAAATAACATAGTCCTATTACACAACATCATAGCCCCCATAGGCAGTTCATAGCTCAACAACTAACCACAATAGCCCCAAGGGCGACAACAAACAATTGAATAGGCTAAATGCGAGCAATTTTGCTATAAATAATATATATGTAGTTTTCAAGTCGTTCCTAACTTAGGGTCATTCTTAACAGATTATGAGTCCTTATAATGAGGGTTTATAACCACTTAATTAGCCAACCACTCATAATTACATCTACAAGATCACCAACATTAACTACCCTATTATATCACTCACAAGCTCTAAGGAAACATGCCGAACGGAGGGAATAGCCTTAACATACCTTTTCCTTTATAATTTATGCTTAAAATACTTTTATCCGCACCACTACAACACTAAAAAAAAAAGGTAAAATCAATTAGTAATTAAGGACACGAATTACTATGACAATTCGACAATCGATACGGATTCCTATCGTAAATTACTATCCAAGACCTAAGGTATCCATAAACTGATAAAAAAATGGTTCCTGCCTTTCTTTACACGCCTAGAACACTTGAATAAATCAAAACACTGAAAAAAACTTGCTTCCACAACCTCCACGGAGCTACACCGCTCAATTCACCATGAAAACTATACCAAAACGACGAGCTCGCGATGTAGGGCAATTTTCGATAAGGAATCAAGAAGAGATCATGAACACACAAGAATGATTTGAGGAGTAATTATATGATTTTTGTGGGTTTTCTACAAGATGGAATAAAGAAAAAATGAAGTAAGTGGTCATCCCAACTTTCATTAAAGTCCAACATCCATGCCCGTAACATGTCCTCAAGTGTTAAAATGGTCCGTTCAGCTTGGCCATCTGTCTGAGGGTGAAAGGCGGTACTGAGATTAACTTGCGTCCCTAATCCTTTCTGGAAAGACTTCCAGAAGTTAGTTGTAAATTGTGCTCCTCTATCCAAGATAATAGATATTGGGACGCCGCACAACCTAACAATCTCTCGGATGTAAAGCCCTATATAATCTTCAGCTGTGAAAGTAGTCTTGACTGGTAATAAGTGGGCTAATTTTGTTAGTCTATCAACAATTACCCAAATAAAGTCAAACTTACGACGCGATCGAGGTAACCTTGTAATAAAGTCCATATTAATTGCTTTCCACTTCCACAGAGGAAGGGCTATCTCTTGGACTAGCCCAGCGGGCTTTTGGTGCTTAACATTTACTTGTTGGCAGCTAGGACACTGTGCCACAAACTCAACACGTCCTTCTTCATCCCGTGCCACCAATAGATCTCCTAAATATCACGGTACATCTTCGTCAAACCAGGGTGAATAGAATAACGAGAATGATGTGCCTCTTCCATAATCTGATGTCGAAGCCTTGCAACATTCGGAACACACAATCGGCTGTTATATATGATGACTCCATCTCTTGCTATATCAAATACTAAAGACCGTTGATCCTGAACTTTGGCTCTGAGCTGCTCTAAGCTAGGATCCTCTTGTTGTAGTGCTTTTACCTGCACAACTAGAGATGATACGATTGTGTCCTGAATTGTGACCCTACTATCATCTACCTCTAACAATATGCCTCTCAAGCTAGCTGACTGATGAAGCGCTCGCGCTAGCTCACGTTTCTCAACACATAAATAGGATAAACTACCCATAGATCTTCGACTGAGGGCATCAGCTACCACATTCGCCTTTCCTAGATGATATAAACTATCCACGTCATAGTCTTTCAGTAACTCAAGCCACCGATGTTGTCGCAGATTTAAATCCTTCTGTCTAAAGATATATTGAAGGCTCTTATGATCTGTGAAGATGTCAACATGAACGCCATACAAATAGTGTCTCCACATCTTTAACGTATGCACAACTGCAGTCAACTCTAAAGTGTAGGTCAGATAGTTCTTCTCATGCTTCCTCAACTGCCTTGAAGCATATGTGATAACCTTACCATGTTGAATTACAACACATCCCAACCAAACACCAGAAGCATCGTAGTACACCGTATAGCCCTCTGAACCCTCTGGCAATGCTAGAACTGCTGTTGATGTCAATTTGTCCTTCAGATCCTTGAAACTATGCTCAATCCACTGGAACTTAGCAGCTTTTTGAGTCAGCTTCATTAATGGTGTTGAAAGTGAAGAAAACCCCTCTACAAACCTTCTGTAGTACCCAGCTAATCCTAGGAAACTATGAACCTCAGTCGGAGTCATGGGTTTGGGCCAAGTCTTTACGACCTCAATCTTTTTTGTATCAACCGTAATGCCTGCATCTAATAAAATATGGCCTAGGAAAGCCACAGATCTCAACTAGAACTCACACTTAGAGAACTTTGCGTAAAGTTCCTGCTCTCGAAAAACTTGAAGGATTGCTCGCAAATGATCTGCATGCTCAACTTTTGAATGCGAATAGACCAAAATATCATTAATAAATACAATCACAAACGTATCTAGATACGGCCTGAATATACTATTAATCAGGTCCATAAATACTACTGGGGCATTGGTCAATCCAAAAGACATAACCAAAAACTCAAAATGCCCATATCTAGTTCTTAAAGCTATCTTCGGAATATCTTTCTCCCGAACTTGTACCTGATGGTACCCTGATCTCAAATCAATCTTCAAGAAGTGCTTAGCACCTTGTAGGTGATCAAACAAGTCATCGATCCTCGGAAGGGGACACTTATTCTTTATAGTAGCCTTGTTCAGCTTTCGATAATCGATACACATCCTCAGTGAGCCATCCTTTTTTCTCATAAATAATATTGGTGCACCCCATGGTGAAGCACTGGGCGCGATAAAGTCTTTATCAAGCAAATCTTTCAGTTGATCCTTCAACTCATTCAGCTTAACAGGATCCATTCTATAAGGAGAGATAGATATGGGTTGTGTACCTAGTAGTATATCGATAGAAAAATCAATTTCCCGTTCTGGAGGGATACTAGAAAGCTCATCTGGAAATACATCTAGAAACTAATTAACTATCGGAAGAGACTGAAGAGTCGGTGGTTCTGCATCTATATCATGAACGCGAACAAGATAATAAATACAACCCTTAGTAATCATCCTCCTCACCTTAAGATAGGAGATAAACCTACCTTTCGGCGTTGCTGTATCGCCTTTCCATTCCAGAACTGCCTCTCCTGGAAAGTGGAATCTAACAATCTTTGTCCGGCACTCAACATTAGCATAACAAAATGCTAACTAGTCCATACCCATAATGATGTCAAAATCGACCATCTCTAACTCTACCAGGTCTATAGAGGTCTGACGGTTGATAATTTCTACCGTGCAACCTTGATAGACTCTTTTGGCAACAATAGACTGACCAACTAGTGTAAATACAATAAAGGGTTGATCTAATGACTCTGCTACTATACATAACTTCCCCGCAATAAATGGGGTAACATAAGATAGAATAGATCCAGGATCTATCAAAGCATAAACACAATGGAAGCAAATAATTAATGCACCTGTCACAACATTTGGTGATGACTCTGATTCCTGTCGGCCGACTAGTGAATATGTACGGTTCTGGCCACTACCAAAACTAAATGCTCCCTCTCTGCCTCCGCCTCTGCCTCAACCTACTGAAGTCTAGGGTCCTCGCCCTGTAGACTGTGCTGATGAGGAGGAACCTACTACTGACCTATCCCACCCTGACCTATGGTCGGGCAGTTCCTCCACCCATACCCCTGTTGTCCACAAGAATAAGAACATGTGGAAACCTTCCTGCACCTCCCGAAATGTATCCTACTACAAGTAGCGCAAAGCGGCGGTACTGTCCTAGCCTATCCTGAACCCCTCTGCTGCTGAGAATCTGATGCTCATGAACCTTCACACGGGCCTAACTGTCCTTGACGATCAAATTTACTACCCTGGAACTGTTGTGGTGGAGGTCTAGGGCCTACTAGAATATCGTGGTGTCGGACCACCTTGAAAATCTCCCGGTGAACCAGCGGGCCTAGCCCTATTTTGTCTCTCTCTCTCGACTCTTTCACTCATATACTGTAGATGTCGGTGATCCTCTATATCTTGTGCAAAGACCTGCATTCGTGAGATATCCATATTATCATTTAGTGCAACGGTAGAACAAGCGTCGATATAGTCTGAGTTAAGCCTTTCCACAAATCTACGCACCCTGTCATGCATCATATCAACAAATGCTGGTGCATAGCTTGCCAATTAATCAAATCTTAGCCAGTACTCTCGAACAGTCATGCTGCCGTGCCGGAGGTTCAAAAACTGGTCCATCCGGCCATCCCTAATCTCTCGAGGCAAATAGTGATCTATGAAAGCTTCTGTAAAGCTATCCCAAGTGGGTAGATGTGTATCTTTTCTCCTAGATCTCTCCCAACTTTCGTAACACAATACTGCAACATCACGCAATCGAAATGCTACTAATTCAACTGACTCAGTCGCTGAGGCATGCATGACTCTGAAGATCCTATGAAGCTAATCAACAAAGTGTTGAGGGTCCTCTGTGCGATCTGTCCCTGTAAACTGTTGAGGATTCAAGGCAAGAAATTCACGAACTCTTGAATGTTCGGGCCCTTCAGAAGGTCCGGCAACATCTGACGCAACTGGCTGGCGCTGTGCAGCTACTAAATGTTCTAACATACATACTGCACTCTTGAAATCCTCGATAGATGGAATATGAGGAACTAGAGGTGGTACTGCTGGTGGAGCCGGGGGTCCTGTAGCCCTCGGAGGCTCCTGAAGCATTGGATAAGCTATAGAGGGTTGAGAATATGTCTCCCCCTGGGTCTCACAATGGGCTACTTCCACTAGTGTTACCTTGCCAGTACCCTCGCCTGTTGTATCTAGCCCTTGGCTAGCTATGGTCTGTCTGGTGTCAGCCATTTCTATCTGCATACAAGTATCAATTATAAGCCAGAAATCTCAACCCTTAGACACCGCTCTATAACACGAGGTGAGCAAAAGAAGGATAGTCATTCGAACATGCCCGGTAGCTTCTTGCTTATCGAATGTGGTGCACAACACATTTATAAACAAGTCTTTACTAGACACAGCTTGCAGACTCCCTGGATACGAAGTTGGTCAGATACCAAGTTTGTCATGCCCCAAACTCAAGGGGCGCAACTGGCTTCTAATACCACAACTCAAGCCCGAACCGACCCTGCTAAGCCATTTGCTACTATAGCGCATGGCAGCCACACGCAATAAAGAAAACAAACAAGTATATCTCGACTTAAAACTAAGCTCTCGGCCGGCATGGCCCCTATCAATAAATCTTTAAAATAAATAGCTACTCCCAAGAGTTCATATAAAGAAATAGCCAACTAGCACAGAAGTCCTGATTGGGCCTTGGAGGCCACCATGATCTCTATACCAAAAATGAAAGTAGGTATATATCAAGACAATACATCAAACAACTCACAAGCTTGAGCAAACCAACAAACTAGTCCAGCATGGCCATAACTTAGCTATACACCCACACACTAGTCTACAAGCCTCTAGGAGTAGTAAAGATTGGCGGGATAGGGCCTCAGCCTACCCATAAAAATATATACAACAAAAGCTAACAAACCTCTCAACTCGGGCAGCTCCGAAGGAAAGGGGCTAGCCAACCAGATAGAAGTCAATCCTGCTGCTGAGGAGGTCTACAGGCAATGGGGCGTCAGTACAAAATAATGTACAGAGTATGAAAGGCTATAGACTAAATGATCAAGTATCATAATATACCAAAAGTAATCAAGTAAGGAAATTAAAATTCAGATAAGCATGCTAACCCACTACTGAATCTAAAACTACAAAAATGATCAAACAACAACCTAACCAAGCCCCTATAAGCTCGGTAGGTACAAATAACAAACCGCCTACGTAGGCCCCCATAAGCCCAGAATGTGGCAAATGAATCTGCATACCCTTATCGGTAGCCCCTTGTCTTTGTAAGAAGTCACATAGCCCTTTTTGGCAACGATATAGCCCCGTAGGCAGCACATAGCCCTCTTAGGCAACATCATAGCTCTGTGGGCTGCACATAACCCTTTTTTGCATCAACATAGCCCTGTAGGCAACACATAACCCTTTTTGGCGTCAACATAGCCCGTAGGCAACACATAACACTCTTTGGCATCAATATAGCCCCGTGGGCAACACATATCCCTCTTAGGCAATAACATAGACCTATTAGACAACATCATAGCCCCCATAGGCAGTTCATAGCTCAACAACTAACCACAGTAGCCCCAAGGGAGACAACAAACAATTGAATAGGCTAAAGGCGAGCAATTTTGCTATAAACAATAAATATATATATACATATATATATATATTTATTTATTTTTTTTTTTTCCAAGTCGTTCCTAACTTAGGGTCATTATTAACATATTATAAGTCCCTATAATGAGGGTTTATAACCACTCAATTAGCCAACCACTCACAATTACATCTACAAGATCACCAACATTAACTACCCTATTATATCACTCACAAGCTCTAAAGAAACATGCTGAAAGGAGGGAATAGCCTTAACATACATTTTCCTTTATAATTTATGCTGAAAATACCTTTGTGCGCACCACTACAACACTAAAAAAAAGGTAAAATCAATCAGTAATTAAGGACAAGAATTACTACGACAATTCAACAATCGATACAGATTCCTATCGTAAATTACTATCCAAGACCTAAGGTATCCATAAACTAATAAAAAGATGGTTTCTACCTTTCTTTACACGCCCAGAACACTTGATAAATCAAAACACTGAAAAAACCCTGCTGACACAACCTCCACGAAGCTACACCGCTCAATTCACCATGAAAACTATACCAAAACGATGAGCTCGCAACGTAGGGCAATTTTTGATAAGGAGTAAGGAAGAGATCATGAATACACAAGGATGATTTGAGGAGTAATTCTCTGATTTTTGTGGGTTTCTTACGAGCTGGAATGAAAAAAAAATGAAGAAGATGCTATCTTATAAGGTTCCACCGACCTAGGGGACCCACCTCACGTGCCTGCTTCCGCAGTCTCAAAAAAATGCAAATCTCTCTCTATTCTGAAGTCTTATGAACAAATGGTTTGATGCGTTGGAAAGTAGACTCGTAGACCTTTGATTCGATAGATCATGGGCCCCATAAATCTTTATAGATTGGGAGAAAACCTCCGAGATATTTGACCCAAATTTTAGAGAAATCTTTGAAAAAGAACTTACGATAACTTTCGCCAACTTTTATTTTGCGACTTACCTAACTTCAAAACTTGAGATACAACCCTTGAACGCTTAAAATATGACATACCACATCATTCTTAATTTATTACTCATCATCTTTGTCTTTCCACGAAGGTACGAGTTAGTTTAGACGTTTTGAAAAGTCAGGGTGTTACACCAACGTTGAAAATTTTTGGTGGATATCTGAAAAGTAATTGAAGTTCCTGAGAAAAATGGAAGCAACTTATTATTTGAGTAACAATGTCTCGCTCAAATCTGCAAAATAAGATCCATAATGGGCATACAAGTGTTCAAAGAAATAGGGGAAAGTATCGACATGTTGAAACTTTTGAGATATGTGAATATCTGCAAAGACATCATATTTTCATTTCCCTAGCGTCAAAGACTTTTTAAGGGCATACACAATACACAATGAATATCAGAGAGAATTTGAAGTGAAATTTACCAAAACATTCGTTGTCACGTCAAAGTTAAAGGAGGTTGGCATCGAAGGATATCAGTAAGTCACATCATTATCAGATGTGATAATGTGCATCGCTGAAAGGCCATTTGCATTATATCTCTAGAGATGGTGATATCATTGCCGAAAGGACCTTCCATATTATATTATTGGAGGTGTTAATATCATTGTCGACATGGTCATCTATATTATATTATCGAGGGTGGTAATATCATTACCAAGAGGTTCATCCATATCATTTCCCAAAAGAGGTGATATGATTGTCGAGAGGGCCATCAACATATTGAATCATATCAACTCATCGTATATTACGTCAAAAATGAAGGAGCTTGACGTTCGAGAAATATTTTATAAATCAGAACAACTTCGAAAGTGTCTTATTTGTTCTACATCAATACCAAAGGAGACTGACATGCAAACATAGTAAAGACATTGCTTCCCTATCTAATTTACAATTTCTACTAACGAGTTTTATCTCAGTATTTGTTGAGAACATCTGAGCGGATGCATTCTCAATTAACCACATGTGCAGATGTCATAAAAAAAATGCAACACAACATAGAACTTTTTCTTAGCAGCAAATTGAGACATAGTCCATGGAGAAATATCAGACTCTTTGACGTGAGCTGAGGAGAGACTTCCACCATAATCAAATCACACCCCTATCAAAAGTCACGTAGGTTTTTTTTTTTGTGGAGTTCGACAATTTCAGTTTTACTTCTTGAAATTTTTCAGACTCTCGTTATAACCAAATCTTCAAATTCGAGTGACAATGCGCCAACAGTTGTGGAAACTACATCCATGTAAGTTCACAATTATGGGTGTGAAAGGATCTACATTCATAATTAAGATGTTAGAAAACCTCCTTTTCATACTCAATTTATTTGTTACTTTTTCTAGATCAAAGGTTATCTTAGCATACTAGATTGTCTTTCCAACTGATTGAGTTAAACTATAAACATCATAATTCCTGATTTCAAGAGATATATAGGCGGGATGGATGTTGAAATTTCAGTTGTATTCCAATAATCCATCTTAATCTTATTCCTGAGCCTACTAGCCTCTCTATAATTCGAAATTGGAAAAGCTTGAGAATTCTTCTTATATCGTGTGTCAAATCAAATGTCTTTTTAAACTACAGGTGGCCTGAATTCTCATGTAACTTGAGATATGCAGGCAACCCAACACTAGGGTTCCACAAGTCTTTAAATTCATATCGAGCCTTTCTTTAAAAGAGATGAAAATGAGTTCAATCAAAATTAAATTCGTCAATTTTCTTTGCACAAAATCTCTTTCATCGGCCCTATCTAAAGAAGGGCAGTTGTTAACACCCATTTTTGACTCTATGCAATTTGCATTAATTATCAAGCTTCAACAGTTTAAAAAAAAATGAAATAATTTCTTTGAAAAATCTAAAAATATATTAAATCTTTTTCCAAATAATTTGGTTAGTTTTTTAGAAATAATTATACAACTGTATATGTTTATATATAGATTTATATATATAATTTTCATCTTTTATATAAATATTTAGGAAATAGCCTCAAAAATAGTTTTCAGCTTAAATACATATTTATTGTCTTTACAGTAGCTAACTTTTTATTCATGTGTAATTAATTCTCTATTTTAAGTAATAAACTTATGTTTTGATAATTATTTTGTCTTCTTTAAATTAAGAAGATCAAACATTTATTCATCTTATTTCAATTTTGATCAAATTTAACTAATTGATTCAATTTGGCTACATTCTAAATTCAATTGGCTAAATTTCTAATGCAATAGGTCTCTCAAACGGCTAAAATTGCAATCTGTAGGCCCCTATGTTTATAAATGTGGTTTCCTCTATTCAAATGCTTTATAGCTGCTTCTCCTAAAGATTGAATTTGCTTTGATGCATAAATGTTAGAAGTATTAATATTGTTAGGATTCTCGAAAATACATTTTAGATCGGAAAGTTATTTGAGTATTGGAAACTTATGATATATGTGCGAAAAGTTCTTTATCTTCTCTCATAACATGCAAACGTTATTAGTTGAGCTCTCTACGATGCTCCTATGCCTCAAATCTTCATGCTTTCTTTTAAATCGTGTGCCTTCAAGAGTTTACCATGAATATGATTATTAGTACATTGAATCTTGGTTTGTTTTTGTTGCTCAGATGAGTATGTTGTTCATTAGTATATCTAGTTTTTCTTTAGTTGCCACCGTTTACTTGTTGTCACCACACTAAGATATATCTTAATCACAATCATTTTGTATGACATCAATATTGATAGTATCCATTTAAAACTGCTCGTGAATTGCCATTGACAAGCTAAATCTTGTATGAAGATTGATATTTCGCATGTTTATTTCCTCTAAATCGAGTGATTATCTATGTAACATCTCACGACTCTACTCTTAAAAATGTGAATAGTTGTCCCAAGTATATATTAGCTTGAACAGAGTGATGCCCTACTTCAAAGCATTCCTATCGGCAACAAGTGTATCAAGGGTATTGAAAGTGATCTAGGGTTATAAGGGACCTCAAACACCAAGGCAACTTCAAAGCATTCCTATCGGCCAAGTTCTCGCATGAATTAATATTAAGGTCAACTTTCACAACCATATTTCTCGACATATAAAGTGTTAGGTGGCCCATGGACTATCAAATTAAAGTTCTATGAGCCTTCTTTTCAACTCCACCAAGTTTGCATGAATACGAGTTCAAAGTAAAAAGTTTTAGTCGTATTACTGGAACATGTATGGGCTACACAAATTCAGCGGGGACACCTACTCATTCGGTGACTCGCCAAATGGTTTGGTGAATCACCGAATAACCTCACCGAAATGTCCTGAAAACCATCAATCTCTGATTATTTTGGCAATCCGAGGAATATTTTGGTGAGGGGACCTCCAGATCACCGATTTGGCCAATGGGATTCATTAAAAGATCATTTTCTTTGATTTTCATGATCTTCTTACATTTCTAGAAGGGTATTCTTGACCTTTTACCGTCAATTAACTTTCCTAATTCCATATTACAACCTAATAACATCATTATATGTATAGAACCTCTCAAAATCTTCAATCTTCCTTCTTCTAAAGATCAAGAACTCAAAGAAAGGGATTTCTCCAATTTCGCAAGATCTAAAGGCTAAGTTCAAAATTCTCTTCAAGATACCCAAGGTTTTTTAATCCAAGACTTCTCCAAATTATCTTCCAAAGATTTTTATTCAAGTTTCTCCAAGAACATTGTTCTTCCAAGTATGTAAGTCTATTCATAGCATTGGACTATGTTTGTCCCCACGCCTTACATCTAAATTCAGTTACTAAGAGTAAATTCTGGGGTTGCACCCTAAGTTCTATGATTCTAAGTAGTACTTGCATTCCTTATTTTGAGTTTCGAATTCATTGTTATTGAGATTATAGTACTTTGTGCATTCTGAGTTTGAATCATCGTTCATGGCTATTTTATTACATGAATTATATTGAGTTGAAAATTGTTGAGAATCTTTGCATAACTATTTCTAGACATTGATTTTCAAAACTATAGCAAGTCCAAACATTTTAAAATATCTTTTGAGAAGAGTCTAAGGGATTCATTAATGGTTAAAAACATATTATTTTACATTGAGAAAAGAATTACTATTTTTAAGAAGATTATAAACAGCTTTCAGAAGCATTTTTAGTTAACCCTTAAAGAGGTTTGAGTATTAACTCAAACCTAGTGAGTATTTATATTTATATTTTGGGAGTAGTGTTGAGCAGCGATTTGGGTAAGAGTTTAGATAACTCAAACCCCATGATAAACGCTATCAACGTAGATAGGACCGTACCTAAATTTGGATGACTCTTCACCTACCTCAAGAAGGCTTTTAGTGGATCCATAAGTAGAGTTATGTCCTATACTCCGAAAAAGTACAGTACGGTTCTGGCAACATGGGTGAGACGTTATTAAATCACGAGGCTCATATAGATGGTTGTCGATTAGAGAAACTTTCCAAGAAAGTAAAGTGTGTGTGTATATATATATATCGCTTTCATTGCATATTATATTGTGAAGCTTAAATGATTTTACTTAATATTCATGTTTTACTTCAGTTGAGTTACTTTTAGTCCTTCAGTGTAGTTGTTTGTTTCATTCAGCTTCATTACATACCGTACATTCCATTTACTAACATAATTTAACGTTGCATCATCCAGGTATTCAAGATCATCAATAGGCGCTTCCTTGAGATCACATCATCCACTCGTCAGTTTTTGTGAGGACTCCTTGTTTTTCGGAGGACTCCAGTCTTTTATTGCCTTAGGAGTATTGGTTAAAGTTGTTGTTGGTCTTATGATGACACCTATCTTTAGACAGTAGAAGCTTCATAGATGGACAGAGTTAAGTCTTTCAGTTTTCGTTTCAGATGTTTTGATAAAACTTGATAATTTATTCTTAGTATTTTTAGATAGCTTTAAGATTCAGTTAATTTCTTTAAATGTTCTTCAGTTTTAAGTTTATGTATGCTTGAGTTAGTCTTCTGCTAAGTAGTCATCCAGGCCAAGGATTCGCTTGGAGACCAGCAATGATTTCTCAGTGTCGGCCATGTTCAAGGTGTAAGCTCGAGACGTAACAGTCTCTATGTTAGTTCTATTCAGTTTTATGAATTCCCTACAAGGTAATAAGTTGGTTGTCTCCGGATGAAATAATTTGATTAATTTGATAGATCATATATTTTATGGAAGTTTTTAAATGTGATAAAGTTTGCTTCTTAGACTTAGAAGTATAGAAATATCTAATTTCGTTTACTACATGAAGCATGCTACTTGTCATATATGCATTAGGCCATTTTATGCCCTTTTATTATTCATTATCTATTATCTAAATGTTGATATATAGTAATGTTAATGGATGTCCATTACTTGCCTTGAATATGATGCACCTTTCTCAAACTCATCCACTAATTTTTATTGTTTCTCTCACATGTGACATCAACCCGAGTTCACTATGGACTCCATCCCTGCATATTGTTGAGTTGATACATTTTTTGAGTCAGCCCCATCATGGTTAGAATAAAATAGAAGCAAATTTACAGGTCTTGAAGACAAAAATTCAGATTCAAGGAGCTGATATACATAAATATACAACTGATATATAGTTGTTATACAACTAATATACAAGGGAAGAAATGGGCCAAAAACGCATCAACATTAGCTCAGTTTCTCGACATCAATAAATTTGGGCCAAAAGGGCCCAAATTTAATTTCCCTTTTACTCTTAAATTATGTAATTGTAATTAGGAAAAATTACTGAAATACACGTCTTATGTTTCCCTTATTTCTAATATTCCCTTTTATTTCCAAAAACCTCTAAAATCCCTTATTTCTCTCCTAATTATAAATTATTTTATAATGTATCCGAGCTAGTTTTTAATGTATCCAAGCAACATATTATGTATCCGGTTTATTTTATAATGTATCCGAGCTAGTTTTTAATGTATCCGAGCTACATATTATGTATCCGGTTTGTTTTATTTTTTCAGGGATTAATGTAATTACAAACTAAATAGGGATAGATTTTAATTTCATATTGAAACTATGTGATTCCTAAAATTTATACTTGTAATTCTTTATTGTTTGTTTTGCTTAACTCTAACTTTAGAATTTTTAATTAACTTAGTTGAATTCCCCAAAAGATGAACTATTTTCTTTGTGTTGTTTTATTTTAATGAATTTCATTTTATCAATTTGTTGTGTTCTTTATTTACTTAATCAAATATCTTTAGTCAAAACTTTATTAATTAATATAAGGTAGTTTCTTGCTTTAATCGACTAAGTCGGTTTAAGTTATTACCTTCAAATG
The DNA here is from genome assembly GCF_019186545.1 of Solanum stenotomum. Lineage (NCBI taxonomy): Eukaryota > Viridiplantae > Streptophyta > Magnoliopsida > Solanales > Solanaceae > Solanum > Solanum stenotomum. The sequence goes on from NC_064283.1 coordinate 28,467,524, forward strand.
ATTCAAATAAATTCTTACTTAATCTATTTTTGTTAAAGTATTAATCACTTTCAATTTATTTCAAATGTTTAAGTCAAGTTTCCCTTTTTCTTAAAAAACTCAAAAAAAAATGTTATTTACTTAATTATTTTCTCAAACTTAGTCAAATAGTTTAGTTCAAATAGTCGGATAACCGCGTGTTAGTGAATACTTTAAGGGCTAATACCTTCTTAAAGTAGAAATAAGAACTTTTTACCGATTTTCTCTAAATTTTTAATGACTTAATTTGTTAGAGTCTTTTTAAATTAAGTTTTCTATTTTTTTATAAAAAAAATTAAGCATCGACTATTTTCTAAGTATTTTTCTTAAATTGGTTTATACTTGGAATATTTCTAAAGTGATTTTTTAAATATATAAAAATCACGACATAACAAAAATGATGACCCTGCTGGGGATTCTGGATTAGGTTCTAACCAAAAGATTTTCTCACTTGTTTGACTAACTATTCGGGATTGTAATACATTTGTTCACTTTACTTAGGCATAATGTGTTTAATTTTGAACATTAAACTATCATTGCATTCATGGAATATTTCCGTCAACCAACATCGATTTTGAGTATATTAAGAATGATTTAGTGATCCCGTAGTCAGTCTTTCTTATACAGAACATTTTTCAGAATGAGTGACAATTTATTGGTTCGTTATGCGTCCAATGGTTGTCATAGTTTCAACCCAAGTTGACCCCTTGACCCCGATCTTTTAAATGCCCAGTGTTAGTAAATTAATGTAGAGCTAAACCAAATCCTTTTTTAAGAGCATTAGCCTAGGATAACTCATACCCAAGGTGTATTGGTCTCATTAGAAGTCACCTTGTGTCTATTTGGATCATTAACAATAAAAAGACAATCATAATTTATGTGTTAAATTGAAGTAAGTGTATGCCATTTTAAATAGTGCATTATTGCTTGAGGGGAGGAGGTACTTAACCCTTTTTCTCTTTTGTAGGATTACTCAAGTTCATGACCATCTGAGAATCCAAATGGTAACTCAACCCCATGCCTACCTCAAAGTACTGTGGAAATACATGAGTATATACGACAAATCAGAAGTCCAAAAAACATATAGGCCATCTACCATCCCTAATGGAAATGGAAGCTCGACCATATTTGATCCGGACAATAGTAAATTTTTGGGATAGCAAGCGTATGGTGTTTTGTTTCTAAGATGTGGAGATGGCTCCAAGCATGGAAGAAGTAGTTGCAAGCTACAAAATCTTGGCCATGTGTAATAAAAAAGCTCTGACAATGATATTTTAATCCTCAATGTATAGAATCACGATAAAATTAAGGAATCACACTAGACAAAGTCGAGTGGGTGAATAGACTCAAAGGATAAACATCCTGTTCCACAAGCTTTACTATCGAGTTGGACGTGCTAGAGCTTTGTAATAAACCAGTCGGTCATTTTTGGAAAGTTTCATGAAATTTCTATTTTTCCCCTCCCGTTAGAGACCCTGAGTCATTTTTTATTGAGTTTGAAAGGTTGGTTTTGGACTTTGAGTTAAAAGTTGAGAATTTTGTAAGTTTGTCAATTTTAAAAGCTAAATTGTTAAGAAAGTGGTTTTTGGGGTCTTTTGGAGTTTCGAGTGTCGGAATGGAATTATGTTGATTCCATTAGTCCCAAAATGTGAAATTTGATCAGTGAGAGTTGTTAGTTACAGATTCTGGGTCTTTTTGAGGATTTGAGATCCTAAGTTGTGAAAGTGTAGAATTTTAGCCTTTGAGTTGACTTTGGTCAACATTTGGGGTTCGGATGCTCAGATCGGAATTCCAAGAGTTTCGTTGAATTTGGGGAATGATTTTGTGCCTAGATGAGATCTTGGTTGAGTTTTGAGAGGTCCCGAGCTTGTTTTAGCATTTTTGGGTGTTGAGTTAGTTTCTTATGATTTTCACGAATGTCGAGTCAAGGATACGTCAGATTCATATTTTGATAGTTTCATTGAGTCCGAAACATCGAGTATAATTTATTAGTGTATGTGGTTTGTGTGCACAGGGTTTCTAACGAATCTCGAGGGTCCTTTCGATGTTCAAGAGTTTGCTAAATTTTGTTGGTGCCTGAGTTTTGTAACCTAATCTTTTGCGATAGGCCTTTCACTTGAGCGAGCTTCGCATGAGCAAAGGTATAATTGTTTAAGAGAAGCCTGGACTTTTTGGAAAGATGCACTTAAGCGAACCAGGGATCGCTTTATCGATAGTTGCTTAACCGAAGCCTGATTCGCAAAAGCGAAACCCGCATTTTTAGCAAGGTTCGCTTAAGCGATATTTGAGAAGGGTTTGCTGCCAGTTTTGGGGCTTAAGCCCTATTTCACCATATTTGTGCTTTGGGGACCCTTGGTGGTGTTTTTGAAAGGATTTTATGTGCTAGATCATCTAGGTAAGTGTTCCTGATCCTAAACCTTCATTTTTCATTAATTAATTATGAGTTTTAACATCAAAATATGAGATTTTGATTGGTGATTGTGGAGGTTTTTCATGAACTCAAGTTCTTAACTAAAATGGTGATTTTGAAGTGATTTTAGCCCCTTTCTTGAAACAGTTTTCTCTAACGAGTTCCTAGAGCCTTCAGTAATGTTTTCAAGTATTATTTTTTGGATTCAAACCTTCTTTTTCAAAATTAGGGTTAGTGTTGATTGACCCACTTTTCAAGAGAATTAGTGTGGGTATTGTGATTTATGGTAGATGATTATGGATACTTGATTATTTTAACTTGTGTGGCTTTGGAAGTGGTTCGGAAGGGGAAGACTCAACTCTTGGAGTAATTGTTGATTGATCTAAGGCAATTGAGTTTCTAAACCATGTATTCTAGTTGAATTTGTATGTTTCCTTCGTTGATTGTGTGTTGGGAGTAATGGGGATGGGGTGAAAGCTTTAAATTGTCGACTTGATACATCTAAATGAATAAAAATGGGTTGAAATAAAAAGTGCTATGTGTTGAGCAAGATGATTTGAATTGGATTAATGTAACCCTTATTGATTAATTGATGAAATGATTAAAAGCATGAATGTGGACTTGAATTGTGCAAATTATTGTATCTTCTATGTGTTATGATATTGCTTGTGTGATTTGATCGTTGAACACCGTGATGAGACATGTAATGAGTGTTGTGAGGTCGAGGTCATTTCCGGCTAGTGGTGTGATATAAAGCCGATTGGAAATAGTTCCAAGTAGTGATGTGATATAAAGCCAACGGGAAATGGTTCCGGCTAGTGATATAATATAAAGCCGATGGGAAATGGTTCCGAATAGTGATGTGACATAAAGCTGATGGAAAATAGTTTCGGCTAGTGATGTGATATAAAACCGATGGGAAATTGTTCCAAATAGTGATATTATGCGTCAAGAGATTGATTATTATGACTTATGTATTTTATGCTCATGCGTGATTTGCTTGATACTTGAGATTGATGTATTTGTGGTGTGTGAATGAACTACTTGTCATTGCAATTGACTTACTTGATTCGTTTAATTGTTGAATTGCAATGACTTGAACTGTGAATATTGGGCATGTGAGCCGTGTTTTGTAGAATTGCTCGGTTGGGCTGATTTCCATACAGGTTGTAGTTTGAGGAGGTTCGGTTGGAGAGTTGGGGTAGTGGTTTTCAAGCTAGTTGGTTTGTTTAGTAGGTTGCTTGATGGGTACCATGTTGTTGGTACTCACCCATTGTTTCTACACTTATGTAGGTTCTTAGCCTGGACCCGTGTGATCTTCTTCTTCTTCCTTGTCAGTCGAGGCTTGTTGAAGGATTTGAGAGGTAGTTGCTTGTCATCTTAGAGAGCCCTTTTTTCCTTTTCTTTAAGCTTTGTTCTACTTGAGAGACAAAGATCACAACTTGTATTTATTTCTTAATTTTGTACTTATGTATTTAGTGGCTCATACACGTGACAACCAGATTTTGAGATTTTAATAAAAGAATACGTTTTCCACTTTATCTTGTTTTTAATTTTACTGTTTTCCGCATTTCTTTCTTTTCGATTAGGTTGAGGCTGACTTGTCTTGGTGGAAATAGAAAAGTGTCATCACTTCCATTTGTGGGTCATGACAAATGGTATCAGAGCCCCAAGTTCGTAGGTCTCACATGTGTACAATCCAAGTCTAAGTAGAGTTTTGAGGATCAGTACGAAGACATATGTACTTATCTTCAAAAGGTTACAAAGATTGTAAGGAAAATTCCTTTTATTCGTCCTTTATTATCATGTGGTTACCTTCGCTAGTGCTGAGTTGCCGCATGTTGTTTTGGAAGATGCCAAGGACTAGAGCTTATAGTTCCAGTTATAGAGGGGAGACAATCCCCATGCCCGTTGTTGAGGCCCCAGCTAGGGGTAAAGGTAGGCCCAATCTAGAGGTCATGCTCGTGGAGTAGCACCATGTAAAGGTCGTGCCAGTGGAGCAGCATCGGCTAGAGGAAGGTCTAGAAAGGCTTCTCATGAGCCACGCGTTAAAGTTTTTGAGGACCAGGTTCCTCACGATTTTGGAGCTCTGTTGTTTTAGGAGACTTTGTTGAGGATATATGGTGTGATAGAAAACATTTCTCCAAGTGGTGCGTCGTGCACACCCCAGGTTCTTAGACGAGAGTTGGGGATCAAACTCCAGGTGATAATGTCTAGGTGGTCCAGCCACCAGTGGTTCCTACACCAGCTGTTGGTGCACAGGTTGCTCCTGAGGTTATCTTGATAGCGATTGATCAACAATGTCATAAGAGGTGTCAGAAGCTGAAACCACCTAGTTTCAGGGTAGTAAGACTGAGGATGCTCATGAGTTTTTGACTTTGTGCCATGAGATGCTTGAGGCAGTGGGTATGGTGGATGTTCGTGGTGTCCGATTTGTTACACTTCAGTTTCGTGGTTGCGCCAGAGAGTGGTGGAGGACTTTTGTGAGGTCTGAACCAGTTGGATCTCCTTTAGCAGAGTTGAAGGTATTTTCTAGTGCTTTCCAAGACCTCTTCATTCCTTGGAGCGTGAGACAGGAAAGTCGTCTAATATTTGAGAGCTTGACTCAGGGTGGTCTGTCTGTGACCGAGTATGAAGCCCATTTTTGTGAGCTCTCTAGACATGCTATGACTATTGTTCAGGATGAGGTAGAGAGAGTTCGCCGGTTTGTGAGAGGGTTGCCTTTCTCCGTCAGGTCTTATGTGTTCAGCTAGAGAGGGGGCTTCCTTTCAGTCCATTGTGAGCACCGCCAATGAGGCAGAGTTGATGGTCTTCGAGGAGTTTGGGGAGCTCAAGAGGCCCCCTTATTTTGGTTAGTTTTCTGGTGCCTCATCTGGAGGCTGAGGTTCACATAGGCGTAGGGGTTCCTTCCAACGCTATGGACCGATTCAAGCTTTTATGACAGCGGCTGAAAGTGGGCAGTAATCCTGATGATCTTATGGTTCTAGTTGAGGTAGCTATGGTACCTCATCGGGTTTGCAGTAACATTTATCCAAACCAAGATCTTGCTATACTTGTAGGTATCCAAGTCATATGATGCGACAGTGTCCACTACAGACGCATTAAGGACCTCAGTGTTCTCTTTCAGTTGTTCCAGCTAGGGATTCAGTACCGTTGGCCAGGGGTCGAGGCAGAGTTCAGACAGGTAGAAGTGACATGAATACTGGTAGAGGTACTCCAGCTCTGCAGGGTGGAGGTATAGGTTCTATTCATGCTGCAGGCACCCGGGATGGCCAGTGTTATGCTTTTCCAAACAGGCCTAAGGCTGAGACTTCTGATGTTGTGATCATAGGTATCGTCCTAGTTTTCCATCGACCTACATCTGTTGGTTTAATTCGGGATCTAATTTCTCATATGTGTCTACCTATTTTGTTGTTGGGTTTGATATGATATTTGTTTTCATGCCTGTGTGTATTCATGTTTCTACACCAGTGGGTGAATCCTTAGTGGTGGATCGAGTGTATCGATTTTTTCTTATTTCTTTGGCCAGGTATGATACTTGGGTAGACTTGATCATTTTGGGGATGGTAGACTTTGATATTATCTTGGGTATGGACTGGCTTTTCCAGCATCATGCTAGTCTTGATTGTTATGTTAAGACTGTGACATTAGCGATGCCGGGTGTTCCAAGAGTTGAGTGGACGGGTGCTAGTGGTTCAACCCTAGAAAAGTTATCTCATTCATTAGAGCTCAGAGATTGGTTGATAGAGGGTGTTTTTTACTACTTGACTTTCATTCGAAATACTAGTGTTGAGCTACCTTCTATGGATTCAATGTCCTTGGTTTGAGAGTTTGTAGATGTGTTTCCTACTGATGTTCCAGGTGTTCCTCTGGATAGGGATATTGATTTTGTTATTGACTTGGAGCCGGGCACCAAACCCATCTATATTCCTCCTTATCGTATGGATCAACCCGAGTTAAAGGAATTGAATGATCAATTGCGGGATCTGTTGAGTAAGGGGTTTATTCGCCTTAGTATTTCTCCATAGAGTGCTCTTGTGTTGTTTGTGAGGAAGAAGGATGTATCTATGAGGATGTGTATCATCTTCCTCATATTCATGATTTGTTTGATCAGTTTCAGGGTGACAGTGAAGAACAAGTATCCTCTTCCTTATATTGATGATTTGTTTGATCAGTTTCAGGGTGCATCTTATTTTTCTAAGATTGACTTGAGGTCCGATTATTACCAGCTAAGGATTAGGGCATCGGATATCCCTAAAATAGCTTTTAGGACTCGTTATAGGCACTATGAGTTTCTTGTATGTCTTTTGTCTTGACTAATGCCCCAGCAACGTTCATGAAGTTGATGAATAGGGTGTTTCGACTGTATCTAGATTCCTTTGTAATAGTGTTCATTGACGACATCTTGGTGTACTCCAAGACTGAGGAGGATCACGATCAGAATTTGAGGATTGTGCTTCATAGATTGAGGGAAGAGAAGTTTTATGCCAAGTTCTCAAAGTGTGAGTTTTGGCTTGATTCTGTGGCATTTTTGGGACACGTGGTATCCAAGGAAGGTATTCGGGTAGATCCAGCCAAGATTGAGGCGGTGAGGGGTTGGACCAGACCTACATCACTTACTGAGATCTGGAGTTTTGTAGGACTTGCGGGCTATTACCAATGATTTGTGCAGAGCTTTTTTACCATTGCATCTTCTTTGACTAGATTGACTCGGCAGAGTGTGAGTTTTCAGTGGTCTGATGAGTGTTAGAAGATCTTTCAAAAGTTCAAGACTTTGTTGACGTCGCCTCCTATTTTGATTTTACCGAATAAGGGCGTGGACTTCACTGTTTAATGCGGTGCTTCTAAAGTCGGGTTAGAGGTGTTCTGATGTAGAAGGGTANTCTGATGAGTGTGAGAAGATCTTTCAAAAGTTCAAGACTTTGTTGACGTCGACTCCTATTTTGATTTTACCGAATAAGGGCGTGGACTTCACTGTTTAATGCGGTGCTTCTAAAGTCGGGTTAGAGGTGTTCTGATGTAGAAGGGTAAGGTAATTGCCTATGCTTCTAGGCAGTTGAAGATCCATAAGAGGAACTACCTTACCCATGATCTAGAGTTGGATGTCGTAGTGTTTGTGCATAAGTTATGGCAACATTATCTGTATGAAGTTTATTGTGAGATTTTCACAGATCATCGGAGTCTTCAGTACTTTTTCAGCCTAAGTGATCTGAATCTGAGGTAGTACAGATGGCTTAAGATACTGAAGGACTGTGACATTACTATCTTGTATCATCCAAGAAAGACCAACATGGGGGCCGATGATTTGAGTAGGAAGACTTTTAGTATGGGAAGTCTTACCACTATTAGTGTGGGGGAGAGACAATTAGCTAGAGATGTTCAGCGGTTAGCCAAAAGTCTCGTCCAGTTACAGGTTTCTGAGAAGACGAGTGGTTTGATTGCGTTCATTGAAGCTTGTTCTTCCTTAGTTGAGAAGATTCGTGAGCGCCAGTTTAATAATGAGAAATTATGTCTCATTTAATACAAGGTGATGAAAAGGGAAGCCAAGGAGGCTGTCTTGGATTCTGATGGTGTCTTGCAGATTAGAGGATGGATTTGTGTGCCCAAGGTGTACGAGTTTATTAGACTGATCTTGAAGAGACCCATTATTCCAGATATTCCATCCATCCGGGTGCGGCGAAGATGTATCATGACCTGAGCCAACACTATTGGTGGTGTGGTATGAAAAAAGATATTACGGATTTTGTTTTGAGGTGTTTGACTTGTTAACAGGTCAAGTGTGAGCACCAGTGACCTAGAGGTATATCTCAGAGGATTTTCATTCCTAGTTGGAAGCGGGAGCGGATCACTATGGACTTTATTATGGGACTACCTGCCACCGTGGGTGGTTATGATTCTATTTGGGTGGTTGTTGACAGGTTGACCAGATTTGCCCATTTCATCCCAGTTTGTATGAAGTATAGGACAGAGGAGTTAGTCGAGCTTTATATCAGTCAAATTGTGTGATTGTATGGAGTCCCGGTTTCTATTGTCTCTGATCGAGGTTACATGTTCATTTTCCATTTTTGAAAGGAATTGCAGCATGGTTTAGGTATTCAGTTAGATATCAGTACAACTTTTCATCCTCAGACTGATGGTCAGTCCGAGCGGACGATTCAGGTGTTGGAGGACATGCTCCGAGCTTGTGTGATTGATTTTGGTGTTAGATGGGATTACATTTGCCCTTATAGATTTTGCCTATAACAACAGTTATCATTACAACATTCAGATGACCCATTTTGAGGTGTTGTATGGTAGATAATGTAGATCTCCGATCGGATAGTTTTATTCAACTGAGATGGACTCATTATATACAAACTTGCTTAAAGATGATATAAAACAGGTTTTTACGATCCAGAGTAGACTATTGACTGCCTAGAGTCGAAAAAAGAGTTATGCAGGTCGGTAAGTTTGAGCCCTAACATTCATGGAGGGTGATCATGTTTGGCAGGTGTGATGAGGTTCAGAAAGAAGAGCAAGCTTAGCACTAGATTCATTGGACCCTTTGAGATTTTGAGCCATGTGGGAAAGGTGGCCTATAAGTTGGCATTGCCACCTAACTTGTCAGTTGTGCATCCTGTATATCATGTTTCCATGCTTTGGAAGTACATGCTAGATGAGTCCCATGTACTTTCCCTTGATTCAATTGAGTTGGATCCAAACTTGTCTTTTTTCAGGAGGAGCCTATAGCCATTTTGGATAAGCAAGTCTGGAAGCTTAGGACCAAAGAGATTGCTTTAGTGAAGGTGTAGTGGAAGCATCATTCAGTCGGTGAAGCGACTTGGGAGACAGAGTGAGATATGCGTGCCAGATATCCTAGGTTTTTTTAAGCTTCAGGTACCTTCTTTGCTTTATGTTCGAGGACAAACATGGTTTTTAGTGGTGGAAAATGTAATGACTGGTCGGTCATTTTTGAAAAGTTTCATGAAATTTCCATTTTACCCCTCCCGTTATCGACCCCAAGTCATTTTTGATTGAGTTTGAAAGGTTGGTTTTGATCTTTGAGTTAAAAGTTGAGAATTTGGCAAGTTTGTGAGTTTTAAAGGCTAAGTTGTTAAGAAAGTAGTTTTTGGGGTCTTTTGGAGTTTCGAGTATCACAATGGAATTCCATCAATTCCATCAGTCCTAAAATGTGAAATTTTATTCGTCAGACTTGTTGGTTTCAGATTCTGAATCTTTTTAGAATTTGAGGTCCTAAGTTGTAAAATTGTGAAATTTTAGCCTTTGTGTTGACTTTGGTCAACATTCAGGATTCAGATGCTTGATCGAAATTCTGAGAGTTATGTTGCATTCGAGGGATGATTATAGGCCTAGGTGAGGTCTTGGTTGATTTTTGAGAGGTCTCGAGCTTGTTTTAGCCTTTTAGGTGTTGAGTTAGTTTCTTATAGTTTTCGCGGATGTCGTGTCAATGAGACCTTGGATTCATGTTTTGACAGTTCCATTGAGTCTGATACATCGAGTATAATTAATTTGCATACGTGGTTTGTGTGTACGGGGTTCCGAACGAATCCCGAGGATCCTTTCGATGTTTGAGAGTTGGTTGAGTTTTGTTGGTTCCTGATTTTTGTAACCTTCACTTTTGCAATAGGCATTTCACTTAAGCGAGCTTCACTTAAGCAAAGGTGTGATCACTTAAGCGAAGGCCGGACTTTTTGGAAAGGTTCGCTTAAAGCCTGGTTCCCAAAAGCGAGACCCATGTTTAAGAGAACCCGTGGTTCGCTTAAGCGACATCTGAGAGGGTTTTGCTGCCATTTTCAGGGTTTAAGCCCTATTTCACCTTTTTGAGCTTTGGGGACCCTTGATGGCGTTATTTAAGCTAGATCACCTGGGTAAGTGTTCTTGATCCTAAACCCTCACTTTCCATTAATCAGTTATGAGTTTTAACATCAAAATATGAGATTTTGATAGGTAATTGTGGAAGTTTTTCATGAACTCAAGTTCTTAACTAAAATGGTTATTTTGAAGTGATTTTAATCCCTTTTTTCGAAATGGTTTTCTCTAATGAGTTCTTAAAGCCTTGAGTAATGTTTTCAAGTATAATTTTTCGGATTCAAACCTTCTTTTTCAAATTGGGGTTTGTGTTGATTAACCCACTTTTCAAGAGAATTAGTAAGGGTATTGTATTTTTGGTAAATGATTGTGAATACTTGATTATTTTAGATTGTGTAGCTTTGGAAGTGGTTCGGAAGGGGAAGACTCAACACTTGGAGTGATTGTTGATTGATCTAAGGCAAGTGGTTTTCTAAACCTTGTATTCTAGTTGAATTCATATGCTTTCTTCATTGATTATATGTTGGGAGTAATAGGGATGAGGTGAAGGGTTTAAATTGTCCACTTGATACATCTAAAAGAATAAAAAGGGGTTGAAATGAAAAAGTCTATGTTTTGAGAATGATGATATGTATTGCCTTAATATAACCCTTATTGATTGATTGATAAAATTCTTGAAAGCATGAATGTGGACTTTAATTGTGCACAAATTATTCTATCTGCTATGTGGTGTGATATTGTGTGATTTAATCGTTGAACACTGTGATGAGTTATGTGCGGAGTGTTGTGAGGTCGAGGTCATTTCCAGCTAGTTATGTGATATAAAGCTGGTGGGAAATGGTTCTGGCTAGTGATGTTATATAAAGCCGATGGAAAATGGTTCATGCTAGTGATGTGATATAAAGCCGATAGGAAATGGTTCTTGCTAGTGATGTGATATAAAGTCGATGGGAAATGGTTTCGTGTAGTGATGTGACATAAGGCTGAGGGGAAATAGTTTCAGCTAGTGATGTGCTATAAAATCGATGAAAAATGGTTTTGGCTAGTGATATTGTGTTGATGGGAAATGGTTCCGTCAAGAGAATGATTATTGTGACTTGATGTATTTTATGCTCATGCGTGATTTGTTTGATACTTGAGATTGATGTACTTGTGGTGTGTGCCTGAACTACTTGTCATTGCAATTGACTTATTCAATTTATTTAATTGTTGAATTGCGAAGATTTGAATTGTGAATATTGGGCATGTGAGTCGTGTATTATAGAATTGCTAGGTTTGGGTAGATTTTTGTGCAGGTTGTAGTTTGACGAGGTTCGATTGGACAGTCTGGGTATTCATTTTCTAGCTAGCTGCTTTGTTTAGTAGGCTGATTATTGGGTACTGTGTTGCTGGTACTCACCCCTTGCTTCTACAATTGTGTAGGTTCTGATCCCGGACCCGTATGATCTTTTTCTTTTTCCCTGTCAGTCGAGGCTTGTTGAAGGATTTGAGAGATAGTTGTTTGTCATCCTGGCGGACCTTCTTTTCCTTTTCTTTAAGAGTTGTTCTACTTGAGAGATAAAGACTGAGATTTGTATTTATTTCTTAATTTCGTACTTATGTATTTAGTGGCTTGTACACGTGACAACCAGATTTGGGGGTTTTAATAGAAGAATAAGTTTTCCGCTTTATCTTGTTCTTAATTTTACTGCTTTCCGCATTTTTTTCTTTTCAATTAGGTTAAGGATGACTTGTCTTGGTGGGAATAGACAAGTGTCATCACGTCCATTTTTGGGTCGTGACAGGCTTTCAATTTTTTTGTAAAAAGAGTTCATTTCTGAGCAAACTTGGAAAGAAAAACATGTTTTTGTATTTGTAGTGTGTTTACTAGGGTTCATGGTCTTCCCCCAAGACTCAAATCATACCATTCATCCAAGTGTAGTAATATTCACTCATGACATCTTCTACGTAGTCAATAAGGGAATGACAATCAAATATCACACTTTGACACCTATGATTCTCACCGACATCTATAGGGCTTTGGATAAGTGTTAGAACAAAAGTATCTTCTTTCAGGGTTGCAACCTAGTACTCCAATGGTGGATGATGAAACGGTTGCTTAAAGTTCACAATCCTAAGGAACCCCATTCCAAAGCTTGATTAGACCAATTTACATCTCATAGTTGGTGGTTATATATAAACAATTTTAAGGTAGGATATGTTCAACAGTTATAGTTCCTGATACTCAATGAATAAAGGGATGAAAATGTGCAATGGGCAATCGACGATCTTGTCGTATGAGACACTATGATCCGAGGGGAAAATATCCATTTCTTGGTAATTTCCAGACTTAGAGGAGCCCGACCTTATGCTCAAGGTCTAGTTCTCATGAAATTAAGAGGTAAGCAAGTCATCCTCGAATATGAGAAATTAAGAATTTTCAATGGGCCACAAGGATGACCAAGTCGCTTTTGCCAGAATGTTCATTGGAGAATGGAAACTTGAAAGATAAATGGTGATAGGGTTCCAAACAGGTTTGATGTTGAACGTCGTGGCGCGTACAAAGAATGGTTGAAGAAGAGCTTTGTCGAAACCATCAAGCCCAGCCCAAACGTGACCATATGTATCAAAGATGATGAATTTGAGCATTAAGTGCTACTCCACGACTTCAACAATGGTACCAAAAAATTAGTTGGCATACTGTTTCCTATATTTGGAGGATGCAAGAGTCATAGATCAGCTTAGGCAACAAACTGAAAGGGTAAGGCAATGCATAACCGAGTTAGATGATCATATGGAGCTACAAATCCAGACTGTATAGAGGACTGGGTATTTAGAAAGGTCTTAGCTCGTCGGAGATCACTAGTGGATGAACAATACGTTATTTGGAAAGAAGTTGATGCCACTAAAAGAGTAAAGGACCATAGATTATTTAAAGTTTGTCATCATCCCCTGCGTGGGAGTAATTTTCATTTGTACTTTTTCTTTAGTATTTAACTTTCCAAATTGTGTCCTCATATTCTATTTTGTAAAACACTTTTGGCCTTTATCAATGAAATTATTTCGGGGATATGGATTGACTTACAAGGTATACACATCCTTGAATTCTCTAAGCCTAACCTTGACACAAAAGGTCACATATTTTTTCAGGACGCGCAATAATTTTTTTTGTGTACTATGTGTTATAACTATTTTATGTGAATATGTTGCTTTATTCGGAAATGTTCTAGCCCACATATTTTCAAAATTTATCGAATCCTCAAGCACAAAATTAAGTCATTATCAAATTTTGTCCAAATACTCTTTGAGTCTTGAGTTTCCCAACAAAATTCGAGCTTCGCTCTCAAAATCTAAACCCTTACTATATCTTGTTAGGAAGGGTTAAACTTTGTCGTCAAGATGGAAGGATACTTGAATGTTGAAGAAGTTTTGTGGAGGAGAATGGAAAGAGTCACCTGTGAGATTGCTGAAGTTGAGAGAAGGACTCAGGAAGTGAACCTAGCTAAGGCGATCGTGATAGCCAAAAGTGTTGAAGTGGATGGTAAGATTGAGATCACAAAGGGAAAATGGGCTAAGGTTGACAAGTTGATAGCCATAGCTTTAAGTAAAAAGAATGATGAAGCCTCTAATATTGGAAAAATACTCAAAGGATATTCCTTCAGTCTAGAGGAGATTGACATGATTATTGATGAAAAAATGAGTCTGATGTTGCTAAAAAGAAATTCAAAGAAAGATTTGATGGTGCGGCCTTTTTACCAAAATGATTTAGACAAGGAGATGAGAAGATTACCCTTCAAGTTTACTTTTGGGCAATGACCTACGTCCAAAAGTGATTTCGTGTGCTACTATTTATCAAATTCTTTGTGTTATGGTATCTTGCACCCTATCAAAGGATCCAACTCTAAGATTAATCCCAAAGACACACACAAGAAGTGTGCTTATCATTAGAATCAGATTGGTCATACTACTGAAGAGTGTGTGGAGTTGAGGACTAAAAGTCAAAGCATGGTCGATAGCTAAAGAATCAGTCATATATGGGGCCCTTACACCATTCTTGTTTGTGATCAAGAGGAACCTTGTATGCAAATCACGAAGGATGTTTTGATCCATCGTTATGACTTGGCTTTCTCAGAGTTGTATATGAGCATCTACTGCAAGTTGGTCCAAGCCAAGATCCTGGCTCATGTTGTAAGGAAGGAAAGAATGACCTCCACTGTCTAGTGTAAAGATGATGAAATTTGTCTCATCCATGACACCAAGGGTCAAGACATCGAAATGTGCCACATGTTTCGTTGTGATTTGGAGTACTTGATCAACGAGGGGAAAATCCAACTTGAGTACCCTCTCTGATACCCATAAAGTTTGAAACAAAGAAGGAGATGAGCGAGTTTGCCATATCCCTCTTTTCTTTCTTCTTTTCATCATTACTCTATCCGTATCTCACCTTCAATTTGTCCTCTCAAAGGATTTTGAAATTTTCAAATTCCCCCCAAAACGCACCAATTCCTCTAAAAATAACTCATTCCCTTCATTCATTTGGGACAAGGTTTTTGACTCTAAGAACATGGATTTGTCACAACTCAAAGTACACCCTAGACATGACATGGCGTTATAAAAGGAAATAAAGACTTGTATTTAGTTACTACAAATAAGGAGTTTTTTTTTGTGTGTAGTTTATAAACGTGTGTTTGTTAAGAGGAGATTTTTTTAATGTTTTATTTTAGTGGAAAAATGTTTTTGGAATGTTAATTTTAAAATCTATTTAAAATTATAAATGGATAATTTTAAAACTGCTTCCATGTTATTTTTAAATTTAAATTTTAAAAACTGTTTAAAATTTCTGAACTTCTTCCATGTTAATTTTAAAAACTGTTTTAAAAATTGTTTTATTTTTAAAATTGTAATTTAATAATTATTATTTTATATAATTACAGATGATTAATCAATTTTAATTGTATAGAAAATTTAAAAAATTATGGTGCTACTTTTAGCCTCTCCTAACCGGTGGTATTTTTTACATCTCTTAATATATATAGATTTTAAAAACTTTCTGAAAAACTTGTTTTATTTTTTAAATTGTAATTTATTAGTTATTATTAAATATACTTGCAGATAATTAATTAATTTTAATTATACAGAAAATTTAAAAAATTATGGTGCTACTCTTAGGCTCTCCTAACATGTGGTATATTTTGCCTCTCTTATTATATATAAATTGATAGATATAAAAAAAAAAAAAAATTATTTTTATTTTTATTTTTGAATTTTATAAACATGATATTTAGCATTAATATGATATTTAATTAGAATTAAAAAATATGATAAATTTATACAAAAATATAATTACAAACGGGCTTAAAAAAATATAAATTACAAAAATTAATGTAAAAAATATGCATTTGTTTTGCGGTAAATAAGGAGTGGTGGAAAGATAGATAGAATATTTTGCATTAAAAATATGATAACTTTTTCACAAAAAAGTAATCACACACATCACACTATTTTTTAGAACTATTTTAAAATTATTTATTAATTGTAAAATTTGCTTTAAAATCATTTTAAAAATAAAATAATAATTAATTATTTAACCCTATTCCATATAATTAATTTTAAATATTAAAAAAACATTTTTTTTTTGTGTGCTGACATATATGCGCTACCACCTCTCTTATATATATATGAGAAAATACATAAAATCCCTTCTGAACTTGGCAACGAAATTTACTTTAGTACTTTAACTTTACAGGTAATTATTTACCCCATTATCTCTTTTCAAGTGAATTTAAATACACCCAAATAGCTGATGTGACAAGTCAAAAATTTTACTGCGCGTAAATACCAATAATTAAAGAGAAAAAGAATAAGTGGCCCCATTTTTTTTTCTTTTTAGCCAATAATGTTTTTTTCCTTCATCTTCCTCACACCCCACCACCCCTCTCGCCCTCAACCACCAATTGCACCACCTCTTTCTTCTTCGTCGAACCCCCCACTTCTTTAATTTCTCCTTCTTCGAAACCCCCATCTCGACCCTATTTCTCCTCTTAGAAGTTTCACCCTCTTTCTTTCTCTTCGGATCTGCCGCCAACCACCACTGCATCGCCTTTTCTTCTTGTTCTTCTTCTTTTTGTTGAACTTTCCATCTTCTTTCTCTTTCTTTGAAAACCCCCACCTCTATTTCTTTTCAATCTGTAAAAGGGTGTGATGAATAGGGGGGGGGGGGAAATAGAAAAGCCAACAATATGTTCTTGCTTCAAAATTATTATTTATAGTAGTGTTTGAATGTGATGAACTTGAAGCTCTTTTTAATGGAAAATCTATAATTTCTTCATTTCAAATTAAATTTTTAGTCATTATTTATTGTCTTAATAATGTGTCTCAAAAATTGAATGTGTTTTTGTGAGAATAGTTTTAACATTTTGAATCAATCTTTTCAATTGTGATCGAATTTGTTCAATTGCAACCGTGACTGAGTTGAGGAACAGGGTTCTTATTTTTTGAATTTTTTTTTGCTTTCTAAAATTATGAATAAATAAAAAGAAACAAAAAAGAAAAAAGAATTGAAAAAGTAAAAATTAAATAGTGTTCTACATGACACTAACGTGGCAATTATGTGGCGCTAATATATCAATGACAGGGCGCGTGTGGAAATGCACTTGTCATTGTGAGACTGGTATTATAATTTTAGGGTGATATTAAATTCACTTGAAAATTGACTAGGGGGGTAAATAATTACCCCTAAATTTAAAGTGTTAAAGTAAATTTTGCTATCAAGTTCGAAGAATTTTATGTATTTTATATAGATATATAACCTTTACACATGCTTATTTATATATTAATGACTCATATACTGCTAATATCGGTGTTTGCTATGTAATAACTATACACCCGATAATACTAAATAAAATGTATAACTAACATGTATTACTCATATATAGACTCAAAATCATACCCAAAAAAAGATTAAATAATGTGGTAACTAATATATGTATTAGAGTTCTAAATATACATCCAACAAAACTATCCCTATATATTATTTCTAATAAATAATTTAATATATAAAATTATGTTGATATTAATTATGACAAATTCAAAAATGACAACCAAATATTCTATAAAAGCCTATAACATGTTATAGATGGATTATTTGCTAGGGTGTCAAAAGAATATGAAAAATCGATCAAATCGAATCGAACCGATTTATGTCAGTTTTTCAATAAAATTGTAGACTTTTATTAAGTTTATAATTGTCCCGAACAATTGAAATGGTCTTTTTAATTTATAAAAAAAATAAAAAATTCACGTACAGAAGTGAATAACCTTGAGTATGTAAATATATTTTATAGATTAACAATATGTTAAATTTACTATATAAATATATTTATAGCATTTTTCAAATATAAATATAACCTAGGTCCTAGGCTTCTGGTGGACCGGTGACCGAACAACTTTGATTTTTTGCTCTTTAATTTGCACTTAATTAATTAAGTTTAAAACTAAAAGATACTATAGTAGATAATGTATCAAACAATACGACAAAACATATGCAAGCACTCCTATTAAATATTTAAGATTAAACAGTATGGCAATAAGGTTTTACATTTTTGACTTATTGGTGAAGAATTGAAATGCTTCTTCAAGAACATATTTGCAAAAGAAATATTTAAATAATAGTAGTTTTGAGGTAATACTTTAAAAGTAAAAAAACGAAAATTAACCAAAACATATCGATACCGAAGAGAAACTGATATGATTGGAATGATTTTTAAAAAATAGTTATTTATTATAAAATACCCGAAAAATTTGAATAATACAATTTAAACAAATAATAATTTAGTTATATATTATAAAATACCCAAAAAATTGGAATGATATAATTTTTTAAAAATAATTGTCTGAACCGTCACCCCCAATTATATGTATCCAAACATGTCATAGTCATAGCTCTATCACCTAAACGAAGTGAATCATCTGATGACTCAAACCCTCTTTTCTATAAAAACTAATTATGAAAAGTCCGTGTTGGGCCTAAGTTTAATATTTGTTCATAAATTAATATTTAAAACAATATTACTTAAATGATATGAAATTATCTAATTGAGTATAAATTAAATACTTGATAAATATTATTAATATTTATAAATTTTAAGCAAATTAAATGATTTTAAATTTTCTTACTCAGAAATAAATTATAATAAATATTTATGTGGTAGTATATCATCTCATTTTTTTGGGCTTAGAAGTCCACTAAGATCTTCATAATTAAAATATTTTTCATTATTGATAATTAATTATTTACTGGCATTCAAAATAATAAAACTAAAGATAGATTAAGCGGATCTTTAATTTCAAAAAAAATGTATACTGATTAAATCAAAATAAATAATTTTTTTAAATTTTTTTTTCAAAAATATCCTTCCTGAAGCAGAAACATCAATTGATGAGGCATGTCGTCTTCAACTTGAAACTATCTCTTATTAAGAAAATAAATTTTAAATATATTCTTAGTCATTTATTGTTTTCCCAAATGTCCCTTTTAATTTAAGTTGGTGAACTGAATTCCAGCTGCCAAGCATTGACTTCCTTAGATCATGGTATGCTCGTTGCTTACTTGATTTCCTCTCTTCCTTTTTTTTCTTTTTTTAAAAATCACTTCATCATTCTCCATTCATTTTACCTCAACTCTCATTCTCCATTCATTTCTCCCTAAAGGTAAATATATGTACCTCTTCTATATGAAATATGTTTTTAGTGTCATTTTTTTGAATTTCTTGATAAATACACATTTTCTCAATGCACATAACTGTTTAGATTGCATAAATTATTGCTCTGTCTGAAAATTTTCAGATGACTTTCCCTGTTTTTGCCATTAGAATTAGAATTTCAACAATTTGCCACTCAGCCATGGATATAACCATTTTAGTACAAATAATACCACTGTGTTGTGGTAGAGTGGTAAATAGTCCCTCATTGTCGGTTTTGAGTCCCCTGTATATGCACTTACCTTTGTTAGGTATTGTTTTAACCTTAATGTGGGACTTTCTGGTGTGAATATAGATTTAGTCGAACTCTAATATGGATACTGAACAAAGAAAAAAATAGCACATTTAACTAGTAGTGTCTGTGAAGCTAATCAACAAACACATGGATAGTGAAAATTGAAAAAGTGTTTCTTCTAGGTAAAAAAAAATTATATTTGTGATATTTCAAGGCAAGAATTGCATATATGATTTGGTTAGATTTGTGATATATGCAGGGATGAAGTGTTTCCAGTTCTCTAATTCAGATAAGAATGATGATCATAACAAGACTAGAAAGTCAACATCAGGCCAGTCATCTGCCTCTGTTTTCACAGATCCTGATCTGAAAGGATCTGAATACAACTCACAAAATGTGTCATCGGACATTAGCCCTGAGTCCTCTTCGAGGCTCTCGTTTTCGTGCTTGTCTAATAAAAAGCCTTGTCACCTTAAGGTCTTCACAGTTGAAGAGTTGAAGAGTGCCACCAAGAACTTTAGTCGATCCCTCATGCTAGGAGAAGGCGGTTTTGGAGGTGTATACAAGGGCGTTTTAAAGGACACAAATATTGCTGTTAAACAACTCAGCCAAAGAGGCTTGCAGGCTAGTTTCATTTAAGATTTTTATATTTAATGTAGTGGACTGTGAAACAAAAAGATTGAGTTTGTCTTGTGATTTAGGGGCATAAGGAATGGGTGACGGAAGTGAACGTCCTTGGTGTCGTTGAGCATCCGAATCTTGTCAAATTAATAGGCTATTGTGCACAGGATGATGAAAGAGGAATACAACGTTTACTGGTATATGAGTTTTTGCCCAACAGAAGTGTACAAGATCATTTAATAAGTCGTTTTATGTCACCTTTGCCATGGGAAACAAGGTTAAATATCGCTCGTGATGCTGCTCGAGGCTTGGCTTACCTACACGAGGGAATGGAGTTTCAGGTAATTCTGTTGTTCCTCTGTAACACTTTTCCACCTCATTATATGATACTTTTGCACTATCGTGTTGATACATATTTTTTGGTGCAGATTATCTTTAGAGATTTCAAATCGTCTAACATTCTCTTGGATGAGAAATGGAATGCAAAGTTGTCTGATTTTGGCTTGGCCAGATTAGGACCTTCTGACGGATTAAGCCATGTCTCAACAGCGGTATGCTCAATATCTCCATTGAATTAAGAATCTCTACTATGTATTCAGAATAGTTGATCGTGCTTTACAAAATTAATTAAGGGTAATAGGACCTTAGGTGTGTCACTGGAATTTCGGTCATAGTTCAGGATACTTATGCATTATCCCTTTTCGTTACTAAAACTAATTACTACATTAAAAGCAATATGATATTCAAATGTCACGATTTGGCTGATATAGTTAATTTAGCATATGAAATATCTCAAAATATGTCAAAGATATTGGATTTTGGTTTTAAAACACCTACACTAGCTATGTGAAATATCCTATTTTGTACAACATACTTGATCAAATACATGTCTTTTGATTTCATTAGGTGGTGGGAACTGTTGGATATGCCGCTCCAGAATATATACAAACTGGGCGCCTAACGTCCAAGAGTGATGTATGGAGCTATGGGGTGTTTCTATATGAACTCATCACAGGCAGGCGTCCGTTGGACAGAAATAAACCTAAAAATGAGCAGAAACTTCTTGAATGGGTAAGACCACATCTTTCCGACCTGAAGAAGTTTGAACAAATATTGGATCCTCGATTGGATGGAAACTATTCCATTAAATCTGCTCAGAAGTTAGCTGCCATAGCTAATAGGTGTTTAGTTAAACACCCGAGAAATCGTCCAAAAATGAGCGAGGTCTTGGAGATGGTAAATCAGGTTGTGGAGGCAACTGAAGGAGCTAAATGTCCACGAACCCCTGTAGACGAAAGTTCAACGCCAAACATCGACAATGACATGTTTATGATAAGGTGTCTCAATGCAAGTAGAAGGTTGGTAGAACACACACCAAGAGAAAACAAGTTGTTGGTTTGGAAATTGTGGAAGCCTAAGCTTGTCAGTTCAAATTGAGCAGCAGAAATGAAACTAAAGTTACTCTAGTTACTTTTGGTTTTCTTGTGCAAAACAATCACTTGAATTGTAAAATTATTTTACTTTGGATGTTTGAGTCAAGTGGTTAAAGATGCCAACTAAACTAAAATAGCAAATTTCATATTTCTTTTAGAAATTTTGATAAATAAAGCACACAATATTTTTCCATTCAAATTATAATTGATCATAAGGAGATGATTTCATGTTGGGCATACTAAATAGGGAAAATTATACAGCAAGGCAAACATGTGATATGTATTTACAATAAATTATGTGAGAGTTCCCCATTTACTTTGGAAGCCCGGACTCAACTAGTTGTGAGCATCCTTTCTACTTGTAGACCCAGACCCGACTATGTGTGAACTCCCTTCTCATTGTCAATATCCATTAGGGCCAAGCATGCACCCCTTAGACTAATTATTAAGCCTTACTTAACTCATGACTTATGGAGGGATGTCCTTGACAACCAATCCATGTTTCAAGTGATTCTATCACTTTATGCATTCAAATAGTCATAAGGTAGATGAGGTGGGTAATGTCCTTCCACAACAATGACATCTGCTAGTCTACCATTCTCATATAGGCTTCACTCTCAAAGCCATTACAAGCATAATTCAACATATTAACTTTACTCTCAAAGCCCTAGAATTCTAGCTTCATGACTACAAGCCTTACTCTCAAAGTTTTACTTCTTACAATCATCATACATACCTAGATCACAAGATATTCTAGTCACAAGCTTCATTCTTAAGCAATTCTAATCATATGCCATCATAAAGGTTCAATCTCAAGCTTTACTAGTCATGATCCATCACATATACATTATTCTAATTCAATTCATGTCTACATTCTTTCATTCTTGAACTATTACTATACATCTCATCAATTCTAGAAGATCATCTATAAATCCTCAATTTCCCTTTACAAGGCATAAACCCACATTACTACAATTTCATCAATTAAACTAGGGTTTGCCATGGAAAACATATAATATCATCATAGTGACATGATTCACTACTATATCAATAATAAACAAGTAATATCTACTCAATTGGATTCATACTCAACTTAACCCACAATATTGGAAGGAACCCTAACTTGAATTGGGGATTTCATCTTCACAAGTGGGGATTTCTAGGGGACTCCATGGATGGAAGAATCCATGGATGAATAATCTATCATAACTTGATTATAAAGCCCTCACAAATCTTGGAAGATTGGAACAATTTGACCTAGCTTGATCCTTTTTTTCTTTTTTCTAGAGAGAGAATTTCTTGGAGGGAATTGGGTTCTTTGGGTGAATTGAAATAATGAATAGGATCAATGTATCTAGGGGTCTAATAGCTTTATATAGGTGGTCTAAACACTAATAAAACTACACCACTTAGCCCCTAATTAATTTGGGAAAGTATCACAAAGCCCTCACTTAACCTCCTAACACGCCTTCACTGCCTCACCCACGAGACCACGCCCATGGGCCGTGAGTGGACCCACGGGCCATGCTGGTCAATCGTGGGTGGTGGTCTGCAACTATCATTTTGGGACCTTGACCCACTAGGCCATCCACGAGGCGTGGACCCCCTTACGGGGCGCGATCCCCTCGTGGGTACACTGCCTTGGGGCAGATTCTAGGGTAGTTTTGGCTAAGGTCCTCTTCAAGGACCCTTGGTTGGTCATTGGGGAGTCGTACCTTGACGTTTAAGCCCGAAACCCTTCACTCTAAGTACGGGAAGCCATATTTACTACTCTAACCCTCACGTCAAGCTCTAGAACCCTCACATAAGGCTCTAGTTTTGCCTACTAGTTTACGGGTGTTACATTCATGATTTATGATTCTTCTTTAAATGTTTTTACTGTGTTTTTGCTCGGTCATCTATATCATGTTTAGTCCCCTTATGTTTGTGTTTTACATTTTATACATATTTCTCACACTTAGTACATTTCATGTACTAATGCATACTTGTGCCTACATTGTTTAATAATGTAGGGTCCGATGATCTTCCTCCTCCCGCTCGTGGCTAGTGGATTGCTTTGTAGATTGAATACTTGGCGAGTCCTCATGTTCTGAGGACCTTGTCAGCAATGTTTACATTCTTTTATGTCTTTAGTTTTCCATCATTGTATGTGGTGTATGAGTTACGTCTCAACCACTCTTGATGTATTAGATTGGCTTGTCGAGACCATGAGTAGATTTCCACTTTTATATCAAACTCGTTTATTGATATGAGATTTACTAATTTTGTCTATTATGTTGTGTTGTATGCATGTTAAGTGGCTTGTGTAGGGCATCTCGAGGTCTTATACGCCATGTTACGTCTAGGGTGTATTTTGAATCGTGACAGAGGGTCAAGTCTTGTAAAAGAAAACACGTTGCACAAAATATAAGTCGTAGAATTGAAACGTTTATAAAGGTCATGAAGGTCCAAATTGAAACATAACCATATGTCTATCTATAATGCTTTGAAACATAACTAAGTATTATCTACCGGGACAAGGCCCCCGGGTATACCATAAACATATAAACCATAAAGTACTGAAAAGATGTAGACTAATCCCCGAAAACATAAAGGGGCTCACCAACAACAGAAGATATAGAACCTAACAAGCGGCAATAGCCTAATCATGTTTTGTATACCTAAGCATAGATCGGTAAAAAGATGCAGCGTCCCTGGTAGAAGGGATATAAGTACATGTGAAATAGTACTGTATGTAAAATGGTAGAATGAAATATAAATGTACATATCAAGATCAGTAAAATCAGTTAACATAGTCATAATCGTAACAAATGAAGGTTAAGAGATGAGGTCATTTAGATTGCTTTAAGGATATTTATTTCATCATAGTTTAGTTCATTATATGAGTCTAATTGTGTAACAAACATAAACCACCAAGTGAGCGCATAGAGTTTGATCTTGTCCCGATCAGCTAAGCCAACTCATACCTTGTAAGGTATGTGATATACATGTACATATCACGTGGATCCATAACTAGCTCTTACCAGGGAAATAAAAGGTTCGCTCAAGCCAATGATACAATCCTTAACCTACATATACAAATGTAGTTTCAAGCATTTGTCATTTATATGCCTTCTCAATTAACTACTTAGCTCTTCTAAGCTCATGTGATGAGGGGTTAGCATGAAGGCTCATATTCATAGCATTCAAGGATCATAATTCATAAACTTCATTCATATCATCACGTCATGAGGTTATAGTTCATGTACCAAAGCTTTACATTCATGAGAGACATATATCATATCATAAGATTGTTATAAAAAAAACAGAGGACAACATCATAATATTTACACTTGGGGAAAACCATAGTTTATAAAATAATTTTTTTTGTCGAATTCATCAAGAAAACATCAAGAAACTATTAAGGAGTTATCAAAAAGTCATTAAGAAACCATTAGTCTTAGTTTCAAGGTAGAAACCATACTTTCATAATCATTCGTAATTTTATGGAGAAATCTTAGAAAAACTAATGGGTAAAGAATTATCAAGAAATTGAAATATTTCCATGGAGGGTTCTTGAGGTTTCAAGAAGATTCAAGAACAATTCAAGAATATGGGGTTTCGTTTTAAACCTAATCCAATGGTTTAACTGCTCATAAAAAAGAAATAAAGACAATACCCATATAGGAAATCTCCATTCCAAGCTAATTTGATAAGCAAAACTTGAATTCCAACCTTAGATTGGCACAAATCTAAGGTTTTTTCCTCTACAAGTTAAGAAGTTCTTCACTATTACTTTATTAATATTTTCTACAATAATTGATCCCTCTTCTCTATCCCTAAATGGGAGGAAGATAATGATACATAATTGAACAAATCTCTATTTTATCCTTGGAACATTCAAAGGAAGCACTATATTTCATGTAAGTGTTTTTTCCCTTCAGTTTTGGTCCTTCAGACTTGCATTGGATCAACAAAACGTTGATCAGAGAAAGTAGAGTGTTAGTTGTCTCCTCACTTCAACCTTCTGTTCTCACAAAAGAATTTCCGCTAGGATCGATGAATCGCCAATCAATCATTGTACCACGTCGATACAACACCGATATTGAAGTATCTTTTCTCCATTCAAGCCGACGGTAACTGACGAGACGCCAGTTTCTTTGCCGGTGTGCTTCAGTGCTTTACAACATCAAATCCATCAAACTTGTTTTTTTTCCAAAGAGTGCTTGCATCCAAGAGAACTAGGGCCTAAAATCCCTTTAATTAGCATTAAAATATGACAATAATTCAAAAATTTGAGTCTAATGAGTTGGTAGAATACCAATTCATCACCGCTACTCTTCTTGGCCTACATAGCCACTTCTTATAATTCTTATGATCTGACCTCCTCTTCTTAGCATGCTAACACTCCTCTTCTAAGTTCAAATATATCAAACTAAAGGAAACTCGAACTATAATGGGAGACGTATAATCATATATAAATTACCCCTTCGACTCAACTCTTATGAATACCATAAAATGTAATTACTTCAGTCTTCTCCACATTGGTAGTTGAAGAATGCTAACTAAACACATAACAAATCATAATGACTTAGCTACAATTCATTGTTATTTCTAAGGGTTACATATACCACACTTGTAACATCACATTTTTTGCAAGTTAACATCTTAATTCAAGCCTACTAAAGAAAATCTCAAAACTAACACTATCACTATCACTATCACTATCATAATGCCATCTTTTTTATGGCAATGCTGATCTAAAAGTAAAATTTAAAATTCAAATTGCATATTCAAACAAAACTTAATTAGGTGTAATTTCGATTATAATTTCTAATTACATGGTCTAAAAAGGCATTGACTTTCCAATTAAGTGTTTGTATAGAAAGAGTGCAAAATAGACGAGAGCAAAGCAGCATTCATCTCTAGGTTGCAGTCTTGCAGAGTTCCCTCCGAATTCCGATCTTCTATGATATCTTTCCACATTGATCTCCGATTATAACCATGAGAGCTCCACTACTCCTATATCCACTCATTCTCCTCCTTCTATTTGTTACCTCTGCCTACTCCTGGAAGAAGGAGGAGTTTCGAAACTGCGACCAAACCCCATTTTGCAAAAGAGCCCGTTCCCGAAGACCTGGATCGTGCAATCTGCGGGTTGCCGATGTGTCCATCTCCGATGGGGATCTTATAGCCAAACTTGTCCCCAAAGAAGAAAACCCAGAAAGTGAACAACCCAATAAGCCTTTGGTTCTCACTCTTTCTGTGTACCAAGATGGTGTGATGAGGGTGAAAATTGATGAAGATCAAAATCTGAATCCACCCAAGAAAAGATTTGAAGTTCCTGAGGTGATTGAGGAAGATTTCCTCAACACCAAGCTGTGGTTAACCAGAGTAAAAGAGGAGCAAATCGACGGAGTTTCGAGTTTTTCCTCTGTTTTTTACTTGTCTGATGGGTATGAAGGGGTGTTGAGACATGACCCATTTGAGGTTTTTGCCAGAGAGAGTGGAAGTGGGAAGAGAGTGTTGTCCATAAACTCAAATGGGTTGTTTGATTTTGAACAGTTGAGGGAGAAGAAAGAAGGGGATGATTGGGAGGAGAAGTTTAGGAGTCATACTGATACAAGGCCTTATGGTCCACAATCAATTAGTTTTGATGTATCTTTTTATGGTGCAGATTTTGTTTATGGCATTCCTGAACATGCTACTAGTTTTGCTTTGAAACCAACTAAGGGGCCTAATGTAGAGGAATATTCTGAGCCTTATAGGTTATTTAATCTTGATGTGTTTGAGTATCTTCATGAGTCGCCTTTTGGGCTTTATGGTTCAATTCCTTTCATGATTTCACATGGGAAAGCCAGGGGTAGTTCGGGTTTTTTCTGGTTGAATGCTGCGGAAATGCAGATTGATGTATTGGGATCTGGTTGGAATTCAAATGAGTCTTCAAAGATAATGTTGCCCTTGGACAAGCACAGGATTGATACTTTATGGATGAGTGAGTCTGGTGTAGTGGATACGTTCTTTTTCATTGGTCCTGGGCCAAAAGATGTGGTTAGACAGTATACTAGTGTAACGGGAAGGCCATCTATGCCACAGTTATTCGCAACTGCATACCATCAATGTAGATGGAATTATAGAGACGAGGAAGATGTTTATAATGTTGATTCAAAATTTGATGAGCATGATATCCCTTATGATGTTTTGTGGCTTGATATTGAGCACACAGATGGGAAGAAGTACTTTACTTGGGACAGGGTGTTATTTCCTAACCCGGAAGAAATGCAGAAGAAGTTAGCTGCAAAGGGTAGACACATGGTTACCATTGTGGATCCTCATATCAAGAGGGATGAGTCTTACCATATACACAAGGAGGCCTCAGAAAAGGGATACTATGTTAAGGATGCTACTGGTAAGGACTATGATGGATGGTGCTGGCCTGGTTCCTCATCATATACTGACTTGCTGAATCCCGAGATTAGGTCATGGTGGAGTGACAAATTTTCACTTGATAGCTATGTTGGCTCAACAAAGTATTTATACATCTGGAATGACATGAATGAACCTTCCGTCTTCAATGGACCAGAGGTACACTATTTACCTGTGATTATTTTGTTTCGCTGTTTTGATACTTTTCCAGTTATGCTGGACCAACATTCCGATTATTATTCTGTCCCTTGCATATCTTTTTGAGAATAGTAACTGTGTATTATATCCAAAATAGTACTGAAACCATATATACAATTGGAACTCTAGGGTGCTCCTATTTCTATCCATAATGAATCAAGATTTCTATCCATAATGAATCAAGGACATCAATGATAGAAATAGTGTCATTAGAGTATAAAAGATTACACCAAAAACAAAGCAGTAAGATAAAATTTAGCTTAATCTTCTGCACATAATTCTCTATTCACTCAGCACCTGGAATTTCTCTCCTTCCACACTGTCCACCAGATACATATAGGGATAAGTCTTCATCTATTTCTGTCCTTTGCTACTGAGCCTGCTTCTTCCCAACTTCTTAGAGCTTGAGAAACCTTTCATGACATGGTCCATGCTATGCTTTTAAGGTTCAAAATGACACTCCAAATCATGCCTGTGAGCTTGCAGTGTAAGAATAGGTGGTTTACTGCCGTTGCATTCTCCTTGCACATGAAGCATCTTGAGCACAAGGGCATTCCCCTCTTCATCAAATTGTCCAGTGTGAGGACAACTTCTCTAGCTAGTAACCACCCAAAACAAGAAACTTTATATGGATTTTTGCTTTCCAATTTTGCTTTCATGGCCAATTATGAATCTGGAGGTTGGGCTGGTTCATTAGATGATATGCTGCATTGACCCTGTAGGAGCCCTTACTGTTTCCTTGTCACCACAGAGTATCTTCACCAGCTTGTAGTCCTGTGAACTGATTGAGAGCACTAAAAAATTTAGCTATTCTGTCCCTTGCATAATATCCTTATACTTTTTTTGTCCATAGAAAATAGATTCCTTATACTCATCTTTCAAATTTTACTAGGTAGAATTTCTTGCAGTTCTTCAAGAATGCAGTCAATTTGTCAGTTTTCACTTGCTAATGTCCACATCTCTTTCCTTTGTTAATAGTCGAATAGTGGAGTACTACTGTGATGATAAGTATTGTCATTTGAAGCACCCATTTACAGTATACTATTTGCTGAATCTTCAAGAATTTCCAATATATTTAATGCGGTTTCCATTTGCAAGAATGTTAAGTAAATGTATCTACACAAGACTTGTCTGCATAATGATTGCGTATGTTATCTAGGAGTCAATTAGGAGAGACACGGCCACGGCTAGACAATTTCTATTGGAGTTGATGCCAACATATGTTGCAGTGGTTGAGAGTACAAAAGTGGAAATAAATGATAATCAACTCCTGCATGCTCTAATGTACACCAAAACTAACTACGCAGAAATTTATTTAATGAAAGAACACGCTTCCTGAAGCAAGATGTTTCATGTTTGATCCTGAGTACTATGCTTATAATAGTTGGGCAACATTGTTTCCTCATATCTCAAATTTAACACTAGACAGTCAATGAACATTTTGTTTTGACAAAGCGAATCAACCCGTTCCCTACCAAATCATCAGCTATGTATTTCTTCTTCTGTTTGGCAAAGCCAATCAAAATAATTTGCACTCATAGGGTACTCCATGGTTTCTTAGTCCGGTGCGTAGATGGCTCAGATGAGTCACTTGAATTGCTGGTCCAAATCTTAATTTGAAATTATTCCTGCTACATTGGTTTTTAATATTTCTGCTGTTGTAAAAGTTGTGCGACACCATTTGCATCTTCATTATTTAAATATCTTGGGCCCTCAAGGCCCCCATTGTTTTATTTAATTATTTCCCTACAGTTGTCCTGTTTCCAGACTAATTTGAAGCAGGTTTAGCAAGAGAAATAAAGAAATATCTTAATTTCTCTAAGGATAGCCTGTGGAAAGCATCAGAAAATAAGATTCTATGACAAAAATGGAACAAGAAAAGAAAACTGGAGGTAGATTTACTGATGTTATTGAAATTTTCACTCTTTCTCAATGATAGGTAACAATGCCAAGAGATGCTTTACATCATGGAGGAGTAGAGCACAGGGAGTTGCACAATTCATATGGTTACTATTTCCATATGGCAACATCCGACGGGCTTCTAAAGCGTGGAGATGGAAAAGATAGGCCTTTTGTTTTGGCAAGGGCCTTCTTTGCCGGAAGTCAAAGATATGGAGCAATTTGGACTGGAGATAATACAGCAGAATGGGAGCACTTGAGGGTTTCAGTCCCCATGGTGTTAACTCTTAGCATCTCTGGAATAGTATTTTCTGGTTAGTTAATATGATTCTCTTTTCTCGGTCAATGAGTAGGCAGCCATATCTTTCTGATTTCATGACTGTTGTGCACCATCTTTCTTTAACAGGTGCAGATGTTGGTGGATTTTTTGGTAATCCTGACACTGAGTTGTTGGTTCGCTGGTATCAAGTAGGTGCATATTATCCCTTTTTCCGGGGGCATGCACATCATGACACTAAAAGACGGGAACCTTGGTTATTTGGGTATGATTCTTCAATTTAATGTTAAAAGCTTATAATATAAGAGTACAAGACAACACCATAGGGTGTGACCTAGTGATCAATTAAATGGGTTGAGAACCATGTGGTTTCCGAATCAAATCCCAATGGAGGTAAAAATACTAGGTGATTTCTTTCCTCTGCCCAAGCCCCGGTGGACAGGGTTCTCCGATACCTGTGTTGGCGGGAGGTAGCAGGTATCCCGTGGAATTAGTCGAGGTGCGCGCAACTTGACTAGGATGCCGTGGTTATGAAAAAAGTTTATAATACAATACATATATGTTTTTTTGTCAATTTTCTCCAAATTCTTATATTTGTCTTTTAATTCTCCAATGCTTCTGTGATCGTTATACACCACAAGTCAGCATTACATTTCTCATTTGGTTTTGATACATAAAATGCCCTCCAACTTGTCCCATTTTTCAACTGCACACTTCAACCCCCCCTAGACTTGTTCTGAATGGAATTTATACTACCCAAAGAGACCAAAGAACGAGATTTAAGGAAGGCAGTATAACTCATGTGAAGCTCTTTTAGAAATTTGCAAAAGTTGGCTTCCTAAGTAGAAGTGGGTTTCTTTCTTGTGAAGATATTGTGTGCTTGCTTCTGGTTTAATTCTGGTTCCATGTAGCACTATATGGATGAAATTCCTACCAATGGCTCTTATATGTAGCTACCAAATAAAAATATGGTCACGTGGCACTTCTCACCGCATAAGTTTTCTGTTAAGAAACCTATTTATTAAAAAAACAGGAATTGCTTGTAAGAACGGTAAGGAGACGGTTGAGTGATTGAGATATAGAAGTAAGAATTTGGAGATTCTAGGTTCGACTCTGAGCTATATAACACTCATGTAAACACATCTATCTTGCCTTGGCGGCAGGTTTACCTGACACTTGTATTTGTGGGTTGTAGCCGTTGTGGAAAGTTTACCCGCAAGGGGATGACTGAGTCAACCAGATCATTACTGTAGTTAAAAAAAAAAAAAAAACTTTCTGCATCATCATCAGCCTGTAGCTCGTTCAGTGCTGAACCACAAACTTAGAGGTCACCTAGCACCGAAGGGTGTGGCCTAGTGGTCAATGAATTGAGTTGAGAACCATGAGGTCTTAGGTTCAGATTCCAACAGAGATAAAAACACTGTGATTTCTTCCCATTTGTCCTAGCCTAGGTGGATAGAGTTAGGTAGGAGGTGGCGAATATCCCGTGAAATTAGTTGAGATGCGCACAAGTTTGCCCGGACACCAGTGATTAAGAAAAACCCGTAGAGGTCACCTATCATGCATGATTGTTGTCAGTTCTTTACTATTTACCCATTTGATATGAGATCAGCGTGTAAATATTTATTAAATTTATCATATAATATTTCTGTGCATCTTTTCAACTTGAAAATGTAATCTTTTTATGTTTGATATTTAATACTTTGACAGATTTATTACTATTGATCCAAATGTTACTGCTAAACCAACTAAAGCAATATCTTTATGTCCTAAAGCTTTTTGTTTATTTTGTCATGTCAGCTGATATTAAGTGTTATTTTAGATGATTGCAAATGATATAGTAGTACTGCTTGAATTGTTAACCTGTAACATCTGGTGGTTGTTCAACAATTCGTGATGTGTACTAATAATTGCAAGGAAATATATCATCTCATATGGATTCGTGCAATACAATGCCTGCATTAGAATGTTTTTATAGTAGTGTTATTTAATGCTGATACAATCTTTTTGGGCTTTAGGACCTACATGTGATTTAAGATATTATTTATCAAGGTTGTTATGTCCATTACAGAGAAAGAAATACACAATTGATGAGGGAAGCGATACATGTTCGTTACATGTATCTTCCTTATTTCTACACTCTATTTAGAGAAGCAAATTCAAGTGGTACTCCAGTTGCTCGCCCGCTTTGGATGGAGTTCCCTGGAGATGAAAAATCTTTTAGCAATGATGAGGCTTTCATGGTTGGGAATGGTCTTCTAGTGCAAGGAGTTTATACAGAGGTTCTGTTCTAACTAAACAACTATTCCTTCCGTTCGAATTGATGTCACTCTTTCTATTATGGGACATCCCAAAATATTTGATAGAACTTTCAAGAATTTAAATTACTGAAACTGGTCACTCTTTAACTTTGATGTGATGTTTGCTCTCTTTTCAACCACAACTTTAATACTCTTTCATTATCACTAATATATTATTAAAATCAAATCAACATCTTAAATTCTTATGTTCCAGTGGAACAGTCACATAAAATAAATGCTGGGAGCAACTCGTTTTCATTCTCAGCAGTGTTCTTTCTTGAATCAACCTCTTTTCTTTGCTTTATTACCTACCTGAAAGTTCATATCTTTCCATACAGAAAGCAAAACATGTTTCTGTCTATCTACCAGGGGAGGAATCCTGGTATGATTTAAGAAGTGCATCTGCATACAACGGAGGTCATACACACAAGTATGAGGTTTCAGAAGATAGTATTCCTTCTTTTCAAAGGGCCGGAACTATCATACCAAGGAAAGATCGTTTACGTCGGAGCTCGACACAGATGGAAAATGATCCTTATACTCTGGTAACATCTATATCTTGAATCTTTTGGGAATATCTGTTCTTTAACTGATATGTTTTCCTTTGTGCTGGCATTAGGGCACGTAACTAATTTCACTAATATCTTTGTGAATCCGAAGTTCTGACATTTAAGTTCGTAACTAATATTTTTAGACAGAATAAAGAAAAACTCACCAATTACTTCTCTTCCTTCATATCCAATTCAATGCATTTTTCTTCTCAATCCGAAATTCTTCCTTCAATGCCAACCTTGTTTTCTCGACTAGGGACAAGGAATGACCTGCCAATAACATTTTTTTATGGTCGTGCCACATCATCAATTAATGGTCCCATCTTACTCTTTGCTACTTTTTTGTGATAGTGTTTGGAGCTTCTTTAACAACCAGCTTGTTTTATACTGCAGGTTATAGCTCTTAATAGTTCCAAGGCAGCTGAAGGTGAGCTTTATATCGATGATGGGAAGAGCTATGAGTTCAAACAAGGTGCCTTCATTCATCGGCGTTTCACATTCTCAAATGGGAGGCTTATATCTTCAAATGCAGCCCCGTCTACAGCTGGCAGTGACACATTTTCTTCCGAGTGCACTGTAGAGAGGATAATCTTGTTAGGATTGTCCCCTGGAGCTAAAACAGCCCTTATTGAACCAGGAAACAAGAAAGTTGAAATTGAGCTTGGGCCACTCTTCATTCAAGGAAATCGAGGATCTGTTCCAACCATCCGCAAGCCTAATGTGCGTATTACAGATGATTGGTTGATTCAAATTTTGTAAGAAGTTTGTAGCCTCTTCCGCGTTCATCATGTATTGGGTTAGACCAGCTAATAGGTAAATCTTTACTAGAAGAATTAAACATTGATGAAGATTGTTATACAGGGATAGTTTGAAGCTCATCCCTTGTTGAAGTCTTCAGACTTGAAAGTTTTCTGATCCTAGTTTTGGTAATTTTAAGTACTCCACTTGACACTCTTTTAGTTAGTCTAAAAAAGAATGATACTTTTCTATATTTTAGAAATAATTTTATTGAAAACTTTCCGATTACTCTAAATGAGATAAGTAATAGTCATATAAATATTTATGATTTATTTTAAATTATAAGTTTTAAAAGTCTTCTATTCTTATTTTTTTGAACACTATGCCCAATCAATCACAAATTCATATTTTGGTGTTTTAAAATATAGGTTTCAAGAAGCCTTTTATTCTTAATTTATTGAACACTGTGCCCAGTCAATCACAATTTCATCTTTTGAAACGGAGGGAGTAATTATTATTTTGAAAAAGAAATGGGAGATATCTGTATTGCAATCACTAATAGGTTAAAAATCGTTCAAACTAAAAAAATAAAAGAATCTTGAAGCCTCTTGACTGTGAATTATGATCTACAAAAGTTGGATCCTTAGAACCAATAATGGTCAATCTGTGCATAAGAAACGAAAAAGAACATGCAAATGAGCTAAGCTCCCCATTCTCTCTATTTTTCTACATCGGCTACGACATTAGCTTTTTCCGGGTGATAAAGAATAGTAACAGGTCTTTCAACAACTCCATTCACATCCTCCGACTCAAATTCAAGTCTTTCTGAGTAAACACATATTGTAAACTATGATGATCTGTATACACTTCACACTTGACCCCATATAGATATTGCCTCCGCGACTTCAATGCAAATACAATCGCAACCACCTCCAAATCATGATTGGGGTAGTTGCGTTCATGCTCTTCCAATTGCCTTGAAGCATAGGCAATTACATTCCTCTCCAACACTAACACTGCACCTAAACCAGAATAAGATGCATCACAATAAATAATGAAATTCTTACCTCCAGGCAAGAATCAGTGCAGTAGTCAACAAGGTCTTGAGTTTCATTAAACTCTTTCCACACTCATCCGACCATATAAATGAAATATTTTGTTTGGTAAAATTTGTCAGCTAATCCCTTGACGAACCAACGGTAATAACAAGCTAAACTGACAAAACTCCTCCTTACCTCTAAAACATTAGTAGGCCTTGCCCCAACTCTTGACTGCTTCAATCTTCTGGGGATCCGCCATCATTCCATCCTTAGAAACCATGTGCCCCGAGAAGGACACTGAATCGAGCCAGAACTCACACTTGGAGAATTTGGCATAAAGCCTTTTCTCCTTTAATAATCCCAATACAATTCTTAGATACTCTTCATGTTCTTTCCTGCTTTTTGATTAGATCAGTATATCGCCAATAAATACAGTAACAAAGAGATCCAAGCTTAAAAATTCCATTCATCAGGCTCATGAAAGCAGCAGGGGAATTCATAAGCCCAAAAGACATTACTAAGAACTCATAATGCCTATACCTTGTTTGAAAAGCAGTCTTTGGCACATTCGCTGCCTGCATTTTCAGTTGATGATAACCAGACCTCAAATCAATTGTAGAGAAGACACAAGCATCATGTAAATGATCAAACAAGTCATCAATGCGAGAAATGGGGTAATTGTTCTTAATAGTCACCCTATTCAGCTGCCTGTAGTCTATGCACATCCGAAAACTACCATCATTCTCCACAAATAAAACTGAAGCACCCCAAGGAGAGACACTCGATCTAATAAAACCTTTACCTAAAAACTCCTGAAGTTGGACCTTCAACTCTCTCAACTTAGTGGGGGCCATTCTATTAGGTGAAATTGAAATGAGGTGAGTCCATGACTCCAGGTCAATACAAAAATCAATCCCTGATGGCATACCAGGGAGGTCTGTATGGAAAAAATCCATAAATTTACGCTAAATTACAGTCTTAGCATTGCAATCTAAGATAGAAAAATTTGGAGAAAGCCAAGTCATACCCAGAATTACATCAAAATCAACCATCCCTAGAATAATTAAATTTACATAATAACACAGACTCACCCACAAGAGTAGAAACATGAATAGGCATGTCAAGTAAGTGACAATCTAAATCAATTCCATTAGCTAATGAGGAAGATACATAAGAAAAAGTGGATCTAGAATCAAACAATACGAAAGCCATACGATCGCAAACCAGAAGAGTACTTGTAGTAACAACATCAGATGCCTCTGCATATGGCCTCCCAAGGAAAGCATAACAATGGGCTCTATTTCCTGTCTGACCATTCTCCTTACCAGGCTGCACTCCAGTAGATCTAACTTGCTCTCCATCCCAGTCGGACTAGTAA
This sequence comes from Solanum stenotomum, assembly GCF_019186545.1. Taxonomy (NCBI): domain Eukaryota; kingdom Viridiplantae; phylum Streptophyta; class Magnoliopsida; order Solanales; family Solanaceae; genus Solanum; species Solanum stenotomum. Next base: position 28,503,574 of record NC_064283.1, read on the forward strand.
CTACCACGACTTTGGCCACCACGTCCTCTAGAATGATGGCCTCTACCATAACCATCCCTACCTCTAACTGTTGAGGATTTGTAACCCTGATCATATTGAGCCAGAATCTTCCTTGAACAATATTTCCTAGTATGCCTAGTCTCACCATATCCATAACTAGTCTTGGAGTAGAGAGTAGGTCTCTGTGAAGATGAAGAGGACCGAAGATAACCCTAAAACTCAGAAAAGGGTTGACTGACCTGAACCACTAAACTTACCTCTCTTACCGAACTTATTAAATGTTGTCACCTTGGCGAAGTCATCTGGATTCACCCCCTCTACCTCTATCACAAAATCAACCACTTCTTGAAAAGATTTTTTAGAAGCATCCATATGCAAAGCTGGAATCTGCAAATCTGAGTTCAATCCTTTCATAAAACGACGAATCTGTTCTTGCAAACTGAAGCAAATCTAAGTAGCATACCTAGATAAAGCACAAAATTTGGCTTCATAGGCTGCTACATACATCTTCTCTTGAACTATATTTAGGAACTCATCTCTCCACATGTCCCTTAAATTTCTGGGCCTATACTTCTCCATTAAAAAGCTAGAAAATGCTGCCCAAGTAATGGGTAGTGCCTTTGTTGGTCGACACTCAATATGAAACCACCACCACATTTTGGTGTCTCCCTGAAACTGGTATGTCACAAACTCAACACCAAATCAATCCACTATATCCATCTTATGAAGTAGTTCATGACAATCAACAAGAAAATCATAAGCATCTTCAGATTCAGTATCCCTGAAGACCAAATGTTTCAACTTTAAGAACTTAATAAATAGATCATGTTGGTCACTAGTCCTTGTAGGCCCTGTATCCAATCAGGGAAACGTGTCTATTTTCAAGGACACATCCATGCGGGGAGCCACAACAACTGCATATTGTACTCCATGAACCAGAGGTACGAGTGCAGAAGACGTTGGGGGTGCCCCACACTGATTGAATAATCCACTGAGATAGGTGAGAACCTGGTTGATAATCTCTGGAGAAGGCAGGAGTGGTGCTTCCTTCTCATGAATCTGCTCATTCTCCGCCTCATCACCCTCTCTTGCTACCTCATCGGCCGATGAAGGGGTCACTACTATAGCCCTGGCTGTCCAGCTACCTAATCTCTTCTCCTGGTGAGACTTCTCACGTGACCTATACCACATACTCTCATCTCTACTCCCCTTCGGGCTACAACCCCAACGGTTGGCTCAGATGCAACCTCTCTTGTTGTTGTTTGTGTTGCCACTATTGTTGCTTTAGTTCTGACCATTTGTGAAATAGAGTGACGAAGATCATATACCAATTTGTATCACCTAAATACCAATTGGATTTAAGTAATAGCACGAAAGAATGAAGGAAAACAGTTTTCCTAAAGTCTTATAGCCTTTAAAAGAAAGGTAAAACATCCATGTACTATTCCGCAAGACTCTACTAGACCTGTCCTTGTGTGATGAGATTATCGAACCTAAAACTCTGATACCAAGTTTTTCACGACCCACAATTAGTCAGGAGTGACACTCACATTTAACCTTCTAGGTGGGCGAACCAAAGAATTCAAGCCCCAACTTATATTAGTTATTCAACTTATGAAATATGACAATAATGTGGAAACTCAAATCTTATTAAAGTGAGAAATATGAATCTACTAGAGTCTATTAGATATCCTTTCCAAAACCTGAAAGCCATCACATCAAGGACATCTAATCCCCAAATACTAAATCTGAGAGTACCAAAGAAACCATAATAAATGAATAAAATAGTTTGTTTCAGAAAACTAATGACATCACTCCATGACCGAGATAATCCAACACGAGCTAGAAAGAATAACTCACCCTGAAATCTGATGTGCTGGAGTTTGGCTAGAGCTGAGGGCGAGTCAAATTTGCTGGTACACTCGCTACACTCCACCAAAGGAAAGCGAAGAAAAAACATAAGTAGGGGTCAGTATAGGGTAACATGTATTGAGTAGATATCATCGATCGACTCAAAATAGAAACCAATATGCATAAAGTAATAATATGAAATCAACTATAGTACTTAGCTGGTGGCAAACAACAAACAACATGAACAAGTGACAAAAATAATAAAGCAAGTACGTAATTAGTCATAATATCAAGAACTCACACGAGGACTCATGCCTCCACGCCACACTCTTTTGAGAAATGAATTATTTGATATTGAGTATATTAAGTCATTTTAATATATTTTCCTTTAATATTATTGTGCCAGAATATGACACTCGATCCAATAATATTGTACCAGCTCGTGGCATCCGATCTAAGTATGTTGTGTTGACTCGTGGCACCCGATCTAACAATATAGTTGATTCATCATTCTTTATCATCTTTTCCCACTTTCTTAATAATATTTCATTAAGCCTTCTTTATTCAAGATATCACTTTAATAGAACAAGTTCAAGATTATGGATTTCACAATATTGGAATTACAGACCAATCACAATAATACATGAATCATTCAAACCACAACAATTAAGTACATGACAAATTTCATAGCATTACTCAATGACTATCAATCTCTTAAGAGTCTTTCTATCACCTAGAATAAACCATAGCCTATCTCCACTGAAGAGCTGAAGTCAAGCAAGCTAATTCCCTAATATTTTTCCTTTCTTTAATGTCTTAGAACGTTTCCAATCTATCAAGTATACAATATTCGTAAGTAATCGAGTTTGTAGACATCCATATTACTATATGTCTAGCACATTTACTTAAAAATCATAGAGCACGAATATATAATTCAGTTCCTAATCTTGATGCCAATTAATATATCATGTCTCATATTCTTAAATTTCAAGTCAACGGTTTCGTCTCAATTTCTCCAAATAATATATATCTAAATATCTTCATATAATACTATACACCCACTATTAAATTACATATCTCAATATATTAAAACTTGAATCATAATGTGATAATTAAAATAAATTAAAAGTCAAAATTCACTGTTGGTGAAACCAATTGCTCGCTACGGAACAAATTGCAGCATTTGTCCATTCAATCTACTACCAATTAATTGTCAAATCAATTATGAAGCAATCATTGCTTCATTATTGACTACCAAAACTTGTTCCAATTTTCAGCCTTAAAAATCAAAAGCAGTAACTTGATCTTCCTACAATAAACTATAATAACTTTCTGCATATATATATATATATATATGATCCTATAAAATTTCATCCAACATTTAAGAATGTAATTTATGTAAACAAGAACTAGAGAAATTGCATCTAATATGTACCTGCCTGTTTATCTTCGTGATGCGGCAAAACTATCCTTCTCAGTTCCCTCTTTTATTTTCTAAATAAATTAATTATGTACTAAAAAGTGACAAACTCCACTAACATACTAAAATTTATGAGAAGATTCTTTTATGATAGAAATAGGTCTAGTGTTCGAAACGATCTAATAGATTGTTACACAGTTTCTTGCGGTGTATTGTTTGTCATTGGCTCACATTGTCTGTATGTTATGCTTCAACACTGTTTTGAATGGAATTTGATACATAGTTAGTAGGACTTTGATTGTTGGATACCGACATGGGACTAAAAAACGCGCATTATATACAAAGCTATATAACATGCGTCTCTATGTAAAAAGGCCTCTATATATGCAGGACGTAGACAAAAATATTGCCTATGATATGATAGTACATGACTCAGCCAATAGTGAGGTACAAAAAGAAACCACACTAATTAATTTGTGCTACAAGTAGTAATAGTAAGTTGCACATTTTATACCATTATTTATTAGCTCGAATTAGTGGAAGGCATCAAGCTCCTCTATCATAGATGGCCTCAACAAGACTGTAATATGTACTACCAAATACAATATAAAGTTAATCTTCTATTGGTTAGTCCTGCACACAAGTGTTGGATTATGTACTAGCACCTCCAAGGTAGAATCCCCCCCAAACCTATACCCCGAAAGAGCAATCTGGCAGGAACCATCAAAGTGTCCTTAGCTAACCTCCGATTTATGTTCATGTGTGTTGCATACCATCCTCATTTATTTTTCCTATGACCATTCATTAATGTTAGTGGTTAGTATTTGTTATATAGATATAAATTGCTTAAGCTACTGACTACAAAGTTTGTATTTGAAACTGATTCTGCATTTGTTGGATTAGCTATGCCGTATAGAGTCTGACATGTGGTTATATGCTGAGGCATTATCATTCCATCTCCATTACGAATCCTCATTTGTATGGCTAGTTATCTTGACATCCATCATTAACAAAAGTTAGTTATGTCATTTTTAATCGCAAGAGTATTTTTATAATCGCCATACTGAATGGTTAATTGTTAAGAAATACCTCGTCTTTTTTCATAATTCTTGGGAATACATTATGGAAGATTTCTTTATAAATAATATTTTTTATGAATCTCTGGTCTTCTGTGTCCTCGTCTGCATTGAGGATTGTCAATCCTTCTCTTGTTGTTACACATGATACTGCAACATGTAATTGTCTATGTGTGAATACTTATTTCAAAAGATACAATCCAACTTTTTGAAGAGTTTGTCTTTGGCTCTTATTGATTGTCGTAGCATAATAGGGTGCTAAAGTAAGTTGACGCCTGTTAAGCTTGAATGGCCACTTTGAATCATTTGGAGACATGATAATTCTTGGTATTGTGACTCTTTATCTGAGGTTCTTACCAGAAATGATATTACCAAATACCAAGATGCGTTATAATTAATCTTTTACTATTGTAGAGACCTTCAGTTTGGTTTAGATTTCTAAAAAGCATAACCGGAATTCCTTCTTTCAAGTACATTTCATGGTTTGGGGGGCCTAAGAATCGTAAGTTATTTAGGAATTTCGTCATATACAATATATCCTCCTCATTAGTATTAACGCTTGCTTTGCACACATTGTCCAAGCTATAATAAGTTCTTCTTTCCTCTAGTATCATTTTCATAATTTTGTCATTCACCTTATGCACATTTCATTTTTTGGTGTGAGTATGACTCTTTCTTTCAAGTATGCTAGGTCTTTATACTTTTGTAATAGGGACAGATTTAGTGCATCTACAATTGATTCTATCTGATTGTACAAGGGTGTAATGTATACATCAAGCAACAAATTAATGAGGTTATTCTTATTATCTACATAAACAGATCCATCTCCAATCTCCAAAAGTCATTTATCAAAAGTTGCTATTTTGTGTGCTTCAGAACCCATTACTTTTCCACAGCTAAGTCACATATTTTCTTTCAATTCATAAATAGAGAAGTAGGGCCACAAGTGTGAGGATTTTAGCGATGCATCAACAATTTCAACTCTTCTTCTCTTGGGGATACTAGTAGTATTTGGCTGAAATCACCACCACATATGACTGTTACGCTCCCAAAAGTTTTGTCAGTGTTATTTTTATACCTATCTCAAAAAATATCCCTCAAAGTTTTGTCTAAGGCTTCAAAACCAATTTGTTTGTCGTTGGTGCTTCATCCCAGATAATCAAAGCAGTCTTTTTAAAAAGTTTTGCTAATTGGCTGCCTTATTTTATTTCACAAATTGAGTATGGAGTGACTTCTATAGGAATATGAAAGCGTGAATGAGTAGTCCTACCATTTGATAGTAATAAAGCTGCTATACCTGAAGTAGCGATGGGGAGAGCTATTTTTGATTATGATCTGATCTTGGAAATAATTGTATTCCATATAAATGACTTACATGTACCACCATGGTCGTGTATAAAACATAATCTACCTTTTTCATTATAACCTGATGCTATTATTTCTTCATATGCCGGTAGTTGGAAACTATTTAACAAAGCGAATGATTTGTAGTGAATTATTTTGAGCTCGTCTTTGTCATAGTCTAGTTCTTCATTGATTATGTGATTCCCTACATTCTGCATTAAGGTAGAATCTGGAAGTGGCATCCCATCTATATCTTTCAAACTTTTACCCATCTTTAGAATAATGATTTCAATCTCAAATAGTGTGTACGCTTTAGTTTGCTTTTCGTTTAGTTGTAAATCTTTCAATCGTAATCTCTTTCTCTAAATCGATGTGATATATTCAGATAATATTCCATAGTTATTCTTCCATCCTTGCATGAATTAGAGACCTGACAATGCATAAGGATAGTTACAAAGAGATGTCTCAACTCCTTTCTAGTAGCCCACTGGGCCATCTGACAACCGGTCATTCCACTTATTGTCATCATCTAATAAACCTAATGGATAGCAGGACTCTATATAAGTTGTATGATCTACTTCATTGATTCTTTTGATGTTGTCGAAGGAAGTGCACCCTTTGACAATTTTGAGCAGCATACGCATATAAAAACATTCTCCACTTGTCGGGTGTGCAAAGTAGATTCTTCCAACCGCGTGTCCCTTCTGCCTCTTGGTCCATTCTTTGTCTCTTCCATTCTAGACCTAGCATGTAGGAAAATCTGAATATGTCAGCGCTCACGCATCCATATTCTTTGTTTATCTTAAACCATTTCGTAAATTCTATTCTTTTCTATATCAGGTCTGCTCAGTATGCTTTCAACTATCCTCGATTATTCAAATATTATGGTGTTTTGTTTCTGTAAAAAGAAAGGTAAGCGCTCAACTGCCGATTGTCTGTGATGTATATCCTCCAGTAAGCTTCTGTAGCCGATATATATATCTGCAATCTAGAAATTTTTTGATTTCACCGTTGTCTGTTGTTGTCCCAGTCGATTATATTAATGTTTTTACTCTATCAGACCCTTTATGAACATACTTGAATAAGTACTTCATCGACCTTGAATAATTGCAGACTTCAAAATTTATATGTGCATCCAACTAGACAAGCAAGTCTATGTTGTATGGAACAACACATCTGTTGTCTAATCTGACACCATGTTTCCTGACTTCAATACATGTGTTCTGTCTCATATAAATAGAGAATCCATCTGAATAAAAATTTGTTCGGTGATTTTATTACTTTGGGAAATGCTTGTGAACTTCCCTTTGTTTCATACATGGCCAGATGTGATTCAGTTCTCCGCAAGGCCCGTGTATCATAAAGTTCTTGATTGCATTAAACCCATCTGGATCTTCTCAAAGATTAGGTTTTGCAGCTGATATTACTCTGTCAATATGATCTAGTGTGTAGTTTTTTAATGTTTCATGAAGGACGAGTAGTATATGTGCATGTGGCAAGCCTTTTTTCTGGAACTCAATTGTATATATACCTGCAAAATGTTTTGTATGTGGACTTGATTAGCATGTAAGTTGCCGTGAATTGGTTGCTTAATCTTGAAATAAGCATGTATTGTAATACCTAACAAGATGTTTGTACTCATTTATAGAGACATGACTAAATAGTCTTGCCCTGAATGATCTATTTCCCCAAGCCCTCTAATTATGATCTTCTTGTAGGTTATAAATCTAACCAACTCTTCTAGTGTATGCCATTAATATTAATAGTGTTTGGTGTTTACTTGTTTCACATTTATGTTTGACCTTATTTTTATTAAGCATTATAGATTGGAAGTGTGTTATTACCTATTGCATATTGATTGTTTCTTATGAAATTAGTCCGAATAGTATTCTTATTTACCTATATATGAAAAATACATAATACATAAAATCATGATATACACAATACTCATCTTCCAGAAGTTACTAACCCAATGAATTACATGAATCATTGTTTAGTATGTTTGCTAATTAGATTTTAATTTGTTGGGCATGATTATTGTTGGTTTGTAATTTTTTGCATGTCTTCCTTTTCAACTCTATAACCTTAAGTTATTTCTTCAAATCACAATAGTAGACTTCTGCTTAGTATCAAAGTCCAATTTTTTCACTAGTTGTTTATTTTAATTTTGGGCCTATTTTGTTGATATGTATCACATATTCCAAAAGTACTGATGCAATTCCTAGTAATAAACCACCCTAGGAGTTCTTGTTAGGTCGGTTAGGCACATAATTATGGTGTTGTGACAATTTCCTTGTCTTTGTTGTCACATATATATGTAGCTATATTGTAATATAAAATCATTGAGATTGCATATGGTGTGATTTAGTAGCGGTATTGAAGAGTATTTGATTGTCAGATCATACATGTAATTATATTCCCGAAAGACTTATCCTTTTCAATATGCCACATTAGTTAGAACAACTTGATCTGGAAAACTCTACATATAATGTCCACGTGGATACCATCGGTATCTTGGTTTATTAGGTGCAACATTGCATTTATTTCTGGCCACTTTTGGTTAAAAGTAAAAGTCAGGAACAAATTTGGATATCCAGCCCACCTGCATATAGCCATTGCATCTTAATAATTTTGTGCCCTGTACCGAGGTCCCCCAGTGTGTGACGAAGGTAGTATAATAGTTTTCCCCACCATTGAGCAATCTGAATCTCCACATACAATAGCATCCATCAAGCCACCAAAAAGATGAGACCTAAGTTTCTTTATTTCTCCGAATGTACCTAAATCTTTCTTGTTCAATTGCCATGTACCCATCCACAATGTACTGCTGCAACAACCTGTCAACTTGTAATGGAGTGTGGGCCTCATAAAAGCATTTTTGTATGAGGTAGCGATAAAATTATCTCATTATCAAGTTTTCTTGCGTGAATATTTTGTGTCTTTCAGAAAACAAAGGTATTCCAAGCCTATATACATCTTACCCATATGGATGTATTAATGGATAGGTCATCGACATGAAACTTGGGTGTAAATTTGTGATCTTTGCAACCCATTCTTATGGTGTTCCACAATTACATCTCGCTGGAAGTTAGCATATGTAAGATTACCAATGATTAATCCAACTACTTCAGAAGTCATTGGTATGTTGTATTGTCAGCCATCTTTGCCCCTTTCATATAAGAGGCACATACATAACATTGCTTGTGGTTGTTCTCTATATCTATCTCTGGCCATATGAAATGATTTGACCAAAACATTATGCTCGTCTAGAATTTCTGATAGTCCCAGTACAATTTATGTTGCAATTTCTTCATGCATCAGACTTTTGATTCTATTCTCTATCTCATTATTCGTATTATATATATATATATATATATATATATAGATGTGCAAATTGTTGCCTTTTTCCAATTTCTGGTAATAGCGAGTCAATGTGATGATAATTTTGACCACTTATTTTGAATACATAAGGACTCTTTGAAAAATTGATTGATATGTCAACTCGGCTCCCATAGATGTAAACGCAAACATGGAGTTATATACCCTAATATTTTTCCTAAAGTTCATACCCAGTTTTCCTAATTATGTGCCCAAGAGTTATTTGAGCTAGGGTGAAGGTTGACTCAGTAATGGTAGACGAACATGTCCTTCAATACAACAAATTATGAATTTGGGTTACCGTGTATTTTTACTATTGTCTGTCCATTCATCATACCATAGAATGGCCCCACTATATTGACAAGTGTAGGTTGGAGGGCCCAAATTCCATGTTGTCTTGCATTCAACTTGCTCATTAGTCTAGTGGGAGACAATATAAGTATTGTATGCACAAATTATGAAGTTCTATACCCAGCATAGGGTTATGTCGATATGTAATTATGTATGTTGTTCAAGGAGAAAGAGATGTACTTGTATTATTCTGAAGGGCTAGTCTGCTACTACTTCTCTGTGGATGCATTGGGTGTAAGATGTTTTCACATTCCTGCATAACTGAATATTAAGATTGGTTACATTAGCTTTGCGAGAAGAGTTTTTGAAATGTAGTTACTAAGTATCATGCATCAGCGATGTCGGTTGTAAATATAGAGTGCACTCAATTTATTATACATTAACAATATTGTGTTGTTTATGGTTTTGATGTAATGAGGCGTCAAGGGTTTCACATAATGTAAATCAATGGGTAAACACAGTAGCAGTTAATGTATCATAGTACTGATTTATTTGGAGATGTTTGTCAGTCTCTGTCTGAGGCAATATTTAGGCTTCTGATGCCGATATATGTAGTTAGTAGTATAATTAGTTAAAGTTGTTTGGGGCTTGTGCGGTAGATAAATTGGTGAATAGAAACTTACCTTGTATTTGCTGATGCATTTCTATGGTATAAATATTTGTTAGCTGACCACCTTTCCAAGATCCTGATGAAATGTACAACATGATTTGTCTGCTTAAATGAGTGAGCTTTGTATTGCCTCTGAAGTAATGTGAGCTTTTGCTTCTATGATAGACTGGAACTATACTTGTGATAGTTGTATCGGAAGCCTCTGCCTCGGATCTACCCGATATATCATAGAACTATCTACGGTCACCACTTGTCTAAGAGCCACGATGAGCACTAGCTCGAGCTCTCTGAGCTCCACTCTTGGTGCCCTTGTCACCACCCTTAGTACTATGTGAAGTACCTCGTGTCGCTGTAGCTGGCGTAGAATGAGTAGTCTATGATCCTGACTGGATAGTAGAAAAAGCACGTTTGGGGCAATCCTTTGCCTTGTGCCCGAACTCCTCAGAAAAAAAAATAACCACGGGGCCTAAACCCCGCTGAAAGTAACCAGAAGGGTTTGCATGCCCTCCTTGACATGGATATTCACTAGGCATACCCTGACTGGTCTGACTAGGCTTGGATCCACTAATACCATCTAAACTCTGAATGGCAGCCTGCAATGGTCTAGCTTGATAAACCTATGAGCCTTGACCTGAATAATCTCTGCCTCTGGATGAATGACCGCTGAACTGAACCTGGTGACGAAATCTCTTGGCACTACTGCCCTGTTAGCATGCTGAATACACTTAATCATCATGACATGGTCAATAATACTCTAGAACGTGCCACTTGATAACATAAGAGATGTTGTGGCCTTCTGAAGATAACTGGTGAACCCTTTTACCAACTTATTGATCTACTCAAATTCTACGGGAATACTCGACATGGCATAATGAGACAACTCATGGAAATGACCTCATACTTAGAGATTGATAAAGAGCCCTGCTCTAATCTATCAAACTCGTCCCTACACTGATCTCGAAGGCTATAGGGCACAAACCTCTCAATGAACACCTTAGTAATATACTCCCAACCCATAGCAGGAAACCCAACTAGCCTACAAGTAAGAAATGATCTCCACCACTCCTTGGCTACTACTGAAAACTGATAAGAAGTGTAAGCTGCCTAATAAGCCTCTACAATACCTAGTTTGAACAATCTATCTTGACACTTCATCAACAATTCATAAGCTTTCTGTCCAACTGTACCGTAAAACCTAAGAGGTAAAATCTATCAAATCTTTTCTACTCGGCAACAAACATGGTTGCACTGGCAGAAATAGGTGGAGCTGCAAATTTCAGAGGTGCAATAGAAGGCACTGAAGAAGAACCAGGAGTCTGAAATCCCACACTAGTCCCCAGAACTGGCGGTGTAGCACCAACTGTAATAGGATAACCTGCACCAACTGTAATAAGATAACCTAAAGTACTTGGGAGAACACCAGATAGAGGGACACTATACAATCTAGCCAATAACCTAGCGGTCAATTCATGAAGTATCAAAGTGTTTATAGCACTGAAGGAGGCTAGGCTTGTCCTCTCTCCTAAGTTTGTTCTTCAATGACATTATTATGCTCAAGTACGGGTTTAGATGATGCCTCTCATGCTCGTCCTCGACAAGTGTTGCCCCACTTGCTCGGCCATAACCCCTAACTCCATGCATCCCCTGCCTCTCCCACCAACTAGGGCTCGGCCAGCTGGTGTGAACTCACTTACTAAAATACTGGCTCTAGTCCTCGGTATCTTCAAAGAAAGAATAGATTAGAGGTATTCAACACTTGGTATGAATTAATCGCACAAAATGAATTAAAGGAAAAGAATCTCTCCTACTAGGTATCTTGTACCCTCTCAAAGATGACTACATACGTCTATTTATTGATCCTCAAGATCTACTAGACATCATGCTCTTTAACTTATGGAACTGGCGAACCTAGCGCTCTGATACTAATTTTTCACGACCTAAATTCTGAGGTAATGATGGCACACACTCCGAGAACCCCAAAAATGGTGTGTAAGTCGAAATAAATACATATACAAGACTTCCTAAGGGAAGTCGGACCACAAACAATAGAGAAACAACAAGTAATATCACAAAACCTGGTAGCTTAAGTATAAAAAGCATCTAATACATTTCTAGAATCTGAAATACATCTCAAGTCTTCGAAAGGAAAGTAAAAGACTTTAAGTGAAAGATGGAGACTAATGGCGATCTGGAAAACAAGATCTCACCACAACTCCGGAAGAGAGAACTTTGCTAGATCCAATCAACTGCTACGAGGATTACCCTAACTAGGATCTGCATCAAAAGGATAACATAAGTAGGGTTGAGTGCAATCCATATGTACACATTAGGTTAGACCAACTAAGTATAAGCAACTAAACAGACTTAAGAAATGAACTATGAAACGCTTCTACCTGCACCCAGAAAACTCTCATTCCAGCATTGGTGCCGCCAATTCATATAGACGATACGAATAAAGTAAACATATAATGGCTAAATCAACACATAAACAAGTCACAGAAATGATGGAATGATGTGGTGGTACCAAGGTCATCACACAACCCGTCATATACACCTTGTCGAGCCTCTAGCTTCCAAACAAAGACCCATGGGGGACTCACAGTCCATATACCTATCTCATAATCTCATATCTCATCAACTTTCCACCTAGTTCGTGGTGAAAGATATATGGTGTCACATTTTCTTTCTAAAAAATATAGTATTTATCCCCTTTCTCATATTTTTATGAACAGTGATATGTTGCATGAGGATCAATGCATCACAACACATAAAACACAAAACATAATCAGTTCATCCTCAAAAACTCTCTCACCCTCAAAGCTACAGAATTCACATTAGGGTTCACCGAAGCTACCATCCCTCTATTGACTTGAGCCGTCACGACTTGAGCCAACAATAGTAGACCTAAATTTAGCATGAGTCACATTCTCCCCTGTAGGGTCAATTAGAGCTTGAGGAGGAGCTTGGTGTGGAACTTGGAGAGGAACCTCTTACTCCACATAACCTTCCTCAACTCTCCTAGCATTTGCCGTTGTATTAGCCATACCCTGAAAATCAACGGGCACAGATTAGAAGAAGGACCTACTAGAGCCAAACTCTATAGCACGACTTAGAGAATGAAGAAGTGAAGTTTACTAAACATCCAATAGCCTCCTATTCATAAATGTGGTGCGCTTCACATTTATGAACAATACTTTACTAGACGTGGTTTGAGACAATCATAGAACTATTATAAACCTTGTGCTCTAATTACCAAATTTTCACACCCTAAATGTAACATGGCGTACTTGACCCTGAAGGGGTCACAGACAAGCCCTTAGCATATCATAACATAGATAATAGAAAAGTACGTAAATTTTAAAACTTTATCCATACAATCAGAGTCTTTTCAAAAGCAAGCGAAAGTCTTACTACACTTTGTCTCAAACCATCAATTACAACTTTGAATACTCTTGGGACATAGCCCATACAATAGTCTCAAAACATGAAAATAAAAGACATAAGGAAATAGTGGATTTGTCTTCGAAGCTATGACGACTCACCAATTCTTCAACTCCTTTCTCCTTAGAAAACTATCCTCAAGAATGGAACTCAAATCTCCGAACCCTGCATTTGATGAGAATGTAGGCAAAGTATGCCTTAGTACAAAATGTACTAAATATGTTAGCTATCATATCTTTATAAGAGCATAATATCATAAGGGTTAGTCAACATAAGACATAATCCAATACTTCATGAAACATCAACTATAAGCATAAGAGAAAATATCATAATCATAAGTAAAGCCTCCAACATAAGCAGCATATAAGCATTATTCAACCCTTAGACTTTAATATCTTAAGAGAACCATTTCAAGTAACCTCAAAGCATACTTGTGCAAGGCATGAACAAGACCCTATAATCCCATCCAAGCTAAGTATCTCTCTTTGGTCATCCTAAACATAGTCCATATCACTAGTCAAGCCTTAGGCTCTCATAAGTAGCTTCAAGTATGATTTGTGCAATGTATGATTAAGACCCCATAATCCCACTGACACTAAGTACCACCTTAGGCCATCATATTAATCATCTTAAGATCTCATCTTTAGCTTAACTCTCATAACCAAGGGAGTTTTGTCACGACCTAGGGGTACCCCCTAGACATAACATGGTGTACTCGACCCCGAAGGGGTCTAATACAAGCCCATTGCATCATAGCATAGGTAATAAAATTGAAAATACGGAACAATTTAAAACTCTTACAATCGAAATCATATTTCATAAAAGCAACAAACGGAAGTCTTACAAAAACCTATCTCAAACCATCTATTTAAACTCATAAATAAACGTCTTTGGGATGCAGCCCATACAAAGTCTAAAAAACATAATGAAATGACATAAATGTAAAGTGGATGTTGTCCTCGAAGCTATGAGGACTCACCAAGATCTTCAACTCTTCTAGATCCTTGAAACCTAGCCTCCAAAGCAACTCAAATCTCCAAGACCCTACATTTGGTTAGAATATAGGAAATATGCGTTAGTACAAAATGTACCAAGTATGAAAGCTAGCACAACATCATAAGAGCATCTCAAATGGTTAGTCAACATAAGACTAAGCATAAGAGATAATAACATATTCATAGCATAATCATCATAATCACATCATGGTCTCTAACATAAGCATCATAAAAACATAAGTCAACATAAGACATAGTTAATAAGCATAGGAGACAAGTCATAATCACACAAGCATAATAGACTCTTGGTCATCCATACCATAATAACACTATTCTCAAGTAACCTCAAAAGCATACAAGTGCAAAGCATGAATAGCATCCCATAATACCACCCAAGTCAAGTATCCCTTTTTAGTCATCTTAATCATAGTCTATGTGCATGGTTAAGTCATAAGTCTTTTTACCATAAGGGCACCATACTTTCAGGTAACCTCAAGACTCACTTATGCAATGCATGAAAGGCATCCCATACTAACCTTCACACTAAGCATAACTTTGAAGTCATCTTAGTCATATTCACCCTACTTTGGTCTTGCTTAATAGCTTACTTCATAAGGACAAAAGAACTACCACCTTAGTCAATCATATCTTGGAAGGAAACTATGGCAACAACCCAAGCTAAGTCATACTACATAAGAAAATCCTTCACAACTAGCTCCAAGTTATACTTGTGCCATGTATTCATAGCATCCCATACTACTACCCACACCAAGTACTTCTTTAGACTACTATGAATGTTCCCTAGTTGGGGTCCAGTCCCTCTATTCTATTTGCCTCTTTTCATATAAGGTACTTCTCTATTTAGTACTATCAAAGTCATAACCCATGAATGAAGCCTATTCTCAATTCAAGGCTACCAAGGAATAACCCCCTAATAGGCTAGACCATGCTATCATCTTACTAACATAACTAGGTTAAGCTAAGCTAACTACCTTGGAAGACACACTAACATGCAAGTCCAAGCTACACTAGGAAAGGTACAAGTGTCCTATCCTAGCTACAATGAAATAGTCCTAAACCAACTAAGTCATGCTACCCTTACAAGTGTGCTAAAATACAAATTCAAGCTATCCATAGGGGAGTATGATTCTCAACCCTAAGCTATCCGTAGGAGAGTATGAGTCTTCAATCCCAAGATACCATGACTAACCTAACTCAAGCTATCCTTGAAATGCATCTTACAATGCAAGCTCATGCTACCCTTAGGTGAGTATTTATCCTCAATCCTAATCTACCCTTAGGAGAGTATAAGTCCTCGATCCTAAAGCTACCATGAAATAGTCTTGGCCAAACCAAGTCAAGCTACCATGAATGCATCCTAACAATTCTAGTTCAAGCTACCCATATGAGAGTATAAATCCTCAATCCTAGGCTACCATGACTAACTCATGCTACCCTTGTTATGCATCCTACAATGCTAAGCCAAGCTATCCTTAGGAGAGTGTAAATCCTCCATCCCAAGCTATCCTATCTTGGTCTTATCTTACCAAGTCAAGCTACACCAGAAGGGATCATATATCACAACTTCAAGCTATTCTAATATACCATGCTTTGATTCATTTTAGGTTATTAAGTCAACCTACAATCGTTCTATGAGAGAGAACTTGAATCACCTAGCATAATCATGTCTAAGTGTATAAGAGAAAGAAAATACTCGATCAAAATCACCTCATATCGATTTTACCCCTAAAGCTCTAACAATGATGGCTACAAGCCCTACTTTCAAGCTTAAATTCATTCTATCATGATCCATGTCTAAATTACAAGCTGTTCAATCACATTGGTCATTAGAAGGTGATTCTAGTCATACTTGATATTAAAGGTTCAATTCTAACTTTACAATTCAATATCCTCCCTATTCAATCAAGTCTAGTTCATTTCATGAATATATGATCCTAACTATGATCAATTATTATTCAAGACATTGATTTAGGAAGATCACTTTTGAACCTTCAACTTTTCCTCTAATGGCATAAACCCACAATGATCAGATTCATCAATTTAGATTAGGGTTCATCATACAAATCACATGAATTCATCATAATATCACTAAACAAAACTAAATCAATCATAATTGGATGTTATCCACTAGATTGGAATCACATCCAAACCCTACCCACAATGCAAGCACAACCCTAGCTAGAATGAAGTTTTTGATTTCACAAGTGGGGTAACCTATGGGGGCTACATGGGTGGAAGAACCAATGGATTATTAAGCTTCACATACCTTCAATAAAATCCCTAAACAAATCTTGAATCAATGGGGAAAAGCTCCCTAAGTTGCTGCCCTCTTCTCTTCTCTTCTTCTTCTTCTTCTTCTTCTTCTTCTTATTCTTCTATTCTAGAGAGATGATTTTTGGAGAGAGTTTTGGGGTCTTTAGATGAATAGGTTAAAGTGATTAGTTTAGAGTCTATTAACTATTTATAGGAGGTTAATTAACTAAATAATTGCCCTTCCTAACCCCTAAACTAATTATTAAACTACCCCTCAACTTCTCACTTAAAACTAAATTACCAAAAACTGGCAGCATTCACAAATCCCCATCCACAGACCGTGGATGGATTGACTAGACGTGGTTTGTGTACGTGGTTTGGACCTGAGGCTCATATGTTGCAGGATAACTCAGGCCTGACCTACGGGGCGTAGGTTGATCTACTGGCCGTGAATGGCCAACCGTGGTTCACCATTTTTGACAGCTTTTGGGGACTGTTTTGGGGTCCTTCTCAAGAACCCCTCGGTTGGTCCTTGGGGAGTCATACCCGGATGTTTAACCCGTAAACATGTCATTCGAAGTATGGGAGTCATTTCTATGAGTTTTAACCCTCATACAACACTCCAAAACTCCACTACAAGACTCTACAACACACTAGTTCAACTCACTAGTTTTCGGGGTGTTACATTATCCCCTACTTGGGAACATTCATCCTCGAATGACACTTTAAATACTTCTTAAAGTCTAAAATCTCACTTAGCAGCCCATTATGCATGAACTACATCTAATGCACATAATCAAGGAGGAAACTTAAATTCCACAAACTAGGCATGCTCAAAATAAACTCATGAAGCCTACATGCCATTCTATTCAAGGCACTAGCTCATGAGACAAACCAAGCATATATATCATTTCTAACAAGACCTAAGCATTTTCAAGAGCATGCATATAAGGAAATAATGGTAACACATAAGGCACACAATAATCCTACTAGATAGGCATACTATCCCCCACTTGGGAGTAAGCCTACATAAAATTTTCTAAACATCATGCATACTAAAAACAATTTCAAATCCAACATAACAAGTCACAAAAGACAACATATATGGAAATTTTACTAAATCATAAAACACATACCCGAAGGGACATGAGGAGATCACTCTTGATCTTCTCTAGATTGGAGAGCATAAAACCTATTCTTCTTTTGAGGCTCCACTTCCCCACTACTAGAGGCAACTTGCTTGCCTTCTCTTCTGGTAACCTTAGCCTTAGGGAAATCTTTCATCATGTGGCCACTCTCACCACAACTAAAGCAACCCTCTCTATTGGCCAAACACCTACCCTCATGCCTCTTACCAGACCTAGCACAAGAGGGCCATAGGGACTCATTACTTATCCCTTGTGGCCTAGGGGTAGACACCCTCTCATCCTTATGCTTAGGAGCATTAGGAGAACCTTGTCCGAAAATTTTTTGTCGATTTCTAGAATGACCATGTCCATCGGACCCATAATGAAATGACCTATCATCATCCACCCTAGACCTCTTCCTTTCTCTAGCCTTCTCATTCTTGAGTTTTGATTCTTCTATTTGTTGGGAAAACACCATAAGGCGTGATATATCCATATCATTAACAAGCATTGCCATATGGCATTCTTCTTCTACCAAATTGGACACCCCCGTCATAAACCTATTCATCAAATCCCTTGGACTAGCTACCAAGCTTGGAGTTACTTAGACAAAAGGGTGAATTTCAAAGAGTACTCCTTAACACTCATACTACCTTGCTTAAGGTTGATGAATTCTCCCAATTTGGCTTCCCTCAACTTCCGGGGAAAGAACCTATCTAGAAATTTTGACTTAAAAGCTTCCCACTCTATGGGTCCCGCTCCTATCGTCCTACTATCTTTCCATTGCTCATACCAAATTTGGGCAACGTCCTTCCATTGATAGGCGGCTAGTTCCGCTTTCTCAATAGAAGACACCCCCATGATTGCTAGCACCTTATAAACCTTCTCTATGAACCCATTTGGATCTTCTTCCACTTTGGAGCCATAGAACTCCGGAGGGTTCATTCTTAAAAACTCTCTCACCCTATAAGCACCCATACCTCCTATAGGGTTTGCCGGAGCCACCACCTCTCTATTGGCTTGCGCCATCAAGGATTGAGCCAATAGTTGCATAGAAGTCCTAAATTCTTCAAGAGTGGCATTCCCAATTGGAGGGTCATTTGGAGCTTGATGTGGAACTTGGGGAGGAGCCTCTTGCTCCACATTGCCTTCCTCTTCACCCCTAGAATTAGCCCTTGTGTTCACCATACCCTGAAAAACAAGGGGCACAGATTAGAAAAAGGGCCTACTAAAGCTAAACTCTATGGCACGACTAAGAGAATGAAGAAGTGAAGTTTCCTAAGCATCCAATATCCTCCTATTCATAAAATGTGTTGCGACTCACACCCATGAACATGACTCTACCAGACGTGGTTTGAGACAATCCTAAAATTTATCACAAAACCTTATGCTCTGATATCAAGTTTGTCACGACCCAGGGGTACCCCTTAGACGTAACACGACATACTCGACCCCGAATGGGTCTAATACAAGTCTTTTGCAGCATAACATAGATAATAAAATTGAAAATATGGAACAATTTAAAACTTTTACAATCGAAATCATATTTCATAAATGAAACAATTGAAAGTCTTACAAAAACCTTTGTCTCAAACCATCTATTTAAACTCATGAATAAAAGTCTTAGGGACGAAGCCCATAAAAAGTCTAACAAACATAATGAAATGAGATAAAGGTAAAATGGATGTTGTCCTCGAAGCTATGAGGACTCACCAAGATCTTCAACTCTTCTAGATCCTTGAAACCTAGCCTCCAAAGCAACTCAAATCTCCAAGACCCTACAGTTGGTTAGAATGTAGGCAATATGCGTTAGTACAAAAAGTACCAAGTATGAAAGCTAGCACAACATCATAAGAGCATCTCGAATGGTTAGTAAACATTAGACATAAGCTCATATTCATAGCATAATCATCATAGTCACATCATGGTCTCCAACATAAGCATCATGTAAACATAAGTCAACATAAGACGTAGTTAATGAGCATATGAGACAAGCCATAATCATACAAACATAATAGACTCTTAGTCATCCATACCATAATAGCACTATTCTTAAGTAACCTCAAAAGCATACAAGTGCAAATCATGAATAGCATCCCATAATACCACCCAAGCCAAGTATCCATTTTTAGTCATCTTAATCATAGTCTATGTGAATGGTTGAGTCATAAGTTTTTTTACCATAAGGGCACCATACTTTCAAGTAACCTCAAGACTCACTTATGCAATTCATGAAAGGAATCCCATACTACCCTTCACACTAAGCATAACCTTGAAGTCATCTTAGTCATATTCACCCTATTTTGGTCTTACTTAATAGCTTACTTCATAAGGACAAAGGAACTACCACCTTAGTCAATTATATCTTGGAAGGAAACTATGGCAACAACCCAAGCTAAGTCATACTACATAAGTAAACCCTTCATTTCATATAAGGTACTTCTCTACTTAGTACTAGGCAAGTCATAACCCATGAATGAACTCTATTTCTCAATTCAAGGCTACCAAGGAATAACCCCCTAATGGGATAGACCATGCTATCATCTTACTAACATAACTAGGTTAAGCTAAGATAAATACCTTGGAAGACACACTAACATGTAAGTCCAAGCTTCTCTAGGAAAGGTACAAGTGCCCTATCCTAGTTACCATGAAATAGTCCTAAACCAACTAAGTCATGCTACCCTTACAAGTGTGCTAAAATACAAATGCAAGCTATCCATAAGGGAGTATTATTCTCAACCCTAAGCTATCCTTTGGAGAGTATGAGTCCTCAATCCCAAGCTACCATGACTAACCTAATTCAAGCTATCCTTTAAATGCATCTTACAATGCACGGTCAAGCTACCCTTAGGAGAGTATAGATCCTTAATCCTAAGCTACCCTTAGGAGAGTATAAGTCCTAGAGCCTAAAGCTACCATGAAATATTCTTGGCCAAACCAAGTCAAGTTACCATGAATGCATCCTAACAATGCTAGTTCAAGCTACCCATAGGTGAGTATAAATCCTCAATCCTAGGCTACCATGAATAACTCATGCTACCCTTTTCATGCATCCTACAATGCTAAGCTAAGCTATCCTTAGGAGAGTGTAAATCCTCCATTCCAAGCTATCCTATCTTGGTCTTATCTTACCAAGTCAAGCTACACAAGAAGGGATAATATATCACAACTTCAAGCTATTCTAATCTACCATGATTTGATTCATTTTAGGTTATTAAGTTAACCTAGAATCCTTTTATGTGAGAGAACTTGAATTTCCTAGCATAGTCATGTCTAAGTGTATAAGAGAAAGAGAATACTCAATCAAGATCACCTCATATCGACTTTACCCCCAAAGCCCTAACAATGATAGCTACAAACCCTACTTTCAAGCTTAACTTCATTCTTTCATGATCAATGTCTAAATTAAAAGCTATTCAATCACATTGTTCATTAGAAGGTGATTCTAGTCATACTTGATCATAAAGGTTCAATTCTAACTTTACAAGTCAAGATCCTCCCTATTCAATCAAGTCTAGTTCAATTCATGATTAGATGATCCTACCTATGATCAATTAGTATTCATGACATTGATTTAGGAAGATCACTTTTGAACCTTCAACTTTGCCTCTAATGGCATAAACCCACAATGATCACATTCATCAATTTAGATTAGTGTTCCTCGTAGAAATCACATGAATTCATCATAAAATCACTAAAAAAATCTAAATCAATCATAATTGGATGTCATCCACTAGATTGGAATCACATCCAAACCCTACCCATAATGCAAGTACAACCCTAGCTAGAATGGTCTTTTGATTTCACAAGTGGGGTAAACTATGGAGCTCCATAGGTGGAAGAACCCATGAATGATTAAGCTTCACATACCTTCAATCAAAGTCCTAAACAAATATTGAATAAATGGGTAAAATCACCCTAAGTTGCTGCCCTCTTCTCTTCTTCTTCTTCTTCTTCTTCTTCTATTCTAGAGAGATGATTTTTGGATAGAGTTTTGGGTTCTTTAGATGAATGAGTTAAAGTGATTAGTTTATGGTCTATTAAATATTTATAGGAGGTTAATTAACTAACTAATTGCCCCTCCTAACCCCTAAACTAACCCTCAACTCCTCACTTAAAACTAAATTACTGGCAGCTTTCATGAATCCCCATCCACGAACCATGGATGGGTTGACTGGACGTGGTTTGGACCTGTGGCTCATATATTTCAGGCCAACTCAGGCCTGACCTATGCACATGACCTACGGGGCATAGGTTGATCTACTGTCCATGAATGTCCAACCGTGGTTCACCATTTTTGACAGTTTTTGGGGACTATTTTGGGGTACTCCTCAAGGATCCCTCGGGTGGTCCTTGGGGAGTTGTACCCAGACGTTTAACCCCTAAACATGTCATTCCAACTACGGGAGTCATTCCTATGAGTTTTAACCCTCATACAACACTCCAAAACTCCACTAGAAGACTCTACAACACACTAGTTCAACTCACTAGTTTCTGGGGTGTTACAAATCTCTCACCTTTAGCCAATACTAACAAGGAAGGAAACTTTAGCACAATCATATCTAAGCATAATTCATATAAGAGAACATTTTATTGAATAACCTTAAGTCATACTTGTGCAATGATGAATGACATCCTATAATACCATTCATACTAAGTACCGCTTTTAGGTCGTCATACTCATACTTCTTAGTTGGAAACTAGTCCCTCTCTTTAAACCTTAGACCAGTATGAGGTACTTCCTTAAGCACATATTAGTTCATTATTAGGTTGAACTCTATGAAATACTTCTTTAAGCATGTCTGAGTTCATTATTACTATGGACCTTATGAGATACTTCTTTAAGCATGTCTAAGTCCATTAATGCTTTTGAACACTTCGAGATACCTCTTCAAGTATGTCGTAGTTCATTGGATATGGAGATTGCTACTAGAAACCTAAACTCCACTATGTGAACGCTTCTATCTCATGAGACCTAACTTTGGGAAAATCCACACTCTACTACGTAAGAGTTCCCCCTTTACCTTGGATAGTCCTCACATCAACTAGGTGTGGTTCTCCTTTCAACTTGGAGCCCGAACTCTACCTTGTGTGACACTCCATCTCATAGTCAATATCCACTTGGGGCCAAGCATACACCCCAAGAGTCACTATTAAGCCTTGCATAACATTCATGTCTCATGGAAGAATGTCCTTGACAATCCATCCATGTTTAAGTGATTCTATCACTTCATGCATTCAAGCATATATAAGGTAGGTTAGGTGAGTATAGGACTTTCACCACAATTCTACCTATTAAACTAATATTCATCACATTAACTTTACTCTCAAAGCTCTAGTAATTCAAAATTCATGACTATAAGACTTACTCTCAAAGATTTACTTCTTACCTTCTTCATTAATACCTAAATTTAAAGGTATTCTAATCACATTCTTCATTACTAAGTGATTCTAGTCAAAATTCATCATAAAGGTTCATTATAAAGCTTTACTAGTCATAATCCCTCATATATACTTTATTCTAGTTCAATTCATGTTTACATGTTTCTATTCTTGAACAATTACTACTCATAACATCAATTTTAGAAGATTACCTATGAATCCTCAATTTCACCTCTCACGACATAAACCCACATAATTCAATTTCATCAACTAGACTAGATATAACCATGGAAAACATGTAATATCATCATAATATCATGAATCAATACTAAAACAATCATAAACAAATACTATCCACTCAATTGGAATCATACTCAACTCTACCCACATCATAGGAAGAAACCCAAGCTAGAATTGGGTTTTGTCTTCACAATTGGGGAAAATCTAGGGGAATCTTTGGATGGAAGAATACATAGATGAATAATCTAACATACCTTGATTCAAAGCCCTTACAAAATCTTGCAACAATGGTGGAATTCTGCCCTAGCTTTCTTCTTCTTCTTCTTCTTGGTTTCTTTTTAGTGAGTTGAGAGAATGATTTAGAATGACTTAATTAGGGGTCTATTAGGTTTATATAGGGGGTATAATTACTAATAAACCGACCCTACTTAACCACTAACTAATTCTAGAATATTCCCCTAACCCCTAACTTAACCCAACTAACCACCAAAACTGCCCCACCCACGAGACCTCTACCCATAGACCGTGGGTGGGTCTACGGACCGTACTGTTCCTTCGTGGTGGTGGTCTAGGGTTTCAACAAATAGGGTAACTAGGGCCTTGACCCACGATCCCTTCCCACTAGGCATGGGTCTATCTACGGACCATAAATGCCCTTTGTGGGAGGCTGTCTTTTGACATCTTTTGTGGACTATTTTGGGGTCATCCTCAAGGACCTTTGGTTGGTCCTTGGGGGGTTGTACCTTGACTCCCTAACTCTAAAACCCTCATTCTAAGTTTGGGAAGTCATTTTTATGATTTTAACCCCTGCATAAACTCTAGAAACCTTACGTAAGGCAATAGTTTCACCTACTAGTTTTTCGGGTGTTACTGAATCCCTTGGAGTTTCATGGTTCCAAGGTTGAAGAAGATCCTCAAGACTTTATTGATGAAGTGTATAAGATGTTTATGATCATGGGAGTGACATCGGTGGGAAAGGAAAAATTGGCCGCTTACTAACTTAAGGGTGTTGCTAAAGTTTTGTTGAACCAATGAATGGAAGGGAAGTTGGTTGATGTGGGTCCTCTCAATTGGGAAAAGTTTAAGGTTGCTTTCCTTGATAAGTTATTTCCCCTTGAGATGAGGGAGACAAAGGTACTTGAATTCATCAATCTTCGTCAATGAAGCATGAGTGTAAAGGAATATGCTTTGAAGTTCACACAATTGTCTAGGTATGCTCCTAATATGGTTTCCGATCCTAGGGTAAGGATGAGTAAGTTTGTTTCGGACGTGTCTCATATGGTGGTTAAGAAATGTCGCACCGCCATGCTTATCAATGAAATGAACATTTTTCATCTTGTGGTTCATGCTCAACAAATAGAAGAGGATAAACTGAAGGAAAGATCTAGTTGAGTGAAGAAGACAAGGACCGGTGATGGTGACTTTTCACATTCAACGTCTGATGGACATGGTCGTTTCGAGTTCCGACAAAGGTTTTCAGGTCAAGGCTCCTCGAATGATCCTCCTTTATTCAATAAAGATAAGGTGTCTAACCCTAGGCCACAAGGAGGAAATGGTAGTGCATTTTTGTTGCCTACTTGTACTAAGTGTGAAAGGAAACACGAGTGTAGATGTCTAGCCGGTTCTAATGCATATTTTGGTTATGGCAATACAAATCACAAGATAAGGGATTGTCCCTTAGTTTCTAAGAATGAAAAAGATAAACGTCAACGGGCTCAACCTAATTGTTCGTCTGGTTCTAGTGGAAGTCAAAAGCAAAATAGGTTTTATGCGCTCCAGATCCATCATGAACAAGAGGGTTCTCCTGTTATGGTTACCGGTATGTTGAAAGTCTTCCATCTTGATGTTCAGGCTTTGCTTGACCCTGGTGCTACCTTGTCTTTTGTGACGCCATATGTGGCTATGAGGTTTGTTATTCTTCCAGATGTGTTGTTATACTATTTTTATGTCTCTACTCCTATAGGCGAGTCTATTGTGGCAAAGGGAGTTTATAGAAATTGTCCCATCTCCTTATCATTCAGAATCACTCATATTGATCTTGTAGAGCTTGATATGCTAGCTTTTGATGTTATTCTTGGTATGGATTGGTTGAATTCTTGTTATGCTTCTATTGATTGTAGAACCCAAACAGTCAAGTTTCAATTTCCAAATGAGCCCAAGAGTAGGAAGGAGGAAAATCTATGTCAAAAGGTCGGTTTTGTTTCTTGTATTAAAGCTAGAAATATGATTTCTAAGGGTTGCATATACCATCTAGTTAGGTTGAGTGATATGGATTCCAAAACTCCTACTTTTCAGTTGGTCCGCGTCGTAAATGAGTTTTTGGAAGTGTTTCCTCATGATCTACCTGGTATTCCTCCCGAAAGGGAAATAGACTTTGGTGTTGACCTCCTCCTGAATATGAAACCTATCGCTATTCTTCCTTACTTAATGGATCCGACAGAACTTAAGGATTTAAAAAAGCAATTGAAAGATTTGTTGGATAAGGGTTTCACCGATCGAGTATCTCTCTATGGGGTGCTCCAGTTTTGTTTGTTCAAAAGAATGATGGTTCACTTCGTATGTGTATTGACGATCGACAACTGAACAAGGTTACAATTAACAATAAGTATCCTCTCCCAAGCATAGTTAATATGTTTGATCATGTACAAAGAGCAATTTACTTCTCTAAGATTGACATCTGGTCGGGTTAACACCAATTGAAGGTGAAGGAAGATGATATCCCAAAAATAGCTTTCTAAACTCGGTATCTTCACTTTGAGTTTTTGGTGATGTCCTTTGGCTTGACTAATGCTCCAGACGTATTTATGAATTTGATGATTAGGGTGTTTAGACAATACCTAGATATATTTGTGATTGTGTTTATCGATGGCATCTTGATATACTCAAGGAGTGAAAATTAGCATACCGATCATTTGAGGATTGTGTCACAAGTCCTCAAGGACCAAATACTCTTTTCAAATTTTAGTAAATGCGAGTTTTGGTTATGAACAATGGATTTTCTTGGTCACATTATTTCCGGAAAGGGTATTGAGGTAGATCTAAATAAGACGGATGCGGTTAACAGTTGGCCTAAACCTCTATCCCCTTTGGATAGTAGAAGTTTCTTGGGTTTAGTCCATTTCTATAAAAGGTTTGTGGAAGGGTTTTCTTCGATTGACTCTCCATTGACAACATTGACCCAAAAGAAAGCCAAATTCTTATGGTTGAAGCGTGTGGAAAGAGTTTTCAAGAATTGAAAGATAGGCTTACTTCTGCTTCGGTGTTGACTTTACCGAAAGAAACTGATGGGTTTGTTGTTTATTGTGATACTTCAAGAATTGGCTCAGAATGTGTCCTTATGCAAAATGGGAAAGTCGTTCCATATGCTTCAAGGCAACTTAAGATGCACGAAAAGAACTACCCTACCCATGATTTAGAACTAGTGGCAGTTGTGTTTGCTTTAAAGATTTGGAGGCATAACTTATACGGTGTTCATATCGACGTCTTTACCAACCACAAAAGTTTGCAATATGTGTTTAAACAGAAGGATTTAAATCTTCCCAAAGAATCTGGTTTGAGTTACTAAAGGATTATGACATGAGCGTTCTCTATCACCCCGGTAAGGCGAATATGGTGGCGAATGCTCTTAGTTGATTGTAAATGGGTAGTGTTGCCCATGTAGAGGACGGTAAGAAGGAGTTGGTTTGAGTTGTTCATAGATTGGCCGAAATAGGTGTTCGATTAGTTGACTCTAACAAGAGTGGTGCTTTGGTCCATAATGGTTCAGAATCTTCCTTTGTGTCGGACGTGAAAGCAAAGCAAGGTCTTAATCCGACTTTTGTTGAATTGAAGGAAGTGGTGCTTAAAAAGTCTGTTGAGGCTTTCTCCTATGGGGAAGATGGTGTGCTTCGCTATCAAGGTTTGATGTTCTTCCAGATGTGTTGTTAGACCATTTTATGTCTCTACTCCTATCAATGAGTCTATAGAAATTTTCTCGTCTCATTATCATTCAGAACCACTCATATTGATCTTGTAGAGCTTGATATGCTAGATTTTGATGTTATTCTTGGTATGGATTGATTGCATTCTTGTTATGCTTCTATTGATTGTAGAACCCGAGTGGTCAAGTTTCAATTTCTAAATGAGCCTATCTTAGAGTGGGATGGAGGAAATTCTATTCCGAAAGGTCTGTTTGTTTCTTGTATTAAAGCTAGAAAGATGATTTCTAAGGGTTACATATACCCTATAGTTAGGTTGAGTGATATGGATTTCGAAACTCCTACTCTTTAGTTGGTCCCCAGCGTAAATGAGTTTCCGAAATAGTTTCCTGATGATTTTTCCGGTATTCCTCCCGAAAGGGAAATAGAGTTCGGTATTGACCTTCTCCCGAATATGGAACCTATCTCTATTCCTCCTTACCGAATGGATCCGACAGAACTTAAGGATTTAAAAGAGCAATTGAAAGATTTGTTGGGTAAGGGTTTCACCGATCGAGTATCTCTCTATGGGGTGCTCCAGTTTTGTTTGTTCGAAAGAAGGATGGTTCACTTCGTATGTGTATTGACTATCGACAACTGAACAAGGTTACAATTAAGAATAAGTATCCTCTCCCAAGCATAAATGATTTGTTTGATCAATTACAAGGAGCAATTTACTTCTCTAAGATTGACCTCTGGTTGGGTTAACACCAATTGAAGGTGAAGGAATATGATATCCTAAAAATAGCTTTACGAACTCGGTATGGTCACTTTGAGTTTTTGGTGATGTCCTTTGGCTTGACTAATGCTCCGGATGTATTTATGAATTTAATGAATAGGGTGTTTAAACAATACCTAGATATGTTTGTGATTGTGTTTATCGATGGCATCTTGATCTACTCAAGGAGTGAAAATTAACATACCATCATTTGAGGATTGTGTTACAAGTCCTCAAGGACCAAAAACTCTTTTCAAATTTTAGTAAATGTGAGTTTTGGTTATGATCAGTGGCTTTCCTTGGTCACATTATTTCCGAAAAGGGTATTGAGGTATATCCAAAGAAGACGGATGCGGTTAATAGTTTACCTAAACCTCTATCCCCTTCGGATATTAGAAGTTTCTTAGGTTTAGTCGGTTTCTATAAAAGGTTTGTGGAAGGGTTTTATTCGATTGCCTCTCCATTGACAATATTGACCTAAAAGAAAGCCAAATTCTTATGGTCGAAGCGTGTGAAAAGAGTTTTCAGGAATTTAAAGATACTCTTACTTCCGCTCCGGTGTTGACTTTACCGAAAGGAACCGATGGGTTTGTTGTTTATTGTGATACTTCAAGAATTGGGTCATAATGTGTCCTTATGCAAAATGGGAAATCCATTCCATATGCTTCAAGGCAGCTTAAGTTGCACAAAAAAACTACCCTACCCATGATTTAGAACTAGTGGCGGTTGTGTTTGCTTTAAAGATTTAGAGGCATAACATATACGGTGTTCATATCGACGTCTTTACCGACCACAAAAGTTTGCAATATGTGTTTAAACAGAGTGATCTAAATCTTCCTCAAAGAAGGTGGTTTGAGTTACTAAAGGATTATGACATGAGCGTTCTCTATCACCCCGGTAAGGCGAATATGGTGGGGAATGCTCTTTGTTGATTGTAAATGGGTAGTGTTGCCCATTTAGAGGAGGTTAAGAAGGAGTTGGTTCGAGTTGTTCATAAATTGGCCCAAATAGGTGTTCGGCTAGTTGACTCTAGCAAGGGTGGTGTTATGGTCCATAATGATTCAGAATCTTCCTTTTTGTCGGAAGTGAAAGCAAAGCAAGGTCTTGATCCGACTTTTGTTGAATTGAAGGAATTGGTGCTTAAAAAATTCGTTGAGGCTTTCTCCCAAGGGGTAAATAGTGTGCTCCGTTATCAAGGTCAATTGTGTGTTCCTAATGTAGATGACTTGAAAGAGAAGATCTTATCGTAACCCCATAGTTCTCGATATTCCATTCACACAAGAGCCACCAAGATGTACCGTGACTTACGGGAGGTCTATTGGTAAAATGGGATGAAGAAGGATATTGCGAAATTTGTGGCTAAGTGTCCTAATTGTGAACAAGTGAAAGTTGAGCATCACAAATTGAGAGGTTTGTCCCAAGACATTTGCATACCTACTTGAAACTAAAAAGACTTGAATATGGACTTCATTGTCGGTTTACCCCGCATTCGGCAGCAATATGACTCAATTTGGGTTATAATAGATTGAACGAAGAAATCAGCTCATTTCATCCCCATCAAGGTTTCTTATTCAGCGGAGGACTATGATTAGTTGTATTTGAGAGAGGTGGTTAGGTTTGATAGAGTGCCCTTATCCATTATCTCTGATCGTGGTATCCAATTCACTTCTTAGTTTCGGAAATCTTTCCTAAAGAGGCTTGGTACTCGTGTTAAGCTTAGTAGGGCCTTTCATCCGCAAACCAATGGGCAAGCAAAATGTACTATCCAAACTTTAGAAGATATGATGAGAGCGTGTGTGATTGACTTTAAGGGTAATTGGGATGATCACTTGCATTTGATCGAATTTGTGTATAATAATAGCTATCACTCAAGTATTTGTATGGCCCCATTTGAGGTTCTATATGGTAGGAGGTGTAGATCTCCTATAGGTTGGTTTGAAGTGGGTGAAGTGGCATTCATAGGTCCCGAGTTGGTACACAAGGCAATGGAGAAAGTTTGGCTTATTAGAGAAAGGTCTAAAACGACTCAAAGTCGACAAAAGTCCAATGGCGATGCTAGAAGAAGAGATCTTGAATTCAATGTGAATGATTGGGTCTACTTAAAAATTTCATCCATCAAGGGTGTAATGAGGTTTGGAAAGAAAGGGAAGCTTAGTCCCCATTATATGGTCCCATATAAGATTTTGAGGCATATTAGTAAAGTTGCTAATGAACTTGAATTGCCTAATGATTAGGCATCCGTGCATCCAATTTTCCATGTCTCCTTGTTGAAGTAATGTGTTGGTGATCCAAGATCTATAGTACCATTGGAGAGTCTTGGCATAAAGGATAGTCTTTCTTATGAAGAAGTTCCGGTTGAGATCTTAAACCGACAAGTTCAAAAGTTGTGAAATAAAGAATTACTTCGGTGAAGGTTCATTGAAGGATTCAGTTAGTTGAGGGTAGTACTTGGGAGGCCAAGGCCGATATGATATCCCGTTATCCTCATCTTTTTCCCTCTGTCCCTACTCTAGCTTAAGGTATTCAGTTCCTCATGGTTCATTCTTTTGGTTTCGTGTCTTAGTTATTCCCATGATTCCTCATTTATGCATGTTCATGAAAAGAGTGATTTTTGAGAAAATGAGTTAACTTGATTGATTTCTTCATGTTTAGGTGCATTTGAGTATGAGTTGTATATAGACCTTATGAAATGATGTTTTGAACATGCTTTAAGCTTGGAGCTGATGTTTCTTCTTAGGGTATGTACATTTAAGTTATTGCATTCATATTGGGCTGTTAGATCTAGTTCCTACCCTTCTCATGATATCTTGAATCTCATTCTAGGATGAATGTTCCCAAGGGGGAGATATTGTAACACCTCAAATTTGAAAAAAAGGTAAAAGTTTCAGTTTTCACAAAAGCTGGTGCCAGCACAGATGACACCATCGACGGTTCGTAGGTCAGACCACGTACCGTAGATAGGATCATCAATGCAATTTCCTAAAAATTTAGATTGATAAGTCCCAGTAATATTTGATGGTTCACCAGCATGGCTTGTCATTCTATATACAAGTCATAGATAGGTCTCGTAGATGAGTCCCATACTTAGTGAATTTTAGGATCAAAAGTTAGGACCCACAACGGGATATAAAATCCGTAAAAGGACCCATGGCCCGTACATAGGGTCCCATTGTTGGGGATCTAAAAAAGGTGTCTCTGAACCCACAGACAGTCGACAAGGACATGTAAGTCAGACCGTCAACGAGGGTCGACAATTATTTTAAAGGGGCTTCTTAGTTTTCCCCTAATTGTTTTAACCCAATACTATGTCGCTTTACTCTCTACCCAAAGCCCTATATAATGATTTTTAACCCCCAAAACAACCAATTCAATTCATTCTCCTAAATTCCCAAAATTTGAACCAATAATCGTCTCAAATATTTCTCTCTCTAAGGAAGAAGACTAGGGTTTCAAGATGAAGTCTCCAAATCCTTAATTACTTGCAAGCTTTTTGCATCAACGTATGCTGGTGTTCACCTATGGATCTATTTCCTCCATAGGGTTCCTAAATACTCTAATTTACAAGTTAGAAATCTCTAATTGAGTTTAGGGTTTTCTTCTATATCATGGGTTCCTTTCAATGTTGATCCAATTGATTGTTTTATGAACTATTATGCATGAATTAAGATAATTCTATGTTTTTAAGTTGAATTTCCATGAACCCATGCTTAAACCATGTTTTCTAGACTATGATGATTGAAAGTAGGTTTTGAACTATGAAAAGATGAATTTATGAAGATAAGCATGTTCTTATGAAATTGATGAAAATGATTTAAGTTGCTTTGATAGTAAAGCATAAATGTTGTTGTTGATTGTTGTGAAAGGATTTCTCACATATTACTCAATACGTTAATGTGAAAATGTTTTCTCACATAAAGGATTCTTAGAGTTGAAAGGCTTTCTCAACTAAACTATGAATCAAGTTTTAGGAGCTATTATAATGATAAAACAAGAGGCGATTACCCATATCCCCATAACGATAAGACAAGAGACGATTACCCATGTGCCTTAAAGATAATATGAATATGATTGGTGACTATTCTGTGGTAATTATGCTTAGGACCGAGTGGACAACTGGAAATTACCCGTGTCCCATAAACTATGTGTCACACCCCAAAGCTACCCCAAGACACGGACACGGGACCTAGGATCATTAGTGACCCCAAACTAACCTTGTTGGCATATCATAAGCATACTTAAAGATAAACTGAAACAAGAAATATTGTGCGGAAGCTAAATCATCAAGTAAACTAAAATGATGGGGAATACCCATAAACTATCTGAATATATAAGGTTGTTCCTGATGCTGGACTTCAGCAATGGTAGCCACTGTTTCTTCAGTCTGAGAATCTGCCTCGTTGTCATTTGTGGCCTGGGCGGCTCAGTTCGGCCGAGCCCGTGGGCGTGGTGTTTTATCCATAGTTGGATTGGCAAATAGATTGGCGATTTGCCTTTCTTGACTTACTTGCTTGATTGAAAGAGTTTTGAGTTTAACAACAACTGAAATGTCAAACTCAAAAGCTAAAGCTGAATCTAACTATATCTGAAATAAAGCTTCTACTGACTAGAAATGTTGGGACATGCCTAGCTAGATCTAGCAAAAACTGAAAGTAAAGACTAAAAGTAAAGGAAACATGTATGTCGTCCTTGGAGAATGAGGACTCACCCCTGATACTACTGAGCTGAAGATCGGGAAACGATCTATGCGTAATGTGGAAGCTGAGAACCTGAACCTACATCACGAGAAGATGTAGCGCAAAGTATGCGTTAGTACTTGAAAGGTACTGAGCATGCATGATACAGTAAAGATGAATAATAAACATAAATGAACCAAAACATATAACTGAGCAATGATATGAGAGAAGCATGATACTATACTGAAATATTGAACATAAACTAACTGAATATGACCAAGCTTATAACATGTTGAGACTGAGATCTGACTGTACTGATAACATGGTCAATGCAATAGAATCTTGCTGTAAGGGAGCTACTAATAACCGACATAAAACCATATGAGCGAAATGTGGAGTCTGATGTATACGCCCCATCGAGAGGCCCCAATATACCTTGCCAGAGGTATAGAAGCATGACTGGCGTGATTACTAAAATGTAATGCCCACAGAGGGGACTTATAAACCTACGGGGGCACGTAGTTCTAGGACTATTTAGGTACGCTGAACTATACTCCACTCAGTATTAACTTACTACCAATTAGAATGTATATAAGCAATTTTATGACTGAAATGTGAAGTACCGGATAGCTCAATTACTGATATGCAACCTTTGAGAATGCAACAATTATGACTGATAATATGACATTCGTAAACTGAAGCATGTATATATGAAATCACTGGCCTAGCATGTGTAATTCGTGAACTAAAAGAACTATATGGCTAGGGTTCTGAATTTATAAAAGAATTTACACAAAACAATAAAAAATCATGATAATCTGATTTGGATCATTCTAACATATAAAACCCAACAATTTCTAACATTCTAGAAACTCTAGGTCTAGATAATATTAAGCGAATCAAGATTCTGACTGAAATCAAGGGACCTAATGGGTAAGAGGAACCCACTAGTGAAATCCCACATACCTGGTGCAAAATTCACAGAGAAATCTTTCGATTTTGGGGCTGGAACTGATGAAAACTTGTTGCGTTCTTGAACTATGCGTGGTCGACTTTCTCCTCTATTTTGCTTTAAGTTTGATGAATTTTTTTGTGAATAATTGATTAAGGTAAGTTCTAATTAGTTTACTAGGCTAAAACTGACCAAAACCATGTAGTTTAGGGGTTAAACGAAGTAGTTTAGAGGTCCAATGAATAAGGAAAAAACCAAATGACCCCGGACTTAAAATTTGTTGAAGCCACCTATGGACTGATCCACGATTTGTCCTGTCAGTCCGTCGATCATCTTCAGATGATGGTTTCTAGGGTGTCCTGAGGGTCTCGACCTATGGACTGACCAACGATCCGTGGACTGATCTATGATCCATCCTGTCAGTCCGTTGATCGACTTCAGAAGATGGGTTCTGGGGGTTCTTGAGGGTCTCGACCTACGGACTGATCGACGATCCATGGACTGATCCATAATCTGTCCAGTCAGTCCATCAATTGAATTTAGAGGTTGGGTTCTAGGGGGTCCTGAGGAATTTTTAGGTTGATTCTTAGGAGGACTGCAGGTCGCCATCCACGGACCACCAGGACGGACCGTAGGTCACCTACGGTCCGTGGGTGGCAACTGTGGGTTGCACCTGCAACTTTTTGAAATCTTTTGGTTCGGTTTGTTTTTGAATACGGGGTGTTACATTATCTCCCCCTTGGTAACATTTGTTCTTGAATAAAGTCTAAACTAGTTGGATAGGGAGGGAAAGAGCTACAAACCCTACCATTATTAACTAGAAACTGATTTCTGACAGAACTAAGTTCCAAGGACATGCAAATACGCTGAAAATGAAAGTACAAACTGAATGAACATGATACTAAGACCGAATATGTGCATAAATGACTGAAATGCTGAAGAGGAACTATTACCTCATGCTGGAATGGAATTAGAAGGAAAGAGATGAGGATACTTGGCCTTCATGGCTGCTTCTGCTTCCCAAGTAGCTCCCTCTACGGACTGACTCCTCCATAAAACCTTAACTGAATCGACTTTTTTGTTTCTCAACCTTCGAACATGATGATCAAGAATCTCAGCTAGTACCTTTTCATAAGTGAGACTATCCTTCATAGCCATACTTTCTAAGGTACAATAGATGTTGGATCACCCACACATTTCTTTAACAACGAAATATGAAAAATAGGATGCACTACTGCTAGTTCTACTGGCAACTCTAACTCATAAGCCACTTTACCAACTCCTTCCAACATCTTGTAAGGGCCTACATATCTAGGACTAAGCCTCCCTTTCTTGCCAAATCTCATCACCCCTTCATGGGTGACACTTTCAGGAAAACCCAATCATCAACTTAGAAGTCTAATTCCCTCATCCTTACATCTGCATAGGACTACTGGCGACTCTGGGATAACTTAAGTCTATCTCTAATGAGTTGCACTTTCTCCACAACACCATGAATTGAATCTGGCCCTATCAAGGTTGCTTCACCTACTTCAAACCAACCAACTAGAGACCTACATTGTCACGACCCAGGGGTACCCCCTAGACATAACATGGCGTACTTGACCCAGAAGGGGTCTCATACAAGCCCTTGGCATAATCATTACATAAAATTATAGAAAAGTATGGAAATTTAAAAACATTATCCATACAATTGAAAATATTCTTTTATAAAGCAAGCAGAGTCTTTTTCTAAACTTTGTCTCAAACCATCTATTATACTCTTGAATCAAAGTCTTGGGCACAGCCCATACAAAGTCTAAAACATAAAGAAATGACATAAAGGAAACATGGGTTTTGTCCTCGAAGCTATGAGGACTCACCAATTCTTCAACTCTTCTTGCACCTTAGAAACCTAGCCTCCGAAGCAACACAATCTCCGAAAGCCTACATTCGATTAGAATGTAGGCAATATGTGTTAGTACAAAATGTACCAAGTATAAAAGCTAGCACAACATCATAAGAGCATCTCAAAATGGCTGTCAACATAAGACATAAGCAAAAGAGATAATAACATAGTTATAACATAATCATCATAGTCATAGCATGATCTCCAACATAAGCATTATATAAACATAAGTCAACATAAGACATTGTTAATGAGCATAAGAGATAAGTCATAATCATATAAGGATAATTGATTCTTAGTCATCTATACCATAATAGCACCATTCTCAAGTAACCTCAAAAGCATACATGTGCAAAGCAAGAATAGCTTCCCATAATACCACCCAAGCCAAGTATCCTTTTTTGTCATCTTGATCATAATCTATATGCATGGTCAACTCTTAAGCTTTTCTACCATAAGGGTACCATACATCTAGGTAACCTCAAAGCACACTTATGCAATACGTGAAAGGCATTCTATACTACCCTTCACACTAAACATAACCTTGAAGTCATCCTAGTCATACTCACCCTCCTTTGGTCTTACTATAGGCTTACTTCATATAGACAAGGGAACTATCACCTTTAGTTAATTATATCTTGAAAGGCAATAATAACAACAACCCAAGCTAAGTCTATATTATGTGTGGGAACCCTTCATACTTAGCCTTAAGTAATACTTGTGCAATGTATGGATAGCGTCCCATACTACTACCCACACTAAGTACCCCTTTAGACTATCATAAATGTTTAATAGTTTGGGACTTGTCCCTCTTTAATATTTGCCTCTATTCATATAATGTACTATTTAGTACTAGGCAAGTCATCAGACATGAATGAGCACAAGACATCAATTCAAGGTTACCAAGGAATAGCACCCTACTAAGTTAAACCAAGCTAATAAGATAACTAACATGTCTACATTATGCTAAGTCAAGCTACTATGGCAGGCATACTATCATGCAAGTCCAAGCTATGTAAGGAAGGATATTAATGTCCCCTCCTACCTACCATGCAACACATCCCATGATGTTACGCAAGCTATCCCTAAGAGAGAGTGAATCATAAATCCTAGGCTACCATGAGTACTACTAACTCAAGCTACCTTTGACATGCCTTTTACAAATGCAAAGTCAAGCTATCCTTACAAGTACACCAAGATACTAATGTAAGCTATCCTTAGGAGAGTATGTATCTCAATCCCAAGCTACCATTAGGAGAGTATATGTCCTCAATGCTAAAGCTACCATGAAATGATCTTGGCCTGAACAAATCAAGTTACCATGAAATGCATTCTACAATGCTAGTTCAAGCTATCCATAGGAGAGTATAAATCGTGAATCATAAGCTACCATGAAATGGTCTTGTCTTACCAAGTCAAGCTACACATGAAGACATCCTAACAATGCTAATTCAAGCTAACCATAGGAGTGTATGAATCCTCAATCCTAGGCTACCACGACTACTCCTAACTCATGCTACCATGAAATGCAATTTTACAATGCCAAGTCAAGGTATACCTTAGGAGAGTATAGATCCTCCATCCCAAGTTATCAACCTTGGTCTTATCCTACTAAGCCAAGCTATACATGAAGGAAACATATGTCAGAACTTCAACCTATTCTAGACTAACATGCTTTGAGTCATTTTAGGTTATTAGGCCAACCTAGAATCATTTTATGTGAGAGAACCTTGAATCTCCTAGCATCTTTATGCCTAAGTGTGTAAGAGAGAAGTAAAACACAACACAATCACATGATATTAGCTTTACCCCCAAAGCCCTACCATTGCTGGCTACAAGCCCTACTTTCAAGCTTAACTTCATTAATGTTTA
The DNA here is from genome assembly GCF_019186545.1 of Solanum stenotomum. NCBI lineage: Eukaryota > Viridiplantae > Streptophyta > Magnoliopsida > Solanales > Solanaceae > Solanum > Solanum stenotomum. The sequence goes on from NC_064283.1 coordinate 28,541,125, forward strand.
AATTACAACCTATTCAAACACATTCTTTACTACTAAGGGATTCTAGTCATAATTCATCATAGAGGTTCAATTTCATCCATACAAGTCAAGATATTTCATATTCAATAAAGTCTAGTTCAATTCATGACTCTATGATCCTAACTTTGATCAATTACTATACATGACATTGATTTAGGAAGATCACTCATGAACCTTCAATTTCACCTCAAATAGTATACTCACAAATATCACATTCATCAATTTAGATTGGGGTTTACCATATAAATCATATGAATTCATCATAATATCACGATTAGATGCTAATACAATCATAATTAGGTATTATCGACTAGATTGGAATCACACCTAAATCCTACCCTCAATGTAAGAAGGAAACCCTAGCTAATGGCTTCACAATAGGGGGAAATTTAGGGTGTTCTATGGGGGAAGAACCCATATATGAATAAGCTAAACATACCTCAACTCAAAGCCCTAAAGTAAGCTTGCTTCAATGGTGAATTCGACCTAGGTTGCTCTCCCTCTTCTCCTTCTTCTTCTTTGCTTCTAGAGAGAGAAATATTTGAGAGGAAGTGGGTACTTTAGATGAATGAGTTAATGACTTAATTTGGGGTCTTATTAGGTATTTATAGGTGGTTACTAACTAATTAACCGACCTCCCTAAACCCTAACTAATTATTAACTTAACCCCTAAACACTTACCTAAAAACTAAACTAACCAAAACTGTCTTGACCTACGTCCATCCACTCACGGACCGTGAGTGGACCTACTGAGCGTGACTCACCCTGGTAGGTAAGGTTTGCAGCTCAAAAGTTTCAGGCCACTACTGGCCTTGACCCACGACCTCAACCTACGGGGTGTGGGTTAATCTACGGCTAGTAGATGGCATCCATAGGTCACTAAAAATTGCAGATTTGGGGACTGGTTTTGGGGTCCCCCTCAAGGACCCTTTGGTGGTCCTTGGGGGGTCGTACCATGACGTATAGCCCCTAAAACCTCCATTCTAAGTATGGGAGTCATTTATACAACCTTTGATCCTCACATATACTCCAAACCTCTTTATAAGGCTCTTGAACTCACTAGTTCAACCTGCAAGTTTTCGGGGTGTTACAATATCTCCCCCTTGGGATCACTCATCCTTAAATGACGATTCTAAACACTTCTTAAAGTCACAACTCTAAGCTAACAGCCCATCATGCATGCACTACATCTAAATGCAGACAACCAAAGAAGAAAACTTCAATTCCAAGCTAAACACATTTAGTGCAACACAAGGGAGTAGGAACTACTTCTACCAATCCAAAATGCATGATACTCAATATCTACTCATTTTCAAGGAGGAACTAACATCTCCTAGATAAAACATGCTCAACACACACTCATGGAGCCTAAATGAAAATTTCTTCTCATAAAGCATTCATTCAAGGAGGAACTTTTCAACTCCAAAAACTAAGGCATGCTCAAACTCAACTCATGAAGTCTGTATGCAAATCTACTCAATGTAATACAATATGAAGAAAACAGTGCATGTAAGTCATTTCTAATAAGACCTAAGAATTTTCATGAACATGCATCACATAAAAAGATCATGGAAACATAGAATTCACACATGACTTCACATAAAAGCAAATCAAGAGGAACTTATCATCTCAAGCTTGAATATGAATAGAAGGAAAATGATGAGGACATTAGGACATCTCACTGGCCCTTGTCCTCCCAAGTAGCACATTCACCTAAAACCCTCACTAAAGGACACTCCATGCTACTTAATGGAACAACTTCCTTGCTCTTCTATTTCTTAACTTGCAGGTCTAAGATCTCTACCGGTACATTAAAATTAGAGAGGTTCTCTTTGAGCACTCTAGCTCACAAGCAACCTTACTAACACCACTCAATATCTAACATGAGCCTAACTCATGAACATCAAGGACACTCAACGACCTTGCTATCTAAGCACATTATATCCCCTCTTGGGAGCAAGCCCACATAAACTCTTTTAAGTATCACTTCTTTCCAATTTTAAGGTCGGAGGAAGTCATCTCTAAGCTTTCTCATCCATCACACAAGATGATTCTACACTAAGGTGAATTACACTTCTATCCTTCTTAGAGGAGTCTATTCACTCAACCCATCTAGGCATTACTGAAACACCCTATTCAACCAATCTATCAACATATTTCAAAACTCATCATGACTATGTCGGGTTCTAACAACAACTAAACATAACCTCACAATCACCTTGCTAGGTAGGCACACCATCTCCCCTTGGGAGTAAGCCTACGCAAAATCTTCTAAACATTTTTCATAACATAAAGGAAACAATGAAGCATCACTCATACAAAAGAAAACATCACAATCTATCATCTCAAATCTCTCAAGTCACATAGCCATAATTGTCATCACAACCAACCTTTCTCCCTCACTCCTTGTAGCATAAGCCCTTCGAGTAGTCATATCCTAATGACCATCGGTTAAGCAATATGAGAGAGACCTTGTAGAGTCAAACTCTCTGGCACAACTTGGAGAATGAAGAAGTGAAGTTTCCTAAGCATCCAATAGCCTCTTATTCATAAATCTGGCGCACTTCACATTTATGAACAACACTATACTAGACGTGGTTTGAGACAATCGTAGAATCATTCTTAACCTTGTGCTCTAATTACCAAATTTTTCACACCCAAGGGTACCCCCAAGATGTAACATGGCGTACTTGACCCCAAAAGGGCCTCATACAAACCCTTGGCATAATCATTACATAAGATAATGGAAAAGTATGGTAATTTAAAAACTATATCCATACCATCGAAAACATTCTTTTATAAATTAAGCGGAAGTCTATTTCTAAACTTTGTCTCAAACCATCTATTAAACTCTTGAATAAAAGTTTTGGGACGTAGACCATACATAGTCTAAAGCATAAAGAAATGACATACAGGAAACATGGGTTTTGTCCTCGAAGCTATGAGGACTCACCAATTCTTCAACTCTTCTTGCACCTTAGAAACCTAGCCTCCAAAGCAACTCAATGTCCGAAACCCTACATTTGATTAGAATGAAGGCAATATGCATTAGTACAAAATGTACCAAGTATGAAATCTAGCACAACATCATAAGAGCATCTCAAAATGATTAGTCAATATAAGACATAAGCATAAGAGATATTACATAGTTATAGCATGATGTCCACCATAAGCATTATATAAACATAATTCAACATAAGACATAGTTAATGAGCATAGGAGATAAGTAATAATCATATAAGGATAATTGACTCTTACTCATCTATACCATAATAGCACCATTCTCAAGTAACCTCAAAAGCATACATGTGCAAAGCAAGAATAGCTTCCCATAATGCCACATAAGCCAAGTATCCCTTTTTGATAATCTTGATCATAGTCTATATACATGGTCAAATCTTAAGCTTTTCTACCATAAGGGTACAGTACTTCTAGGTAACCTCAAAGTACACTTTGTGCAATGCATGAAAGGCATCCCATACTACCCTTCACACTAAGCATAACCTTGAAGTCAACCTAGTCATACTCACCCTCTTTTGGTCTTACTATAGGCTTACTTCATATAGACAAGGGAACTATGACCTTTAGTCAATTATATCTTGAAAGGCAACTATAGAAACACCCCAATCTAAGTCTATTCTATGTGTGGGAACCCTTCATACCTAGCCTTAAGTCATAGTTGTGCAATGTATGGATAGCATCCCATACTACTACCCACACTAAGTACCCCTTTAGACTATCATGAATGTTCACTAGTTGGGGACTTGTCCCTCTTGAATATTTGTCTCTATTCATATAAGGTACTTCTCTATTTAGTACTAGGCAAGTCATCACAAATGAATGAGCACAAGACATCAATTCAAGGGTACCAAGGAATAGCACCCTACTAGGCTAAACCAAGATTATAGGCTAACTAACATGTCTACATTATGCTAAGTCAAGCTACCATGGAGGGCATACTATCATGCAAGTCCAAGCTATGTATGGAAGGATATCAATGTCCCCTCCTACCTAACATGCAACAGATCCCATGATGTTATGAAATCTATCCCTAAGAGAGAGTGAATCATAAATCCTAGGCTACCATGAGTACTACTAACTCAAGCTACCTTTGACATGCCTCTTACAAATGCAAAGTCAAGCTATCCTTACAAGCACACCAAGATGCTAATGTAAGCTATCCTTAGGAGAGTATAAATCTCAATCCCAAGCTACCATTAGGAGAGTATATGTCCTCAATCCTAAAGTTACCATGAAATGATCTTGGCCTGACCAAATCAAGTTGCCATGAAATGCATTCTACAATGCTAGTTAAAGCTATCCATAGCGGACTATAAATCCTCAATCCTAAGCTACCACGAAATGGTCTTGTCTTACCAAGTCCAGCTACACGTGAAGGCATCCTAACAATGCTGGTTCAAGATACCCATAGGAGAGTATGAATTCTCAATCCTAGGCTACCATGACTACTCCTAACTCTTGTTACCAAGAAATGCATTTTTACAATGCCAAGTCAAGTTATACCTTAGGAGAGTATGGATCCTCCATCCCAAGTTATCAACATTGGTCTTATCCTACTAAGCCAAGCTATACATGAAGGGAGCAGATGTCCCAACTTCAAGCTATTCTAGACTAACATGCTTTGATTCATTTTAGGTTATTAGGCCAACCTAGAATCATTCTATGTGAGAAAACCTTGGATCTCCTAGCATCTTTATGTTTAAGTGTGTAAGAGAGAAGCAATACACAACGCAACCACATATTATTGGCTTTACCCCCAAAGCCCTACCATTGATGGATACAAGCCCTACTTTCAAGCTTTAATTCATTCATGTCTAAATTACAAGCTATTCAATCACATTTTTAACTATTAAGGGATTCTAGTCATAATTCATCATAGAGGTTCAGTTTTATCCTTACTAGTCAAGATCCTTCATATTCAATAAAGTCTAGTTCAATTCTGGACTATATGATCCTAACTTTGATCAATTACTATACATGACATTGATTTAGGAAGATCACTCAGGAAACTTCAATTTCACCTCTAATGGCATAAACCCACAAATATCACATTTTTCAATTTAGATTAGGGTATACCATAGAAATCACATGAATTCATCATAATATCACAATTAGATGCTAATACAATCATCATTAGGTATTATACACTAGATTAGAATCACACCTAAACCCTACACATAATGTAAGAAGGAAAACCTAGCTAATTAGGTTTTTGACTTTACAATTGGGGGAGGGGGGGGGGGGGNGAATTAAGGGGGGTCTATGGGGGAAGAACCCATCGATGAATAAGCTAAACATACCTCAACTCAAAGCCCTAAAGAAAGCTTGTTTCAATGGTGAATTCGTCCTAGGTTGTTGCTCCTCTTCTCATTCTTCTTCTTTGCTTCTAGAGAGAGAAATATTTGAGAGGAAGTGGGTTCTTTAGATGAATGAGTTAATGACTTAGTTTAGGGTCTTATTAGGTTATTATAGGTGGTTATCTAACTAATTAACCGACCTCCCTAAGCCCTAACTAATTAATAACTTAACCCCTAAACACTTAACTAAAAACTAAACTAACCAAAACTGTCTTGACCTACGCTCCTCCACCCACAGACCGTGGGTGGACCTACTGAGCGTGACTCACCTCGGTAGGTAAGGTCTGCAGCTCAAAAATTGTAGGTCAGTGCAGGACTTGACCCACGACCCCAACCTATGGGGTGTGGGTCCATCTACGGCCAGTAGATGGCATCCGTAGGTCACTAAAAATTGCAGATTTGGGGACTGTTTTTGGGGTACCCCTCAAGGACACCTTGAGTGGTCCTTGGGGGGTCGTACCATGATGTATAGCCCCAAAAACCTCCATTCTAAGTACGGGAGTTATTTTTACAACCTTTGATCCTCACACTACACTCCAAACCTCTTACAAAAGGCTCTTGAACTCACTAGTTCAACTTGCTAGTTTCCGGGGTGTTACAATATCTTCCCCTTGGGATCATTCATCCTCAAATGACGATTCTAAACACTTCTTAAAGTCACAACTCTAAGCTAACAGCCCATCATTCATGCACTACATCTAAATGCACATAACCAAGGAAGAAAACTTTAATTCTAAGCTAAACACAACAATGCAACACAAGGGAGTAGGAACTACTTCTACCAACCCAAAATGCATGATACTCAATATCTACTCATTTTCAAGGAGGAGCTAACATCGCCTAGCTAAAACATGCTCAACACACACTCATGGAGCCTAAATGAAAATTTCTTCTCATAAAACATTCATTCAAGGAGAAACCTTTCAACTCCAAAAACTAAGGCATGCTCAAACTCAACTCATGAAGTCTATATGCAAATCTACTCAATGCACTACAACATGAGGAAAACAATGCATGTAACTCATTTCTAATAATACCTAAGAATTTTCATGAACATGCATCACATAAGAAGATCATGGAAACATACAATTCACACATGACTTCACAAAAAAACAAATCAAGAGGAACTTATCATCTCAAGCTTGAATAGGAATGGAAGGAAAAGGATGAGGACATTAGGACATCTCACTGGCCCTGGTCCTCCCAAGTAGCACCTTCACCTAAAACCCTCACTAAAGGACACTTCATGCTACTTCATGGAACAACTTCCTTGCTCTTCTATTTATTAACCTGCAGGTCTAAGATCTCTATCGGTACATTAAAATTAGAGAGGTTCACTTTGAGCACTCTAGCTCACAAGCAACCTTACTAACACCACTCAATATCTAACATGTGCCTAACTCATGAATATCAAGGACACTCAACGAACTTGCAATCTAATCACATTAGCTCCTCCCTTTGGGAGCAAGCCTATACAAACTCTTTTAAGCATCGCTTCTTCCAATTCTAAGGTCGGAGGAAGTCATCACTAAGCTTTCACATCCATCACATAAGATGATTCTACACTAAGGTGAATTACACTTCTACCCTTCTTAGAGAAGTCTATTCACTCAACTCATCTAGGCATTACTTAAACACCCTATTCAACCAATCTATCAACATACTTCAAAACTCAACATGACTATGTCAGGTTCTACCAACAACTAAACATAACCTCACAATCACCTGCTAGGTAGGCACACTATCTCCCCCTTGGGAGTAAGCCTACATAAAATCTTCTAAACATCTTTCATAACGTAAAGGAAACAATGAAGCATCACTAATACTAAAGACAACATCACAATCTATCATCTCAAATCTCTCAAGGCACATTGCCATAATTGGCATCACAACCAACCTTTCTCCCTCGCTCCTTGTAGCATAAGCCCTTTAAATAGTCATATCCTAATGACCATCGAATAAGGAATATGAGAGACCTTATAGAGTTAAACTCTATGGCACAACTTGGAGAATGAAGAAGTGAAGTTTCCTAAGCATCCAATAGCCTCCTATTCCTAAATGTGGTGAGCTTCACATTTATGAACAAGACTCTACTAGACGTGGTTTGAGACATTCCTAGAATCATTCTTAACCTTGTTCTCTAATTCCCAAGTTTGTCACAACCCAGGGGTACCCCCTGGACGTAACATGGCGTACTTGACCCCGAAAGAGTCTCATACAAGCCCTTGGCATAATCATTACATAAAATTATAGAAAAGTATGGAAATTTTAAAACTTTATCCATACTATCAAAAACATTCTTTTATAAAGCAAGCGGAAGTCTTTTTCTAAACTTTGTCTCAAACCATCTATTATACTCTTGAATCAAAGTCTTGGGACGCAGCCCATACACAGTCTAAAACATAAAGAAATGACATAAAGGAAACATGGGTTTTGCCCTCGAAGCTATTAGGACTCACCAATTCTTCAACTCTTCTTGCACCTTAACAACCTAGCCTCCAAAGTAACTCAATCTCCGAAACCCTACATTTGAGTAGAATGTAGGCAATATGCATTAGTACAAAATGTACCAAGTATAAAAGATAGCACAACATCATAAGTGCATCTCAAAATGGTAAGTCAACATAAGACATAAGAAAAAGAGATAATAACATAGTTATAACATAATCATCATAGTCATAGCATGATCTCCAACATAAGCATTATATAAACATAAGTCAACATAAGACATTGTTAATGAGCATAAGATATAAGTCATAATCATATAAGGATAATTGATTCTTAGTCATCTATACCATAATAGCACCATTCTCAAGTAACCTCAAAAGCATACATGTGCAAAGCAAGAATAGCTTCCCATAATACCACCCAAGCCAAGTATCCTTTTTTGTCATCTTGATCATAATCTATATGCATGGTCAACTCTTAAGCTTTTCTACCATAAGGGTACCATACTTCTAGGTAACCTCAAAGCACACTTTATGCAATACATGAAAGGCATTCTATACTACCCTTCACATTAAACATAACCTTGAAGTCATCCTAGTCATACTCACCCTCCTTTGGTCTTACTATAGCCTTACTTTATATAGACAAGGGAACTATCACCTTTAGTCAATCATAACTTGAAAGACAACTATAGCAACAACCCAAGCTAAGCCTATACTATGTGTGGGAACCCTTCATACCTAGCCTTAATTCATACTTGTGCAATGTATGGATAGCATCTCATACTTCTACCCACACTAAGTACCCCTTTAGACTATCATGAATGTTCACTAGTTGGGGACTTGTCCCTCCTGAATATTTTTCTCTATTCATATAAGGTACTACTTTATTTAGTACTAGGCAAGTCATCACAAATGAATGAGCACAAAACATCAATTCAAGGCTACCAAGGAATAGCACCCTACTAGGCTAATGCAAGCTAATAGGGTAACTAACATGTCTACATTATGCTAAGTCAAGCTACCACGAAGGGCATACTATCATGCAAGTCCAAGCTATGTAAGGAAGTATATCAATGTCCCCTCCTACCTACCATGCAATACATCCCATATTGTTATTCAAGCTATCCCTAAGAGAGAGTGAATCATAAATCCTAGGCTACCATGAGTACTACTAACTCAAGCTACCCTTGACATGCCTCTTACAAATGCAAAGTCAAGTTATCCTTACAAGCACTCCAAGATGCTAATAGAAGCTATCCTTAGGAGAGTATGAATCCCAATCCCAAGCTACCATTAGGAGAGTATATGTCCTCAATCCTAAAGCTACCATTAGGAGAGTATATGTCCTCAATCCTAAAGCTACCATGAAATGATCTTGGCCTAACCAAATCAAGCTACAATGAAATACATTCTACAATGCTAGTTCAAGCTATCCGTAGGAGAGTATAAATCGCCAATCCTAAGCTACCATGAAATGGACTTGTCTTACCAAGCCAAGCTACACATGAAGGCATCCTAACAATGCTAGTTCAAGATACCCATAGGAAAGTATGAATCCTCAATACTAGGCTACCATGACTATTCCTAACTCATGCTACCCTGAAATGCATTTTTACAATGCCAAGTTAAGTTATACCTTAGGAGATTATAGATCCTCCATCCCAAGCTATCAACTTTAGTCCTATCCTACTAAGACAAGCTATATGTGAAGGGAACATATGTCTCAACTTCAAGTTATTCTAGACTAACATGCTTTGATTCATTTTAGATTATTAGGCCAACCTAGAATCATTTTATGTGATAGAACCTTGGATCTCCTAGCATCTTTATGCCTAAGTGTGTAATAGAGAAGCAATACACAACACAATCACATAATATTGGCTTTACCCACAAAGCCCTACCATTGATGGCTACAAGCCCTACTTTCAAGCTTAAATTCATTCATGTCTAAAATATAAGCTATTCAATCATACTCTTTACTACTAAGGGATTCTAGTCAAAATTCATCATAGAGGTTCAATTTCACCCTTACAAGTCAAGATCCTTCACATTCAATAAAGTCTAGTTCAATTCAGGACTATATGATCCTAACTTTGATCAATTACTATACATGACATTGAATTAGGAAGTTCACTCATGAACCTTCAGTTTCACCTAATGGCATAAACCCACAAATATCACATTCATCAATTTAGATTAGGGTTTACCATAGAAATCACATGAATTCATCATAATATCACAATTTGATGGTAATACAATTATCATTAGGTATTATCCACTAGATTGGAATCACACCTAAACCCTACCCACAATGTAAGAAGGAAACCCTACCTAATTGGGTTTTTGACTTCAGAATTGGGGGAAAATTAAGGGGGCTCTATGGGGGAAGAACCCATAGATAATTAAGCTAAACATACCTCAACTCAAAGCCCTAAATAAAGCTTGCTTCAATGGTGAATCCTACCTAAGTTGCTCTCCCTCTTTTCCTTCTTCTTATTTGCTTCTAAAGAGAGAAATATTTGAGAGGAAGGGGGTTCTTTAGATAAATGAGTTAATGACTTAGTTTAGGGTCTTATTAGGTATTTATAGGTGGTTATCTAAATAATTAACTGACCTCCCTAAACCCTAACTAATTACTAGCTTAACCCCTAAACACTTGACTAAAAACTAAACTAACCAAAACTGTCTTGACCTACGCCCCTTCACCCGCGGACCGTGGGTGGACCTACTGAGCGTGACTAACTTCCGTAGGTGAGGTCTACAACTCAAAAATTGCAGGCCACTGCAGGCCTTGACCCATGAACCCAACCTACGGGGCATGGGTCCATCTACTGCCAGTAGATGGCATCCGTAGGTCACTAAAAATTGCAGATTTGGGGACTATTTTTGGGGTCCCCCTCAAGGACCCCTTGGGTGGTCCTTCGGGGGTCTTACCTTTTATATCCCCTAAAACCTCGCGGGTTTTATTTTTACAACCTTTGATCCTCAAACTACACTCCAAACCTCTTACAAAACGCTCTAGAACTCACTAGTTCAACTTGCTAGTTTCCGGGGTTTTATATACATCTACACCCATACAATGCCTCATAAGGGACCATCTGAATGCTGAAATGGTAGTTATTATTGTAGGCGAACTCTATAAGAGGATGGTGATCATCCCAACTACCTTTGAAATCGATCACGCAAGCTCTCAACAGGTCCTCCAAGGGTTGAATGGTACGCTCTACCTAACTATCATTCTGTGGATGAAATGTTATGCTAAGGTCAACCTGAGTATCAAGACCTTTCTAAAATGACTTCCAGAAATGATAAGTAAACTGAGGACCTCTATCTGAAATGATAGAAAAAGAAAACCCATGCAACCTAACTATCTCATTAATGTAAAGCTTGGCGTAGTCCTCTGCTGAATTTGTAGTCTTAACAACCAAAAGGTGTGCAGACTTAGTTACTCTATCAACTATCACCCAAATAGAGTCATGTTGTCTGCGAGTACGAGGTAAACTTGTAATGAAGTCAATGTTGATCACTTCGCACTTCCAAGTAGGAATGCTGATCTATTGAGTCATACCTCCTGGTTTCTGATGTTCTACCTTCACTTATTGGCAATTAGGGCACTTAGCCACAAAATCCGCTATATCTCACTTCATATCATTCCACCAAAAGACTTCTTGTAGGTCATGGTACATCTTAGTGGTGCCAGGAGAAATAGAATATCTGGAATTATGGGCTTCTGCAAGAATCTATTGTCTCATTCACCCACTTTAGGAACAGATAATCGACCCTGATAGCGAAACACACCATCTCCCCCTTGGGAGAAAACCTCAACTCTCTGTTGATAGACTGCACCCTTTAGTTGAAGCAATATCGGATCATTGTCTTGTTTTTCCTTAACTTCTGCTACCAATGAAGATTCTGCCCCATTCTGAACTGTTACACCCATATGATATGCTCATAAGATGAACTCCTAAGTGAGCAAGTCTGTGTACATCTTTCACTAGTTCCTTTTTTTCTTCCTCAACATGCTACACTACCCATAAATAGTCAACTAAGAGAATTTGCTACTACATTGGCCTTACTAGGATGGTAATGCACACTAATATCTAATCCTTGAGGAACTCAAGCCATCTCCTCTGGAGAAGATTCAACTCTTTCTTGGTGAACACATACTGAAGGCTCTTATGATATGTGAACACATCTACGTGAACGCCATACAAGTAATGTCTCCAAATCTTAAGGGAAAACACCACTGCTACAAGCTCGAGGTCATGAGTTGGATAATTCTTCTCATGCACCTTAAGTTGTCTAGAAGCATAAGCTATAACCTTACCTCCTGCATCAACACACAACCTAGGCCGACTCTGGATGCATCACAATAGATAACATAACCATCTGAACCCTCTCGTAGAGTCAAACTGAGAGACGTAGTCAACCTATTTTTCAGTTTTGCGAAGCTTTTCTCACAATCATCTGACCACTGAAACTTAACTTTTTTTTTAGTCAACTTAATCAATGGAGAGGCTATGGATGAAAATCCTTCCACGAACCTTCTATAATAACCGGTAGACCTAAGAAACTTCTGATATCTGTAGGACAGGTAGGTCTAGGCCATTGTTTCATTGCTTCTATTTTTTGGGAATCCACTCAAATCCCTTCACTAGACACAATATACCCAAAGAAAGCAACAGATTGCAACCAAAACTCACATTTGCTAAAATTAGCGAATAACTAGAGTTATTTGAGAGTTTGTAGGACAACCTTTAAATGATTCGCATGTTCTTTGTCATTCCAAGAGTAAATGAGGATATCATCAATAAAGATGATAACGAACAAGTCCAAATACTGCTTGAACACTCTGTTCATCAAGTCCATAAAAGCTGCAGGAGCATTGGTTAGTCCAAAAGACATAACTATGAATTCATAATCACCATATCAAGTTTTGAAGGTTGTTTTTGGAATGTCACTATCTCTGACTTTGAGCTAATGATAACTCGATCTAAGGTCTATCTTTAAGAAATGACTAGCACCCTGAAGTTGGTCAAACAAGTCATCAATCCTGGGGATGGGACACTTATTCTTGATTATTACCTTATTCAACTGCCTATAGTCAATGCACATTGTGAGAGAACCATCTTTCTTCTTTACGAACAACACTGGTGCACCCCATGGTGAAACACTAGGTCTGATGAAGCCCTTATCTAGAAGGTCTTTCAACTGCTCCTTCAACCCTTAAGCTCAACGTGAGCCATTCTGTAAGGAAGAATAGAAATAGGTTAGTTATCTGGAAGGAGATCAATTCCAAAGTCGATTTCCCTTTCGGGAGCAACTCCGGGAAGATCTTCTGGAAACACTTCTAGGAACTCATGAACTATTGGGACTGACTCGAGAGTTGGGGTTTTGGAGCTTGAATTCTTAACCCGAACAAGATGATAGAGAGAACCCTTAGAGATCACCATCCTAGCCTTAAGGTAAGAAATGAATCTACCCATAGGCGCTAAGCTACTACCCTTCCATTTTAACATTGGCTCATCTAGAAACTGAAAACGAACGATCATAGTTCTAAAATCGACTGAGGAATAACAGGAATGTAACTAATCAATGCCTAGAATGATATCGAATCTACCATTTCTAACTCTACAAGATCTGCTGAGGTGACTTTCTGGAAGACTATGATAGGACAATTTATGTATATCCGCCTAGCTATAACTAGATCACCGACTGGAATAGAGACTGATAAGGGTTCTGAGAGAGTTTCTGGACTGACACTGAAGTTAGCGGCAATATAGAGTTACAAAAGACAAAGTAGCCCCTGTTGTCTTTCCACTAAGTGTACCATATATGAGCCACATCCTTAAGCTAGTAGGATGCCAATTCAACCTTACCATTACCAGTCACTTGCATCACTCCAAAGATTTTCTTAACCCCATCAATGAAATTTTGTGGGTCCTCACCAACTTGTGACCTTAAAAACTCAAGTGGATTCATCCTTACAAAATCTGGAACCCTAGCTGCCACTGATCCACCATTTATATTAGTAGGAACTGAACTTGTTGTTTGTTCTGGTTGTTCATACTCTGAGCCAAAAGTTGAATCGCATTCCAAAACTCTGCGTTCGAAACCTCATGGTCTGGGACTAGAGGAACTGCATTAGCATTGCGTGCATTAGCATTCCATGCATAAGCTCTACGAGGAAGCATGATCTTAAGTGCATAACAATTTATTAGAACGAGGAAATTGGATCATACCTCACGCGCGATAAGAGTAACAAAGAGAGTGAAGCTTTCCTAAAACACTTCATAGCCTCCCTCTCATTAGATATGGTGCACTTCACACCCATGAAAAGGACTCTACTTAGTGCAGCTTTTCAAACATCCTAGGAAACTTAAACCTAATACTCTGATACCAAGTTTGTCACGCCCCGAAGCTACCCCCAGGACATAGACACGGGACCTAGGATCACGAGTGACCCCAAGCTAACCCTGTTGGCATATCATAAGCATACTTAAAGATAAACTGTAACAAGAAATATTGTGCGTAAGCTAAATCATCATGTAAACTGAAATGATGGGAAATACCTATAAAATATCTGAATATACGAAAACTGAGAGTTTAACAACAACTGAAAGGTCAAACTCAAATGCTAAAGCTGAATCTAACTATGTCTGAAATAAAGACTCTACTGACTAGAAATACTGGGATATGCCCCAGCTAGATCTAGCAAAAAGGAAAAACTAAAGACTAAAAGAAAAGGAAACATGTATGTCATCCTTGAAGAATGAGGACTCACCCCTGATACTATTGAGCTGAAGATCAAGAACTCATCTATGCGTGATGTGGAAACTGAGAACCTGAACCTACATCACGAGAAGATGTAGCGCAGAGTATGCGTCAGTACTTGAAAGGTACTGAGCATGCAGGATAGAGTAAAGTTGAACAATAAACATAATTGAACCAAAACATATAACTGAGCAATGATATGAGACAAGCACGATACTATACAGAGAATACTGAACATGAACTAACTGAATACAATGACCAGGTTTATAACATGTTGAGACTGAGATCTGACTGCACTGATAACATGGTCAATGTAATAGAATCTGACTAAGGGAGCTACTAATGACCGATATAAAACCACATAAGCTAAATATAGAGTCTAATGTATACGCCCCATCGAGAGGACCTAATATACCCTGCCAAAGGTATAGAGGCATGATGGCGTGATTACTAAAATGTAATGCAGAGGGGACTTATAAACCTACGGGGGCACGTAGTTTTGGGACTATTCGGGTATGTTGAACCCTAGTCCACTCAGTATTAAGCTACTCCCAATTATAAAGTATATAAGAAATTTTATGACTGAAATGTGAAGTACTGGATAGCACAATTACTGACATGCAAGCTCTGAGAATGCAACAATTATGACTCATAATGTGACATTCGTAAATTGAAGCATGTATATCTGAAATCACTGGCCTAGCATGTGTAATTCATGAACTAAAATAACTACATAGCCAGGGTTCTGAATTTATGAAAGAATCTACACAAAATGATACAAAAATCATGATAATCTGATTTGGATCATTCTAACATCTAAAACCTAACAATTTCTAACATTCTAGAAACCCTAAGTCTAGATAATATTAAGTGAATCAAGGTTCTGACTGAAATCTAGGGACCTAATGGGTGAGACGAACCAACTAGTGAAATCCCACATACCTAGTGACGAAATTCACGGAGAAATCTTTCGATTTTAGGGTTGGAACTAATAAAATCTCACTGCGTTCTTGAACTAGGGCTTGGTCGATTTTCTCCACTATTTTACTCAAAGTTTGAAGATTTTTTGGTGAATAATTGATTAGGGTAAGTTCTAATTAGCTTAGTAGGCTAAAACTAACCAAAACCACGTAGTTTAGGGTTAAACGATATAGTTTAGGGGTCCAATGCATAAGTAAAAGACCAAATGAACCTTGACTTAAAATCTGCTGAAGCCACCTACGGATAATCGACGGTCCGTGGACTGATCCACAATTCATCATGTCAGTCCGTCGATCATCTTCAGAGGATGGGTTCTGGGGGTCCTGAGGGTCTTGACCTACGAACTGATTGACGATTCGTGGACTGATCCACGATCCGTCTTGTCAGTCTGTCAATCGACTTCAGAGGATGGGTTCTGGGGGGTCTTGAGGGTCTCGACCTATGGACTGATCGACAATTCGTGGACTGATCCACGATCCATCATGTTAGCCCGTCAATCGACTTCAGAGGATGAGTTCTGGGGTCCTGAGGAATTTTTGGGCTGATCCTAGGGAGGGTTGTAGGTGGCCATCCACGAACCACCAGGATAGACCGTGGGTCACTCTACGATCTGTGGGTGGCAACTGTGGGTTGCACCTGCAACTTCTGGAAATCTGCTAGTTCTGTCTGTTTTTGAATACGGGGTGTTACACTAGGTGCCACAATTGGTTGTCTTAGATAGACATTAGCTAGTGGATCCGCTTAAGCTAGAAGTTATGGTTCTAATCTTGGAAAGTAAGGGCACCCCTTTTCGGTGTGGGGTAGACACCAGATTCCATGTTGTAGCTTAGATGGTCTCTATGTCAGTTAAGGCTATGAGCTTCCACAATCATGATGAACTAAGGTTACTTCTAGAAGTATCTCACATGTGTTTAAAGATGATTTTCACTTGCATTGACCATGATCATGATTATGCGTCTAATCTCTTATCTTATGTTTTAACCTGGTCCTTGCATATCATGAAAAGTCATTTTCGCATGATTTGATAACTTTTATGCATTGCTATCATACTTGGTATATTCTTTGTACTAACACATACTTCAAATTGAAGTTGCTCAATTTTAGCTTGAATACAAACTCCTTGCCGCAAGGCTCTCAATTTTTTACGATACATGCGTATCACTTTTGGACAATCGATTAATTAACTTGAAAGCAGAAGTATCAAGGAAGTTTTAGGCCACCCCATTAAACAAGACTAAAGTAGTCTTCCCATCATTATCTTTTACCTTAATGTGTATCTTGTACCTGTGCTTGCCATAAATATTAGCGTTTGTTTAAAAGTAAGCATGTGGTACATTTTTAAGTTTTTTCTTACCAAACCAACGAAAAGTCGCACTTGTGGCATGTGTAGACACCGCAGTAAGTTCCATATTTTTGTAGCATAAGTTGCAGGATATATAATACCAATCAAAGAAGTTATTTATTTCAGTGATCCGAGCCCGCAGTTTAACTATGCATTTCTCGCATATTTAAAAACAAATCATTCATATATATATATATATATATATATATATATATATATATATATAAAAGATATAGAAGCTTGTTAATTTATTGTATTGTTCATAAGGTAGGAACCCATATTAAGGCACTATGTCGTAACTCCAGTCCGAATCCAGTAACTCTGTAACAGTTATCTTGTTTTTAAACATTGCTTCCTCCATGGGTATGTTACTTGTATTAGCACTATCAATTGTTTTTATGTGAACGAAATTAGTTGCGAACTTGTGAATTAATAAAGTGATGTTGTCCATTGTAATAATAACATATGTTTTTATTGTTGTGGTTGTGGTAAAAGTAATTTCACCTACTATAAAATAAAACTACACTAAACGTCACGATGAATTATAAATGTTAACAGATCAATTAATAGATATGGTCTTAAATAGTATTTACCTCTGAATTTCTTTACTGTTATTGTTGTAACAATGACAATGTATGGTCCGGACTCAGGGGAGAATAAGTAGGGGTATAATCCTTCCTCATATTTCTCCCATAATATTATTTTTACTTAAACAGACCTATCCGCGCTAAAAAATAATATAACCTATTAGTGTACAAATTAATATAATTCGTTGAAACCGTAGAAAAATGGTATGTATGAAATTGATATGGGAATAATTTAGTATGCTTGTTCTATGGGGTTAATGAATATAAGTGAAAATTAAAAGAGATTATTGGATTACAGCAGTAAGAAAGTGTATATCTCGATTTTTCCACTTCGAACCAACACTCTCTTGATCACCTATTCCATATAAGCATCCGACGACATCTACAAGTTTAGGAGGGGGAATATTAAGTATATACGTTGAAGAATGTGAGAAACATAAATGATGGGAATAAGTATACCTGATAGGACGGTGTTGTTATTGACACTTGAGTGAATCATATTTGGCTGAATAAACTGGAAGTCATTTATAGGGATATGAACAGTATCAACCTGTAGTTATTGGATGTCAGTTATTCGCAAGAATGCTATTTTTAAGTCGGATTGTACTAGCATGTATTCACCTATAATTTCAATAACTTTAAAGTTCCTGATAATGATCGAAAAGCCTTCACTCAACTTATCTTGAAACTTGTTCACTTGATTCTTCCAAATTACAACGTGTATCAAAGTTCCCTGATATATGTCATTTTGTAAGTGCGTCCCCAATAACCAAACCAACAACGTCGTAATAATTTAATAAGAAATGGGTATTACCTTTTCGTCAACAAGTATCATGTCCAGGCTTATCATTTCTTTTCTTCGCTTGTAATTTTTAAATTCCAACATCCTACAAATTGTTGCCTAACCAATCAGTTATCCCTTATAGTATCCAAATCTAAAAGAAGCGAATATGTCATAGTTGATAACAGTTTTTTGATAGTATAAGAAATGTGAGTTTCTTAGGCAAGTCAAAGATAAGTAATCGTTAATAGGGGCAAGACACTATATAGACATTAAGGAAATTTCAATGAGGTTGGCACCCGCTTGAAAGAGACGCAGTGTTTTGAAAAAACCATTAGGAAGAGACGCATTGTTTTGGAAGAGCCATTAGAAAGAGATACTGTGTTTCAGAAGAGTAGTGATAACTGTTTCATTCACATTTGGTAGAGGAAATTTCATATCACCTTCATTTTTCACATCTTCTTAGTCCAGCCACTATAATTTTAGGCGAGCAAAACCGGGATCATCGAGCAATTTTACGATATGCCCTTTTTCTTTCCACTCGTCCATCGGCACTTATCTCGATCTCCATCAGTACTTTTGGTGAACTAGTCATCAATCGCCGAAGCGATCGGCGAAACGCCGAGTGGAACTGCTACTCGCCGAAGTTACCCCTAATTCAGCCTCAGCGTTCTGTAACTTTAGGCGTTAGGGTGGCAACTTGGCGAGTCACTGAGTGACATCGGCGATCATTAGGCTTGTCTTTCCCTTCTCTTTCTTGCTCATGTTGTCTCTATTTCCCATTTCTGTCCTAGCTTTGTTCCTCAATCAATGTATCTGAAGATCAATGGTTTTACATCAGTTGTTGGCACAAAATAAACATTCGAGGACACTAAATCTTTATAAATAAAGCCCTAAATTAGTCCAAATCTCAGACTCATTAACATCCCCAACTTAAACTTTTGTTTGTCCTCAAGTAAAACTCAAGTTCGGCAGTTCAAAAAGGATGTCTCAAACAGTGCTACACAAGACTCAATCATGAATACACACAAAAAGACTCAACTTACTCATGCAAAGATCAATTGTGCACTAAAAGATTCAAGTAGTGACTCACCATTATCAAAGATTCTCAACTTTACCATACTTGCTTCAAATGCAAGTTCAAGCTCAACAAAGGTACTCAAATGCCCTCACACAAAGAATGATTCCATAATCACACACAATGCTTCAACAATTTATAGCTCCGGAATCACAATCAATACTCACACTCATAAAGATGAACACATGCATGACTCCACCCATAGGTTTGCCCTTATTTTCCAATCAACACTTGTTTTAGCTCACTTAAGATCAAAAAGGTCGTTTCAAGGCTTGTAACAGGGTTGAGTTTAAAGGAATGGTCATTTAGGCTCAGTGGTTGCTCTCCTCATGAAATGTGGTGTGAACAATACTCCCTTCCCTTTTCTTCCTCATTCTCATTCATGCTCAAAAGTCACCCGATTATTTATTTTCAATGAAACTTTGGACACCCCATTTCTTTTCGCAACTTTATTTTAGAACTTATTTCATTCTTTTTCTTTTTATATTTTTTGCTGTATGGAGGGGTTCCATCTTTTTCAAAACCATGAGTTCCACCTTTTTCAAAACCATGGGTAGATGGGAATTTCTTCACATTCCTTGATTTACCTTCTCTTTTCACCACACCCCAACTTAGGCTTGGCCTAAGTTAGTTATTCAAACAAACCACATCTCATAAGGATTAAGGGTGAATGGATAATGAAAGGTCACAATTGCATCAAGTTTCTTCCAAGAAAAGGGTAGGGCTTAAAGGGTGCTCAAACAAAGATCACACACTCACAAGGTAGGCCACAAAAGAGGTATAATGTCAAATTGTTTCACTCTTTAAAATTGTTGCCAAAGATCATTACAAGAGCTCACATCACTTGGTCAACGAGACCTACAGGGCAAATTCTAGGTGTCATCACATGAGATTCACGGGAAGCTCATCACACAAGGCATTGACACCAATGTCAAACCAAACTCCACACTTTCACTAGTTTACAATGTTCATCACAAGAGACTCAATTCGACAATAGGCTAGTCACAACGAGATGCAAAGAGTTCACATATTGCCTATGCAACTTCATTTGGCCTCATCATAGCCGCACATTCGTGTTTGTTTGATTGAGGGCAACATTCAAGTCATTGATATTGATCACAACCGACACTAAAATTTGCACAAGAACAACCACAATTAAACACAATCAAGGTGTGGTAAAAATGGGTCAAAAAGGGTCCAAGCACACCGCAGAAATTCACTGACCACAAGTACACATCCCCACCAAAAGCATTCAACATTGTCCCCAATGTGAGTGGAGAACGGACACTCCCGCTAATAAAACAAGAATAATAAAAAAAACTAGCAAATAAATATAAAATTCTAGTATGTAAACATGCAGAGCAAGGTGAGGAGAAATCTTTACTAAGCGCCCAGTCGGCGAGAAAATGATACAGTCGTCGAATGCTTCGGCGATGCGCCCAATGAGCAGAATATCGCCTTTTGTTCCAGTGGATGACACTCGCAGAAAGGGGAAGATCGGTAGAGATGCAGGAGGTCACCGAACAGGTTGGCGACTCGCATAATGGAATTGGAACTTCGGCGATCGATCATTGAGTTACGATGTCAGCGATGAAATAAAAAGGCGAGAAAAATTGGGTCGCCTAAGCATATCGACGATTCGTCAAGTGATGAAGGTCTCCCGCCAAATGTTCCAGAATCTCCACCCCATTTTTTAAGCCCATAGGGTGGACTATGTCGTGCTTGCTGAACGGGTTCGGCGATTCACCAATAACATCTTCTTCTCGCACAAAATCCTGCACCTGCAAAATCAGCACTTTATTTTAAAACACTAACACTTGGGTTGCCTCCCAAGAAACGTCTTATTTAACGTCATGGCACGACGTGGAAATGCTCTCAAGCATCTTCCAGGTACACCACCTCAATTAGAGAAATCTCTTGGCACTCGCCAAAGTATAAGTTCAAGCGTTGCCCATTCACCTTAAATGCAGGTCCTTCTTGACCTTCAACTTCTATGGCACCAGTTGTGAACACTCGTGTCACTCTAAATGGTCCTGACCATTTGGACTTGAGCTTTCTTAGAAAGAGTCTAAGTCGAGAGTTGTATAGTAACACCCAGTCTCCCACTCTGAACTCCATCTTAAGGATTTTAGCATCATGACATTTCTTAATCTTTTCCTTGTATAGGGCTGAACTTTCATAACCTTTGAACCTGAATTTGTCCAACTCATTTAACTGCTCTACTCTCTCTTTTGAGGTCTTTGTACAGTCCAGATTTAAAGCTTTCAATGCCCACAATGCTTTGTGTTCCAATTCAACTGGTAAATGGCAAGATTTACCAAAAACTAGCTGATACGGAGACATACCGATTGGTGTTTTGTATGCGGTACGATACGCCCATAGTGCGTCATCAAGCTTTCGAGACCAAACAGTTCTATTAGCATTCATTGTCTTGGCGAAGATTTTTTGATCTTCTGGTTTGACACTTCAACCTGGCCACTCGTTTGGGGATGATAAGGAGTTGTTACTTTGTGTTTCACTCCATACTTGCTCAATGCAGCTCAAAACCACTTGTTGCAAAAGTGGGATCCCCCATCACTAATAATATCCCGGGAAGTACCAAATATCGCAAAGATGTAGCGTTTCAGGAATTGAACAATGCTTTTTCCTTCATTGTTGGAAGTGCAACAGCCTCCACCCATTTGGAAACATAATCTATAGCCACCAAGATATACTTATTACCAAACGAACTCACAAATAGGCCCATGAAATCTATACCATAAATATCAAATAGCTCAACTTCTAAAATAGGCGTAAGAGGCAACTCGTGTCTTTTGGACACTCCACCTTATTTCTGACATTGAGTGCACTTCTTAACAAACTCATGAGCATCTTTGTAGAGAGACGACCAGTAGTACCCACTTTGTAGAGCTTTAGCAATTGTGCGTACACCACCATGATGACCTCCAACCGGTGAAGCATGACAAGCATGGAGAATTTCAATAGCTTCTTCTTCCGGAACACATTTTGTAATGATATGGTCATCACACTCTCTGAATAAATATGGTTCATCCCAAAAGTACTTCTTAACATCGAACAAGAACCTCTTTTGTTGGTAGAATTTTAGTTCGTCCGGCATTAATCCACACACTACATAATTGGCAAAATCAGCATATCAAAGAGGTTGTTTGAGAGTTACCGTGAATACCTGTTCATTGGGAAAAGCATAATTTATGTCGATCTCTAGGTCGTGATTCTCCTTGCCTTCCAATCTTGATAAGTGGTCTCCCACCTGATTTTCACTACCTCTTCTATCTTTGACCTCAAAGTCGAATTCTTGCAATGAAAGCACCCCACCTTATCAATCTTGGCTTGGCATCCTTCTTTTCCATCAGGTAACGCAGTGCAGTATGATCAGTGTGAACAATCACTTTAGTACCTAGCAAGTATGCCAGGAACTTCTCAAATGCATAAACTACCACAAGTAACTCTTGTTCAATAACTATATAGTTACGTTGAGCACTGCTTAGAATTTTGCTTGCGTAGTAAATGGGGTGAAAATTTTTGTTGTGCTTTTACCTCAATATAACACCTAATGTCATGCCTTTTGCATCACACATTACTTCGAAAGATTCTGACCAATCAGGATTAATGATGATAAGTGTGGACACCAATTTTTCTTTCAAGAACTTGAAAGCTACCATGCAAGCATCATCAAAGTGGAATTTCACCTCCTTCTCCAAGAGTTTGCATAGAGGATGTGCAATCTTTGAGAAGTCTTTGATGAACCTCCGGTAAAAACTAGCATGTTCCAACAAACTACGAACACCCTTCATCGAAATTGGTGGTGGTAACTTCTCAATCACTTCAATCTTTACTTTGTCAACCTCCACCCCCTTTTCCGACAATTTGTGACCAAGCACTATACCTTCTTTAACCATGAAATGAAAATTTTCCCAATTTAGGACTAAATTTGTCTCCACACATCTTTAGAGAACTTGTCCTAAATGCTCTAAACATGCTTCAAAAGTGTCACCCACAACCGAGAAGTCATCCAAAAATCCTCCACCATGTCAGCAAAATAGATAACATGCAACATTGAAATGTAGCCGGAGCATTACATAATCCAAACAACATCTGTTTGAAGGCAAAAGTACCATATGGGCACATAAAGGTTGTTTTTTCTTGGTCTTTCGGAGCAATGGAGATTTGGTTATAACCGGAATACCCATCCAAAAATCAATACCAACCTCTCTCGAAGAGTCGATCAAGCATTTGATCTATAAAGGGCATGGGAAAATGATCCTTTTCAGTCCACGGATTTAACTTTCGGTAATCCATGCATACTCTCCACTTGGACACTGGTCTCATAGATACAAGCTCCCCTTTTTCATTTAGGACTACCGTGATGCCTCTCTTTTTCGGTACACATTGTACCGGACTTACCCATTTACTATCCGCAATAGGGTAGATCACACCTGCGTCCAACCACTTAATTATCTCTTTTTTCACCACCTCTTGCATCGGTGGGTTCAATCTCCGCTGTTGTTCAATACTTGGCTTACAATCACTATCAAGCTAAATTTTGTGAGTGCAAATACTGGGAGGAATTCCCACTATGTCAGCAATAGTCCACCCTATAGCTTTGATATGCCCTCTCAACACCTTAAAGAGCAATTTTATCTGCCAATCAAGAAAACCAGCTGCAATGATCACCGTTAAGGTGTTATTTTCCCCCAAGAAAGAATATCGGAGATGTGTGGGAAGTACTTTCAACTCTAGATTTGGTGGTTCTTCTGTTGATGGCTTTGCTGGAGGACTTTCTCGATTTTTTAAATCAATGTCCAACTTCAACGTAGTCTTTGAATACCCCCCCCTATACCTGATAGAGCCGCTATTACCTCTTCATAACCTTGAATTTCAAACTCATCATAGTTAGCAAGCACGGCTTCAAGTGGCTCACTCATACACATCATATGGCTCACACTAGCCACCGTTTCATCAATAACATCAATAGTGGAGACAACGTGAATATCTCTTGGGTGTTTCATTGACTTACACACATTAAAGGTTACTTCATCTTCATTCACCCGGAACATCAATTCTCCGCTCTCAACATCCACCAACAATCTTCCGGTTGCCAAGAATGGTCTTCCCAAAATGATGGGAATTTCAGCATCTATTTCACAATCGAGAATGACAAAATCAGCCAAGAAAATAAATCGGTCAACCTTTACCACGATGTCATATAGTATCCCCATAGGATGTTTAATTGATCGGTCCACCGTCAAGAGTCTCATTGTTGTGGCTTTCAGTTCCCCCAACCCAAGTTGTTTATAAATCACATATGGCATTAGGTTGATTCTTGCTCCCAAATCGCATAGGGCTTTAGCAAATTGGAGCATGCCGATAGTGCAAGGGATGGTGAACGCTTCGGGATCTTCTCTCTTTTTTATCAACTCCTTAGTCATAATTGCACTGCAACTCTGGGTAACTTCGATTGTCTCAAAATCCAACCTCCTTTTCTTTGTGACTAACTCCTTCATAAACTTGGCATACCCCGACATTTCCAACAATGCTTCAACTAGAGGGGGATTAATTGATAATGTCTTGAACACTGATAAAACTTCTTGAACTTCTCATCCTCATTCTTCTTCTTTAGACGTTGAGGAAATAGATGAGATATTTTGGGTAAAGGTTCCATAACTTTTGGGCTTTGATTGTGTTTCTCCATGTCCTTTTGTGGTCCTTTGGCAATGGTTTGATGGATAGGTGCCTCTTCTTCCTACATCCCTTTGTCTTCTTCATGCATTTGAGATTCTTCATTTCCCGTCACATCGCCTATTGTTACCTTTCCACTTCGAGTAACCATAGTCAGCTCTCTATCATCATCTTTCATTATCATTTTTTGTTTCAATTGTGCTAAAAGTGAACTCAGCTGACCTTCAAGTATCTTGATTGCATCTACGTGAGAGTTCACTTTATTGTTCAATGATGAAAAGTCGGCTTTTATCCCTTTTAACAAGTCAGCTGAACCTTCGACTTTATCAAGGATGCATGACAGCAAATCATTCACTTGTGTCCTCTTTTCTCTTCCCCATTGTGATAGTTCCAACCTTGATTCCCGCCCCATTGTAAATAGCGTGGGTGGAAACCCTCCTCGTATCTCTTGGAGTTCCAACCTTGATTATCCCCCAGCTTTGAATAACCGGAGGAAGAGCCCTCCTCAACTCTAAACACTTCACTTGTCCCCTTGGGCTTTTCCACATTCTCCATCATATGCTCTTGTAATAGTTCCATTTGGGTCAACATCTTCTTGATGTTTTCATCCCTCTCTATTTCCTTATCAAGTTGTTCTTGTGTCATTCTAAAACAAAAAGGGGAGACTTGATCCTCTTGGGTGTACCACACTTGATTTATTTTAATCATGTCATCACGAAGAAATGAAGCCACCTCAAATGATTGTAACATTATTCCCCATCGTACCAATTGATCAGCCACCCCTTTATTAACCGAATCAAGAATCCGATAAAAATATAGGAGTAGTAAATCATTTGGTAGCCCGTGAGTTGGGAATTAAGTAAAAGTTTCTTAAACCTTACCCACGTTTCATGGATAGGTTCACCCTCCCATCGCTTGAAACCTTAAATGTCATCTCTAAGTTTCATCATCCTTGACGGGGGGAAGAATCTTGTATTGAATGCTATAATCAACTCCTCCAATGATGTGATGGAATTGTTTGGAAACTTGGTCAACCACTTGCTAGCCTCCCCCATCAAAGATAGTGGAAATAATCGAAGCCGGATTGACTCTTGTGACACATTCTTGAATGACAATGGGCTACACACCTTTGTAAAACTTTCTTACATGCTAATGCGGGTCTTCTTGTGCTAGCCCTCCATACAGGTCTTCTTGTGCTAGCCCTCCATAGAGTCCTCACATTTGGAGGAGATGAAGAGTTGTGCTAGTGACCTCAAATATTGCATTCCCATCAGCTTGAGGTATGAAAATTGCGCCCATTTCACCTAAATGAGATGGGTTATAAACACCATTGACATCATCGAAATCGTCCCGATGACCTTCTTGGCTACCATTCACCTCTTCCTCACTCATTTTTACTTCTATGTAGTCCAACCAACACTACACAATACAGCCTAAGCCAATTCAACTACAGCCAACCAATTCACAAATCAAATCTTTGATAAAAGAATTCAAAGTAATGCTACTCCCTGGTCGTGGCACCATTTTGATTAACGTTTCAAAGACACTTCATCCAGTTCTAAGTGTCAACTATAACCCAACTAAATGAGTTGGGGTCAATCCCATAGAGAGTAGCTTTTCCTTCGAATTCAATTATAGAAGTATGACAACAATCTCTTCAACTAAACACTTACTACACCTTTTTGGTTTAAACTTCAAATTTTAGGTTATAATTATCAATCCAATTCAACACTTAACACGAAACCATCAAATTGTGAGTAACATTTGGAGAATTGACCAATCAATTATTGAATTCAACTTAGTGGATGAACATTGATGCTCACAATATGATAAATTGTTGTGGGTAGGTCGGACTATATGTAAAGCAATTTTCTCTCAAACAATTACCTTATCTTTGTCGAATTCTCGCAAATTTCAACACTAGCGGAAGATGCCCAACCCTCGTCCTCATCAAATCTACTCTCAAGCTAGATACAAAGGATAGATTCCATATTTCACTTTCTCAATCTGAAATCATGGTGACCCACTACTAAGGATGCTAAATTTGCTACTTTGGCTCTGTACTTCTCTCTCGAGCAAGCACAAAAAACTAAACTTGCTACACTAATCATGCAAGACGACCTCAAAATGCAGCAGCAATTCAGACCCACTTCAAATTAACACCATTATTCGCAAATCAATGACACCCACATAGGAAAACTCAAAAATTGGTGACATCATCAAAATCCCAAGGTTAGGGTTTTAGCCAATCATGATGAAAAGATGAAAATCAATATTTGCCACATTTTCATAGCTGGGTAAATGAAGTTTTAAAGTTAAAATCAACTACAATCTTCTCTATTACAAAATTTCAACGAAAAACCTTGCTAAAATCACTTGAAATCCACAATGGTAGTGTTTTCACTCTCAATCTTGCGTTCCTCACATTTAAGAATGCCTTCTCTCTCTTCCAAAAATCAATTTATGCAAGTCTGATGTGAAGCTGGTTGGGACCAACCGGTGAGGTAAGTAGGGCTTCGCCGACCATTCGGCGACTCGCCGATTTTCCTTCATCTCGCCTTCATTTTTCACCTCTTCTTAGTCCAACCACTGTAATTTTAGGCGAGCTAGACCAGGATCACCGAGAAATTTTGCGATGCACCCTTTTTACTTTCCACTCGCCCATCGACACTTATATGGATATCCATTAGTACTTTTGGCGACCTGGTCATCCATTGCTGAAGCGATCGGCGAAACACCGAGTGAAACTGCTGCTCACCGAAGTTACCCCTAATTCAGCCTCAGCATTCTATAACTATAGGCGGTAGGGTGGCAACTTGGCGAGTCGCCGAGTGACATCGGCGATCATCAAGCTTGTCTTTCCCTTCTCTTTCTTGCTCATGTTGTCTCTATTTCCCATTTCTGTCCTAGCTTTGTTCCTCAATCCACGTATCTGAAGATCAATGGTTTTACATCAGTTGTTGGCACAAAATAAGCATTTCAGGACACTAAATCTATATAAATAAAGCCCTAAATGAGTCCAAATCTCAGACTCATCACTATTCAGCAAAGAAACCTATTAGATTTGATTCAAAAACTTTTGTCGAAATTTTGGATTAGCGAGGTGAGTTATGAAGGATACAAAAGTGATGGAATTGTTGTTGGACAAACAATTCTTCAATTACGAAGATCCTTTCAATTTTGATTCAAGATTGTCTAAAATTTTGAGATTCAAAATTCTTCTCCCAGTTCAGTGAAGATCCTTTCAGTTTTGATTCAAAATTGTTGAAAATTTTGAGTTTCAAAATTATTCTCCTAGTTCAGTGTAGATCCTTTCAATTTTGAATCGAAAATTTTGAGAAGATACATCATGAAGATCCTTTCAATTTAAATTGATAAGTGTTGTATCTCTACTAGATACATTAAATAAGAAAGTGTTTCCCATAAGATTTTAGGTTTGAGATCGATACATTATTGTTTGGTAATCGTTATATATCATATACATTTAGTATGAATTCGAATTTACATATCATGCCTAAAAAATTAGTGCATGATACATTATTATTTATGTATCTTATTTTGTTTAAGAAATAATATATTTTATTTATTAAAAAAAATTATATATGTAATTA
Organism: Solanum stenotomum; assembly: GCF_019186545.1. Taxonomy (NCBI): domain Eukaryota; kingdom Viridiplantae; phylum Streptophyta; class Magnoliopsida; order Solanales; family Solanaceae; genus Solanum; species Solanum stenotomum. The sequence continues at coordinate 28,569,825 of NC_064283.1, forward strand.
TTTAAAATAGCATATTTTTTTGGTGTGTGATACATAAAACAAAGTTTATATATCAAGTACATTTATATTGATCATGATAAACATTAATCGAAGATTCAACAACATTAGAGTTATGTATCAATACCTTTAATATGAACATGATACATTGCATGAAACAAAATCTATTGCAGCAAAGATGTATCAGATCAATGATAACACTATAAAAGACTAATTTAAGAATCAAAATAAATGAGATACATTGAAAATCTGTATGTTTGGTAGTGATAGTTGTGCAATGGCAAATCCAACTTTTTTCTTTCTTTTTGGGCGTTTTTGAATAGTAGATTTAGAACTCGAGCATGCATCTTTCTTCGACTTCAGTGCTCTCAAATTCTTCTTGATTAATGAGTTGTTTCGATCGATTTTCATAAAAGTTTGCATCTTCATAATCAAATTGGATAAGCCCAATACTAAAAGAGGGAGATGAATTCATATGTATGAGAAATTTGTAGATGAAAAGACTGATACATGATAAATGATTCAGTATTTTTTTAAGATGAAAAAATTTAAAAAGAATTAAAGAAATTGAATACTGAAGTGATTAAAAGAAATCTACCTCTTGAATAAGTTGAAATCGTTAATTGGAAAGAGACAAGATTCGAAATTCAAAAATGGATTAATGAAAGTAACCGTGGAGAGATTTGTGGAGTGAAAAAAGGAAAGAAAATCATGGTAGAAGAATTCAAATTAATGTATACGGAAAAAAGAATGATAGGAGAAAAAAAGGGATTTTTGATATTTTTTGAAATAATAGGGAAAATAAGAAAATATGATAGTAAATGATGTGTATTTAGGTAATTATTCCGTTTTATAATAGTCCAAATGAGTCTATACTTAAAGGTTTTTAGTCTCAAACCGTCTAAAAACGAAGTTTTGAATCTGTGATTTTTAAGCCTAAAAATGATTTTATTATAGTCTCTTTTTTTTCAAACTTTCAAGCTTTTACAGTAACTTTGTTTTCATGCATTTAATAAATGAGGAATAACTTATTTAAACTTGGATTTGCCCATGTAAGCTATTTTAGGCATACAATTTTGTACTTGGTTTAAAATATTTTTTATCCAAACACTATAATTTTCATGGTAATATATTATTTTGACACTTAGCCTAACTAATTAATTAATCCCGATCAGTAAATCATTATTTAATGGATATGAAAGGGTGCTTAATACATTCCCTTTACATTAGTTGAACCCTTACCAAGAATCTCATGCTTATTATACCTTAAAATTGAATTGACTTTTGACAATTCTTGAATCAATTTTAGGTTCCTTGATTCATTGTAATAATTAGGTGACAACTCCTTCACTTAGTTAATTAATTTACGAATCACCAATATTTTGTACACTATTTTGACCCCGCTGATGATATTATTGCTTCATATGTCGATAGTTGGCAACTATTTAACAGAGTGAGCGATTGTGGTGGATTATTTTGAGCTCGTCTTTCTCATAGTCTAGCTCTTCATTGGTTAGGCGATTTCCCACATTCCGCATTAATATAGAATCTGGAAGTCGGATCCCTTCTATATCTTTCAAACTTTTATTCATCTTTTAGAAGAAAGCTTTCAATCTCAAATAGTGTATATGTTTCAGTTTGATTTTCATTTAGTTGTAAATATTTCAATTGTAACTCGTAAAATATTAATTAGACATCCGTACATAATATGTATATATATATATATATATATATATACACACACACATTTATAAATAAGTATTTGTGCTTAAATGAATTAGGATTGTGGTACAAATGAAGGTAGAAGGTAGTAACATGATTTGAAATCTGCCATCTTCGATTATAGTAGATGTTCATTCCACTTATAATTGGTAGCACAAGTCTTTTTACGTTTGGGATCTTTAGAAGCGGTTAGATGACCCCGCAGATGGAGTTTACAATACAACTGGGTGAAGAAGTTAACTTTCTAAGAACATGAAATGAAGTATGCAACAAACTTGTGTAAAGAAGGGGAAACCCACCAAAAATGTGAGTTCAGCTTGGTTTTTGATTTCCGAGTTTAGATTCTTAATTAGACTGACAAAGTCAAATTAATGCATCCATGTCGTAACTGTTGAATGTACCAAGTAGGTTCGAAGTAAGTACTAAAAAATGGATAAGGTGGCTAGCGATAAGGATTGATAAGACGCTTATGTTAATAAGTACAAACAAATAGGGGAGGTACATATGAACAACAAAGGGAGGCTAACATGTCCACACATATTTTTTATTTGTATTTGAAAGTTCAATAACTACGGTAAACTTGGTGTGAGTATCAATGACATAAATGGAGAGGTAGGGTGTGATGCTAATTTGTTGAACACATAGGCTGTATCTATGACAAAATTATATGCATCCCGTGCACCAAACTCATGTCAATGTTTTATCGATGTTTTCTATTATTTGGAGGGAATTTGATAGCGCAATGATAAAGGAAGAGCTAGATCTTATTTCTAGGAGATGCATAATTAGTTTGTTGAACTGTGTTCATCAAGGAAGAAAGAATTATCGAAGATAGCAACATACTAGAGCCTAAATTGTCCTCATATAATTTTCAAGTTCAATAACTATGGAAGACATGGCGAGAACATATATTTTAGTTTTGAATTTGCAAGTTTAGTAAATACGACAAACCATTATGTTATGATACTAAATGTCCATAAGAAAAAATAACAGGGAAAATAGTATTGTGGATGAAGATTGATGCAACGCGCAAAACAATCAACTATATTAATTAGGTGATGCTATTGTTGACCATACTTGTAACACCTCGTATCCTAGATAGACCAGACTGAAGATTTCCACAAGTTCGGGTGCCACCTACGGAGGCCACCTACGGATAGTACGTTGGACCACAGTCCGTGGAATGTGGTCTAGAGAAAAAAACCCCAGAATACCTCGATCGTAGGTGGGACCACGACTCGTGGAACATGGTCCGCAGAAAAAACCCCAACCCACTGCCAGTACCTACAGACCGTAGGATGAACCACGGTCCGTAGACCAGGTCCAAAAAATGTGGTCCGAATAACCCATCCTCAGAGCCGAACAACAACTGACCATGATGGACCGTAGGGTGGACCGTAGAGTAGACCACAGTCCGTGGACCAAGTTCGTCGGTTGGTACCGACAACTTTTAAGTCAGGGTCATTTTGTTCTTTTCCCTATGCGTTGGACCCCAAAACTACGTTGTTTAGACCCTAAATTATTATGTTTTAGTCAGTTTAAGCGTAGAAACATAACTAGAACTTACCTTAGTCAAAATCATTAATCAAAACTTAGAAAATTAGAGCTTGAGAGGAGAAAAAAGGTCAAGAACCCTAGTTCAAGAACGCAGCAAGATTCCATCAGTTCCAACCCCGAAATCGAAAGATTTCTTCATGGAATTCATCACTAGGTATGTGAGATTTCAATAGTGGGTTCCTTTCACCCATTAGGTCCCTAGTTTTTAGTTAGTTTTTTGATTCCCTTAATATGACTAGACCTAGGGTTTCTTGAATGATTAAGATTATTGGGTTCTTAGCTGTTAGAATGATCCAAATCAAATTACTATGTTAATATTCAGTCTATTGCATGAATTTAAGAACCCTAGCTATGTAGTTCTTTAGTTCTTGATTTACACATGCTAGGCTACATATTTCAGTTATTTCAGATATACATGCCTCAGTCTTAAATGTATCATTATCAGTTATATATGCGCATTATCAGTTTGCATGTCATTTTGAACAATGTGGTATATCACAGTAATTCAGTCATAATGTGTTAATCACTTAATCCATTGGGAGTAGTATAATACCAAGTTGGACTAGGGTCAGTCACCCATATAGTCCCAGAACTACGAGGCACGTAGGTTGTAAGTCCCCTTTGTGGGCATCATTTTAGTGATCACGCCAGCATGCCTTTGTACCTTTGGCCGGGTGTATTGGGTCCTCTTGATGGGGCGTATATATCGGACTCCACATTTAGCTCATGGGGTTTTATTATCGGTTATTAGTAGCTCCCACAATTCAGTCAGATTCCATTACATTGACCACATTTCAGTACAGTTAAGTATTAAGTCTCAGAATGTTATAATTTGGTCATTACATTCAGTTATCTCAGTATCTATATCATGTTCAGATTATGCTCTTGCTTTATTGCTTGTTCAGTTATATGTTTATTTCAGCTTTACTCTATCCTGCATGCTCAGTACCTTTCAAGTACTGACACATACTCTGCGTTACATCTTCTCGTGATGTATGTTCAAGTTCTCAGCATTCAAATCATGCTTAGATCGGTTCCCAATCTCCAGTTCAGCAGCATCAGTAGTGAGTCCTCATTCTTCGAGGACAACAGTCATGTTATCTTTTCATTTTTCAGTCCTTTCGTTTCAGTTTTACTAGACTTAGTTGCGGCATGTCCCGGCACTTCTAGTCAGTTAGAGGCCATTTTCAGAAATAGTTAGATTCAGCTTAGTTTTTGAGTTTGATGTTTCGTTTCTATTAAACTCTCAGATTTTATATATTCAGTTAGTATATAGGTATTCCCCATCATTTCAGATTTACTTATTATTAGCTTCCGCAACACTTTTATTTCTCAGTTTATCTTTAGTATGCTCATGATTATGCCAATAGGGTTAGCTTGGGGTCACTTGTTATCCTAGGTCCCGTGTCCGCGTCTCGGGGGTAGCTAGGGGTGTGACAAACTTGGTATCAGATCACTAGGTTTAAGAGTCCCTGGATGTCTGAAAAGCCGCACTAAGTAGAGTCATTTTCATGGGTGTGAAGTGAACCATATCTAATGATAGGGAGGCTACAAAGTGTTTTAGGAAAAATCTTCATTTTCTTGTTACTCTTATCGTGCGGAAGGTATGATATAATTCCATTCTAACTTGACGTTCTACATTTCAATGATCATGCCTCCTCGTCGAGCTAACGTCAAGAATACGAATGCCAGGAACGTAAACGCAACTCCTCCAGTCCCAGATCAAGAAGTTTATAATGTAGAATTCTGGAACGCCATTCGGATGTTAGCTCAGAGCGTTGCCAACCAGAACAAACAACGAGCTCCAGTTCCGACAAACGCTAATGTTGGGTCAGTTGTAGCCACGGTGCGAGACTTTGTTAGGATGAATCTGCCAGAGTTCTTAGGATCACAGATAGGTGAGGATCCCTAAAACTTCATTGATGAGGTCAAGAAGATCTTTGAAGTGATGCAGGTAACTAGGAATGATCAGGTTGAGTTAGCATCTTACCAACTTAAGGATGCAGCTCATATCTGGTATACTCAGTGGAAGGAAAATAGGGGTACAGATGAAGCTCCTATCACTTGGGCTTGCTTTAGTGAGACCTTTCTAGACAGGTTTTTACCAAGAGAGCTGAGAGAGGCAAAGGCTCAGGAATTTATGAACTTGAGGAAGGGTAACATGACAGTCCAAGAGTATGGGCTCAAGTTTACCCAACTCTCCAGGTATGCTCCTCACATGGTTGCTGATTCCAGGGCTCAGATAAATAAGTTTCAATATAGAGTGTCAGACTTAGTGAAAACAAAGTGTAGAAATGTGATGCTACTTGAAAATACATCGCTAGGCTAATGACTTATGCTCAGCAGGTTGAGGCTGATAAGCTTAGGGAACAGGCGAGAACAAGAAAGCAAGGACGGGCTACTATGACTATTCTCAACAGAAATTGGGTGGTGGAAATCGCTCGCAGTATCAGCAGAAGTCTTCAATCCAGCACCTTCATCGGCCAGTGTTCCATCTTCCAAGTTCAGACAAGATCAGAAAGGTAGGGCATCAGACTCTAAGTCTCAGGGAAGTGTTTCAGGAACCAAAACCTACCCAACTTGCCCTAATGTGGTAAGAACCATCCGGGCGAGTGCCTTGCAGGAAAGGAAGGATGTTTTGGGTGTGGTCAGTTTGGTCACAGGTTGAGGGATTGTCCTTCTAAATAGAGTCAATGAGGCAATGCTAATCGAGCCCAGTCTACAACTTCAGCAACACCAGCAGGTCACCCGACTCAGTAGGGTAACTCTTCTGGTACAGGTGGCAAACAACACCAGAACATGCTCTATGCTCTTCAGGCTCGCCAGGATCAGGAAGATTCTCCTGATGTAGTCACTGGTACGTTACGAGTCTTTGATCTCGATGTTTATTCATTGTTAGATCCAAGGGCTACATTATCTTTTGTAACTCCTTATATAGCGATCAAATTCAGTATTAACCCAGAAACTCTCTCAGAACCCTTCTCAGTCTTTACTCCAGTTGGTGACCCAGTTATAGTTAGATGGGTATACAAAAATTTCTCTGTTACAGTCTCTTATAAAGTCACCTCATAAGATCTTGTAAAGTTAGAAATGGTAGACTTCGATGTCATTCTAGGCATGAATTGGTTACATTCCTCTTATGCCTCAGTCGATTGTAGAACTATGATTGTTCGTTTTCAGTTTCCAGACGAACCAATCTTAGAATGGAAGGGTAGTAGCTTAGCGCCTATAGGTCGATTCATTTCTTACCTTAAGGCAGAAAGATGATCTCTAAGGGTTATCTCTATCATCTAGTTTGAGTTAAGGATTCAAGCTCCGAAACCCCAACTCTTGAGTCAGTTCCTGTGGTTAATGAGTTCCAAGAAGTGTTTACAGAAGATCTTCCCCGAGTTCCTCCTAATAGGGAAATCGACTTTGGAATTGATCTCCTTCCATATACCCAGCCTATCTTTGTTCCTTCTTACAGAATGGCTCCAGTTGAGCTTAAGGAATTGAATGAGCAGTTGAAAGACCTTCTAGATAAGGGTTTCATCAGACCTAGTATTTCGTCATGGGGTGCACCAGTGTTCGTAAAGAAGAAAGATGGTTCTCTCAGAATGTGCATTGATTATAGGCAGTTAAACAAGGTCACAATCAAGAATAAGTATCCCATCCCCAGGATTGATGACATGTTTGACCAACTTCAGGGTGCTAGTCATTTCTCAAAGATAGACCTTAGATCGGGTTATCATCAGCTCAAAGTCAGAGATAGTGACATTCCAAAAATAGCCTTCAGAACTCGGTATGGTCATTATGAATTCATAGTTATGTCTTTTGGACTAACCAATGCTCTTGCAGCTTTTATGGACTTGATGAATAGAGTGTTCAAGAAGTATTTAGACTTGTTCATTATCGTCTTTATTGATGATATCCTCATTAACTCTAGGAATGAGGAAGAACATGCGAGTCATTTGAGGGTTGTCCTTCAAACTCTCAAGGATCGCCAGTTATTCGCAAAATTTAACAAGTTTTGGTTACAATCAGTTGCTTTCCTTGGGCATATAGTATCCAACGAAGGGATCCAAGTGGATTCCCAGAAAATAGAAGCAGTGAAACAATGGCCCAGACCTACCTCTCCTGTAGATATCAAAAGTTTCTTGGGTCTAGCAGGTTATTACAGAAGGTTCGTGGAAGGATTTTCTTCCATAGTCTCTCCATTGACTAGATTGACTCAGAAAAAGGTTAAGTTTAATTGGTCAGATGATTGTGAGAAGAGCTTCGTTGAACTGAAGACTAGGTTGACTACATCTCATGTTTTAACTCTACCAGAGGGTTCAGACAGTTATGTGATTTATTGTGATGCATCCAGAGTTGGCCTAGGTTGTGTATTGATGCAGCGAGGTAAGGTTATAACTTATGCTTCCAAACAGCTTAAGGTGCATGAGAAGAACTATCTGACTCATGACCTCGAGCTTGTAGCTGTGGTGTTTGCACTCAAGATTTGGAGACACTACCTGTATGGTGTTCATGTAGATGTGTTCACAGACCATAAGATCCTTTAGTATGTGTTCACCCAGAAATAGTTGAATCTTCGCCATAGAAGATGGCTTGAGTTCCTCAAGGATTATAACATGAATGTGCATTACCATCCTGGTAAGGCAAATGTAGTAGCAGATTCCCTTAGCAGACTATCTATGGTTAGTGAAACTCATGTTGAGGAAAAAAGAAAAGAGCTAGCAAGTTCACAAACTTGCTCGCCTAGGAGTTCGTCTTATGAGCGTATCAGATGGCGGTGTAACTGTTCAGAATGGAGCAAAATCTTCATTGGTAGTGGAGGTTAAGGAAAAGCAAGACAGTGACCCGATATTGCTCGAACTCAAAGGTACAGTCCATCAATAGAGAGTTAAGGTTTTCTCCCAAGGGGGAGATGGTGTGCTTCGCTACCAGGGTCGATTATGTGTTCCTAATGTGGGCGAGTTGAGATAGCATATTCTTTCAGAAGCCCATAACTCTAGATATTCTATTCATCTAGGTGCTACTAAGATGTACCGTGACCTACGGAAAGTCTATTGGTGGAATGGTATGAAAAGAGATATAGCAGATTTTGTGGCTAAGTGCCCAAATTTCCAGCAAGTTAAGGTAGAACATCAAAAACCAGAGGGTACGACTCAAGAGATAGACATTCCTTGGAAGTGGGAAGTAATCAACATGGATTTCATTACAGGGTTACCTCATACTCACAGACAGCATGACTCCATTTGGGTGATAGTTAACAGAGTCACTAAGTCTTCTCGCGTTTTGGCTGTCAAGACTACAGATTCGGCGGAGGACTACGCCAAGCTTTACATTAACTAGGTTTCATGGGGTTCCTTTGTCTATCATTTCAGATAGTGGTCCTCAATTTACCTCTCATTTCTGGAAGTCATTTCAGAAAGGTCTTGGTACTCAGGTTAATCTTAGCACAAGATTTCATCCCTAGACGGATGGTCAGGCAGAGCGTACTATTCAGACCTTAAAGGACATGTTGAGAGCTTGTATGATCAACTTCAAGGGTAGTTAGGATGATCATTTTCCTCTTATTGAGTTCACCTACAACAATAACTACCATTCCAGCATTCAGATGGCCCCTTATGAGGCATTATATGGGCATAGATGAAGATCTCCGGTTGGTTAGTTTGACGTAGGTGAAGCAGCCTTGATAGGGTCAGATTCAGTTCATGATGCTATGGAGAAAGTGCAACTCATTAGAGATAGACTTAAGACAGCCCAGAGTAGCCAGAAATCTTATGCAAATGTAAGGAGAAGGGAACTAGAGTTCCAAGTTGATGATTGGGTTTTCCTGCAAGTGTCACCTAGGAAGGGGTGAGATTTGGCAAGAAAGGGAAGCTTAGTCCCAGATATGTAGGCCCTTACAAGATTCTGAAAAAGATTGGTAAAGTGGCTTATGAGTTAGAGTTGCCAACAGAATTAGAAGCAGTGCATCTAATCTTTCACATCTCACTATTGAAGAAGTGTGTGGGTGATCTAGCATCCGTAGTGCCATTAGAGAGTGTGGCTGTGAAAGATAGTCTTTCTTATGAGGATGTACCAGTTGAGATTCTTGATCATCAGGTTAAAAGGTTGAGAAACAACGAAGTCGCTACAGTCAAGGTTTTGTGGAGGAGTCAGTCCGTAGAGGGAGCTACTTGGGAAGCAGAAGCAGCCATGAAGTCTAAGTACCCTCACCTCTTTCCTTCCAATTCCACTCCAGCTTGAGGTAATAGTTCCTCTTCAGTTTTTAAGTCATTCATGCTTAGATTCAGTTATAGTAGCATGTTTCTTCAGTTTGTACTTGCATTTTTAGCGTATTTGCATGTTTTGGAACTCAGTTCAGTGAGAAATCAATTTTCAGTGTTTAGTGGTAGGGTTTGCAACTCTTTCCCTCCATTCCAGCTAGTTTAGTCTTCATTCGAGGACGACTGTTGCCAAGAGGGAGATAATGTAATACCTTGTATCCTAGATAGACCAGAATGCAGATTTCCAGAAGTGCAGGTGCCACCTACGGATCGTAGGTTGGACCACGGTCCGTGAAACGTGGTCCACAGAAAAAAAACCCCAGAAAACCTCGACTGTAGGTAGGACCACACCCCGTGGACCAGGTCCGTGGAATGTGGTCTGCAGAAAAAAAAACCCCAACCCACAGCCAGGACCTACAGACCGTAGGTTGAACCACGATCCGTGGACCAGGTTCGTGAAACGTGGTCCGTAGAACCCATCCTCTAAGCCAAACGATGGCTGACCAGGATGGACCGTAGGGTGGATCACGGTCCGTGGACCAGGTCCGTCAATTGGTACCGACAACTTTTAATCAGGGTTGTTTCGGTCTTCCCTATGCGTTAGACCCATAAACTACGTCGTTTAGACCCTAAATTATGAGGTTTTAGTCAGTTTAAGCCTAGAAACATAACTAGAACTTTCCTTAGTCAAAATCATTAATCAAAACTTAGAAAATTAGAGCTTGAGAGGAGAAAAGAGGTCAAGAACCCTAGTTCAAGAACGCAGCAAGATTCCATCAGTTCCAGCCCCAAAATCAAAAGATTTCTTCGTGAAATTCGTCACCAAGTATGTGGGATTTCACTAGTGGGTTCCTTTCACCCATTAGGTTCCTAGTTTTCAGTCAGTTTCTTGATTCCCTTATTATGACTAGACCTAGGGTTTCTTGAATGATTAAGATTATTGGGTTCTTAGCTGTTAGAATGGTCCAAATCAGATTAGTATGTTAATATTCAGTCTATTGCATGAATTTCAGAACCCTAGCTATGTAGTTCTTTAGTTCTTGAATTACACATGTTAGGCTAGATATTTCAGTTATTTCATATATACATGTCTCAGTCTTAAATGTGTCATTATCAGTTATTTATGCGCATTCTCAGTTTGCATGTCATTTTGAGCTATGCAGTATATCACAGTAATTCAGTCATAATGTGTTAATCACTTAATCCATTGGGAGTGGTATAATACCGAGTTGGACTAGGGTCAGTCACCCATATAGTCCCAGAANTGACTAGACCTAGGGTTTCTTGAATGATTAAGATTATTGGGTTCTTAGCTGTTAGAATGGTCCAAATCAGATTAGTATGTTAATATTCAGTCTATTGCATGAATTTCAGAACCCTAGCTATGTAGTTCTTTAGTTCTTGAATTACACATGTTAGGCTAGATATTTCAGTTATTTCATATATACATGTCTCAGTCTTAAATGTGTCATTATCAGTTATTTATGCGCATTCTCAGTTTGCATGTCATTTTGAGCTATGCAGTATATCACAGTAATTCAGTCATAATGTGTTAATCACTTAATCCATTGGGAGTGGTATAATACCGAGTTGGACTAGGGTCAGTCACCCATATAGTCCCAGAACTACGAGCCACGTAGATTGTAAGTCCCCTTTGTGGGCATCATTTTAGTGATCACTCCAGCATGCCTTTGTACCTTTGGCCGGGTGTAATGGGTCCTCTCGATGGGGCGTATACATCGAACTCCACATTTAGCTCATGTGGTTTTATTATCAGTTATTAGTAGTTCCCACAGTTCAGTCAGATTCCATTGCATTGACCATATTTCAGTACAGTTAAGTATTAAGTCTCAGCATGTTATAATTTGGTCATTGCATTCGGTTAGCTCAGTATCGATATCATGTTTAGATTATGCTCTTGCTTTATGCTTGTTCAGTTATATGTTTATTTCAACTTTACTCTATCCTGCATGCCCAATACCTTTCAAGTACTAACGCAAACTTTGCACTACATCTTCTCGTGATGTAGGTTCAGGTTCTCAGCATCCAGATCACACTTAGATCGGTTCCCGATCTTCAATCCAGCAGCATCAGTGGGTTCTCATTCTTCGAGGACAACAGTCATGTTATCTTTTCATTATTTCAGTCTTTTAGTTTCAGTTTTTCTAGACTTAGTTAGGGCATGTCCAGCACTTCTAGTCAGTTAGAGGCTATTTTCAGACATAGTTAGATTCAGCTTAGTATTTGAGTTTGATGTTTCGTTTCTATTAAACTCTCAGATTTTATATATTCAGTTAGTATATGGGTATTCCCCATTATTTCATATTTACTTATTATTAGCTTCCGCAATAGTTTTATTTCTCAGTTTATCTTTAGTATGCTCATGATTATGCCAGCAGGGTTAGCTTGGGGTCACTTGTGATCCTAGGTCCCGTGTTCGCATCTTGGGGTAGCTCGGGGCGTGACAATACTCTTGATGGATAAAAAAAATGAAATTTTATGAAATAAACTGTTATTTAAAATATATTTACAATACAATTACTAAGGATATGCGGAAAATTTTATGAGGAATGAAATTTAACAGAACCTAGTTTACTCAAGCGTTAAAATACGATAAAAATGGAATGTTTTACAGCCAAACGTGGACTTTCAAAGATCCACATCAAGTAAAAGTAGAATGATAACATCGCCACAGTTTTACAAACTTCTGAGATTCAAGATATCTCAAATGGTGCTTCATCAACATATTGTATAGTTGGTTATCGTTGCAATTTGAATTAAATAATTCTTGATTCAATAATTGGCCCAGCGTGTTTTGTTAGAATCATGATAATGAAGGGACACAAGTCCTTCACATAATACAAATATGCATATTGTAACAACCATAGGAGTTCCACAATCTTCATGAGGACTATCAAATGGAACACGATAGTTCTTTTTCCTTGGTAGAAAATTTTAGTGTATATAGTGTGGGTAATGACCATTGGGCCAATGTGTTTTGTTAAAATCATGTTAATGAAGGGACACAAGATATATTAAAGGATGTATATCATTATAACTCGAGTTGTAACATAATAGAAATAGAATATGAGGTGAGTTGTTCAAAATAAAATGACATTGCCACAACAATGTTAATGTTAAACACCTTGGGGAGGTTCAGATAGGTAATTCGCAGTACAAGGGTAGCAAAGTGAAGAGGTAAATAGGGGATAATAATCTATTAGTACATAAGACATTGGTTCTGCAATCATTGTTAATTGTCCGATGGTTCTTGCAGGATTATGGTATAATGAAGGCCCTCATGTGGGCGTGTTGTCTCCACAAGTAGTTGATTCATAGTTTTAATAGGTGAGTGTATGCTAATTCGAGGGGGTACAGAGGTAGTTTAGTTGCTGAAGCAAGAGAAAAATGAGACAATATCACAGATGGCCATTCAACTATAGACTATTTTCTCATAAAGTCACTCAACATTGATTTTTACCTCAAAAGTCACTCAACTTTACACTTTTTTTCTCAGAAAGTCACTCAACTTTGATTTTTAACTCAAAAGTCACTCAATTATGGATGTTTGACTTAAAAAATCACTCAAACTATTTAATTTATTTTTCATTATTAAAACCAAAATATTAAGAAATAAATATCCATTTAAACCATTTAAAGTCCGCCAATTTGGTCCAACCAGTTAAAAATATAATAGTTACCCCTTTTATTTTACCTTTATCCTCTCAAAATTATTATCTTATGTGTTCTTTATTTTTTTAGTTAAACAAAATAATTAAATTAAAATTACATCTGTAAGAAATTTTTTGGATAATATTAATCAATAATATACTGAAGGTCTTGAGTCTTGACAAGAACGTTATCGTCCATAATGACGTCCTAATATCTTTGTAATGATGCATAATTATTTTTAATATTATGTCTAATATTTTACCAGTAATGATTTAGAATATTATAACTTATATTATACCATTGACCAGTAAATACTAATCATTTGATTTACATATAATTTTAGCACCTAATAAATGATGTTAACAAGATATTATTGTAATAATTAAGTAGTTACTAATTTGTTACCAGAAAAAAATAAGAAATGGCATTAAGTCGAACCATTCAACTTGAAAATTGTTGTTTAATTTGAATGTATTTTATAACTGTCTTTGGTTATATTCAAAGCCCAAAATTAAACCTATCAAATCATGCACCTCATTAGTTAAAAAATAATTTAAAATAAAATACACAACAGATAAGAGAATAATTTTGGGGAAAAAAGGTAAAATAAAAGGTTGAGTGACTTTGTAAGTAAAATATTCATAGTTGAGTAACTTTCTATGAAAAAAGTCCATAGTTAAGTGACTTTTGAGTTAAAAATCAAAGTTGAGTGACTTTCTTAATAGTTGAGGGACCATATGAGATATTATCTCGGAGAAAAAGGCAATATATGTGAGCAACAATAATGAAGTAGAAGTTATAATGTGGGATTTATTACCTGAAAATCAGTAGGAGGGTTTAGGTTTGAAGGAGTGGATGCGATTCTTTCCTCATTCGGTATATTCCTGCGTGTTTATAGATTGCAGCCATGTCACGACCCCAGGGTACACCCTAGGAGTAACATGACGTATAGGATCCCGAGAGGCCCCACACAAGCCACTTAGCATACATAGCATAGATTAAGGAAATATAAGAGATTTAAAGAAACAACATTTCATATCAAGAGTTTATAAAAACGAAGCGGGAGTCTACTAATATCTCAAGCCATCTATTACATCAAGAGTACCCGGACGTAACCCTGACATCACGTACAATGTCTAAAAATTAAAATTGAAAGAAATAAAGGTTTGGTCCTCGAAAGATGAGGACTCACCACTACTAAGTAAAAGCTTAAGGTGACTCCTAGCAACGAGAATGAGAACATGTAACGCCAGACCCTAAATTGAAGAAAACAATGTAGGCAAGAGTATGCGTTAGTATAAAAATGTACCAAGTATAATAGTAATGCATATAGTAGTAAAATCATGCTAAAAAGGACCTTTTCATGCTCATGCAAAGACTAAGTTAAAACCATAAGAAAAGTTAGAGAACATCATACTATCATGGTCAATTGCAAATAAAACATCTCTTTTGAACACTTGGGAAATACTTCTTAAAGTAAGCTTAGTTCATCATTAGTCATGTTTGTGGGAAATGAGCCTTAATCGATAGAGAGACCATGTGAGCTAAAACATGGAATTTGGTATCTACCCCACACCGAAAAAGGGTATTCTCACTTGCCAAGGTAAGAACCTTAACTTCTAGCTTAGGTGATATATTGGCTAAGTTTTATGTCATTGTTAATTAGATTTTTATAATAAAAAGCTTTAAGATGGATTGCTAGAACTTGATGATAGAGTATAAAATAAAGGAATTAGCTTCGCCGTAGTAAAGAACCAATTTTTGCTGTTGAGAAAAGCTCTCAACAACCATTAATGGTGGTTTAGGGAAGAAGAAACGTGAGTCTCTTTTTTACTTCGGTTGGCATGCCATGTTTCAGTTTTGCATTGGTTTGGGATTGCAATTTTACTCTTTCACGCGCTTTTTTAGCGTGAAATTACAATTGTTGTGAAAATGGGTCAAAATGACATATTTATTGCGGATTTAATTGATTTCGTGGAGGTATTAGGACCCCCCCTCTCCCCCCCCCCGGAAACTTATGGTGTCTACTTTAAAAAAAGATCTAAGTTTGATGGGGGTAATTATGTATTTTCATATAAAGAATATGATATATGATACAAATATAGATTTCTTTTTATGTACTTCTGCTCTTAGTCATATTTGACTGAAACACATTTTAAAATTGATTAAAATTTCTGCTGTGTGTGTTTAAATGCAGAAATATTAAACAAAAGAAATGAAAAAAATATGAAGTTTTATCTAAAAGTTATCTAATATTGAATATTTATGCCAAAAAAATATTCCACGAATATTTGTTAATGGAGCGATTAAAATAGGATAAACTAGGGAGCAAACAATGTAAATAAATGAGGCTTTTAAAGCCACTGTCCTATTTCATATAAAGAAAGCAAAATTGTATAGTTTTTAGGAAGTGTTTGAACTGACATTTTAAAAGTTGTGTATAAGCTAAAAGCTAAAAGTTATAAGTTGAGAATATTCAATTTTTAACTTCTAACTTAATTTTGTACATTTTCAGTTTAAGAAAAACACTTTTTGTCTTTCTTAGTAAACACCTCTGAAAATTAAAAAAATAAATTACAAAAGCTATTTAAAATAAACCAATCCAAACAAGTAATGAATATAGTATAATATTATAAGATCTTATATTTAATGAAAAATTATTATATTGTATATATAATTGATCAATCTTAAATATAAAGTGTATATAATAATAATAATAATAAAATATCAAATATGGATTAAATGTATTTTTATTTATACCTCCCGAAGAGAAAAGGGGAAGAAAAAGAAAAGAAGAGAAGGGAAAACAAAGAGTTCCATACGGAGAAGGAGAAGGAGAAGAGAAGAGAAGAGAAGAGAAGAGAAGAGGAGAGGAAAATCCAAACTGATTCATAGCTGCTGTGGCGATTTGTTGAGATTTTATAAATTGATCTCACTTTTCCTTAAAATCTGCCCCTCTCTGTCTCTTCTCAAATCGCATTTTTATGACCCTAATTTTGTCCAGATTGATCGGTTTTTAGGTGAATTGTGAAGTTCTAAAACCCCTTCAGGTACGTTTAGTTTTTGTTACTTAAATTCATTTGGTTTTCTCTGTTTCTTTTCATTTTTAAAGCCTATAACTTCCATGCTTATGTATATCGAAAGTTGGAAAGCATGGGTGTTTGCTATAATTTTTTCCAGAAGAAGAGTTAGCTCTATGTTGCTCGTATGTTTGTGTTTTTTTTTAACTAAAATCTAACCTTTTGACTAATTCTACTTCAATCAGTAAAATGTTTTTGATTTCTGTAACCTGTTATTCAGATAGAAGGTTGGTTAGCATAGCTTTTCATTGATGTGAAGAATTTAAATTTGGCCAGAAAAATGCTCACTTGTTGATCAAATTTTGGTGTTGCTGTTCAATATTTGTAACAGGTACTTTTAATTGACTGGAGTTGAGCTAATCAGACAAAATGGGAGTACCAGCATTTTATAGGTGGTTGGCTGATCGATACCCACTCTCGATTGTGGACATGGTAGAGGAAGAGCCTAAAGATGATGTTCCGGTGGATGTTTCAAAGCCAAACCCTAATGGCATGGAATTTGATAACTTGTACTTGGACATGAATGGTATCATTCATCCTTGTTTTCATCCTGAAGGAAAGGTGAACAAGTATTTCTTTTTGAAAGTTCTCCTATGGATTTATTTGGTATTTTGATATACCTAATTCATTTACGCTTATGCACAATGCATGTTACTGTTGTTTGACATATAGTTTGTTAGCACTTATATAGCTTTTCTATGTTAAAAGGATGTTATTCTTTTGTGACTGTAATTTGTTTAACTTAGTCATAGCTTTTAATGAAGGATAATGAGTATATATATCAGTCATAGGATCTACGTTAGAACCTATGACTAAGCTAGAAAATAATGTTATTTGGACAACTATTCCTGTCATTATAAGAGCACTTCCCTTGTGCTGTACTTGTCACAACTAATTAAGATCATTCAATTGAGTAAATTTTGGACCAGTAAACTGTCATCCAGATTTAATATTCTTTTCTCCTGCCTAAGTATGTAGGGTTTAGGATAGGAGAAATAACAAAAGGACCTGCTTGTTTCCTCTTTCCTCTTGGAGGACTTCTGTTTTTATTGGAAGATTATTGGAAAATGTCACTCAAATTCAAAGGACCACACTGGCTCACTTTAAGTACAGTTTCATTCTTTAAGGTGGGAATTTTTCTAGCTGAAAGTCAAAATCCTTTCTTGGAATGTAAGGTGGGGGGGGGNGGAAGATAAAAAGGGGGTAGTCAGGAGACTATTTCAGCGATGGGAGCTGAATTTTATGTTCTGGTGGAGACATCCACCAAAACTGACAGGAACATAGGTGAATGTATTCAAAAAAGTATGGCAAAATAGATGGATGGGGGAATTTCATGTTATTATAGGTAGAAGTGGGGGTATTGTAGTAATGTGGGATAAGATAGTGTGGAAAGGAGAACTGGTGACAGAAACAAACCAAATGGTAGCCTGCAAGTTTGAAGGCATTAATCAGGCATTCACCAGGTTTCTTTTAGTTGTGTTTGCCTCTTGTGATCCAATAATTAGAAGAGAACTTTGGCAAGAGTCAATCAATATCAAAGAAGAGAGCAGTGGGCCTTGGGTAGCTTGTGGGGATTTCAATGCCACAAGATACCCAAATGAAAAGATCAGAAGGGCACATAATTACTGGGACAATGATTGAATTCTCCAAGTGGAACAATGAGATGGAGTTCATTGACCCTTCTTTATTTGGGGGGTCCTTTACACAGAGAAGAGGGGACAATTCCATGTCAGCCTCCAAAATTGATAGGTTCTTATTCTCTTCCCCATGGGATGATACCTTCACACAAATTATACAAAGCCTACTTCCCAAAATAGGTTCAGACTACAATCCAATTGTACTTGAATTTGGAGATTTAAATTTGAAGAAGTCTTACTTCAAGTTTGAACAATGGTGATTTAGGGTGGAAAGTTTCTCAGGCAGTTAAAGAATGGTGGGCATCTTTCAATATCACTGGTACATGCTCTTATGTCCTAGCTTCCAAGATGAGAATGCTCAAGGGGAAGCTAAAGGAATGGAAACTGGAGATAAAAATAATTGGAACCAAAGGAAGAAGGAGGTTGTAAGAGCTTGTTTGGATTAGCTTATTTTAAGTGCTTTTAAGCCAAAATAACTTTTAAGCATGTTTGGAGTGTTTTAGGTATATTGAAAAAGTGCTTATAAGCACTTGGTTTTAAGCTAAAATGATAAACAACTCTTGCCCATTGGCACATGATTTTATGCAATTCAAAACTTCTTATGCATCAAACTATCTCTGCAACCATTCCTTTTCCTCGTGTAATGCCTCCCACCCGATATGCTAAACCATTATAATACCACTAGATGCAAGCAGGGATATGTTTCCACCAATCTTCCTTTGATCCTCTCTTTCCGATTCCTTGCCAGTGTGTTAGGACCTCAAAAGTGGTTCTAGGCATTGTCCAATTTACCCTGAGTACACAAACAAATATGTTCCACAGAACTGTAGCTAGCTTGCAATGCAGAAATAAATGGTCATTTACTTCAGCCTCTTGTCCGCATATATAACAGATCTGTAAACCTCTTCCTTGTAGCACTTCATGGGTTAGACGAGCTCTTCTAATTACCAACCAAGTGAAACATACAACTTTTAAAGGGATCTTAACCTTCTAGATTAATTTCCAGGGCCAAACTGTTGTCAAAAGATGATTGGTATACCTCTCCTAGTAATAGGACTTCACTGTAAAATCTCCTCTGCTATGCAGTTTCCAAAATGGGTTGGCGGGCTCTGTGGCAATGCTTGGAAACAAGTCTAAAGCATCCAACCTCCCAATCATTTAGTGCCCTTCTTAACATAAGGTCCCAACTCCAAATCTGTCCTTTAGTGTCATTCTGCTCTAGGCTGATAATGTACAAATTAGGAAAAAGTATCCTCAATTTCATATCACCTAACCAGATCTTATTCCAGAAACTAGTCTTCAAACCGTTCCCCACTTTGAATGTCACCTTTGCATTGAAATCAAACCACATTCTCCTGATGGTTTTCCATACAGAGCACCTAAAAGTGCCATTCACTTCTTCAGTTATCCAGTTGCTCCGTAGGCCATATTTCTCAGCAATGAACCTCCTCCATTATGCCATAGCTTCACAACAGTATCTTCATAGCCATTTTTGCAGCAGACTGGTGTTCTGACTACTCAGATTCTTAATGCCCAGTTCCCAATCACCACATTGTAGCATAATGAGGTTGTGATTAGATATAACTCTAGGCATAATTTGCTGTCTAATGTTTCTGAAGTGTTCTTCCCATTCAATTGAGTAGAGAAACCTGTCCAATCTCGCAACATTGTGGTAGTTAGCCCCTTTAAACCAAGTAAAAATCCCACTATTTAGGTAGGTGTCATGTAACTCCATATCCTCTATCCAACACAAGAAATTAGTCATTACATTGGTTATTCTCTTGCATCCTCTCCTTTCTACCATTGTTCTAATAGGTTGAAGTCCCCACAAGTGACCCAGGGACCTCCACAACTCCCTAACTGTTGAAATTTCTTCCCTGCATTCCAATTTCTCAGCTCTGATGTGTGGAACATACACGCCAGTAGAAACCAATAAAAGCCATCTTGGACAACTTCAAATCTGCAAGTGATTGAGAATTTGCCTTCCTCTACACAGTTGCCTACCCAAAATCTTGAATCCCATATAATTAGTATCCCCCACTACTACCATCAACTTCAATGTACCCACACTTCATCCATCTACTAACCACAATTGTTTGGTAGTCCCCTTTACATCTTTACAGTTTTTGGTCTCCTGAAAGCAATAAACATCCACTCTCCATTTCAGAAGAGAGCTCTTAACCAGATTCCTTGCTGAAATCTTGTTAATCCCCCTGATATTCCATGATAATATATTTACTTTCATTTAAGAGTTAATGACAAAACTCCCCTTTTGTTTCTTACACCTTCAATTTCCTCTTTCAAATCTGACGGTAAGTTCTTTCACTCATTCTTGCCAATTCCTCTGTGATGAGGTGTTGATACTGCATTGTTTGCCCCTTTCTTTTCCATCACTCTTTCAATCTCGCTGTCGATATGATACCCAGGATTTTGTATGGAAACCAGCTCAACATCGTGAATATGCTTAATTTGCATGCCTCCTTTCACAAATTTTTGTACCCTCGAGGCCTCCCCAAAATCCTTAGATTGATCGATCCCTTTTGCTTCATTGAGTATTGGTGCGACATCCTCTTTCATCTTGTTTATCGACTCTCTATTTTTGTGAGCAGAGATGTCTGTGTTTTCCACCGTATTTGATGTTTCCCATTTGCTGTAAGCCTATAAGAACTGAGTTGCTAAGTCCTTGATATCACTTAACCCTTGTAGAAATTCCCCCTGCTTTTCACGTGCCATGTCAAGCTTTTTATTTACGAGCCCATCTTCTTTATTTTTCTGGCCCCAATCTTAAAGTTGGGCTTTGTTTCGAGTTGGACTCGCCCTAACCCACTGTTTCATTTAATTTAAAGGACCGCCGATGTGCCTCTGTTACAACACGTGCTCTATCAGCTATATCTGTTGCTTTTTGACTTTGTAGAAGGTTCTTAACTTCACCTGGTGGTTCTCCACCTCGTAACCATTGGGTAATGACCTTAAAGTTTAGATCTTCTCCGGTGGACACCCTTAGCGGCGATTCGGTCCAGATTTGCATCGTGTAGCATATTCCGCCCCCGTCAATGGTCACCTTTTTGGGTATGTCTGCCCCATCTCCTTTGATTCTGATTCTTGCCCATTTGAGATGATTTCTCAATTGGGTTTCCTCTTCCGTCTCTACCCACCCCCACAAAAATCTCCGATGCCCTTGGAAATTTTCTAATCCCAAAAATGTAAAGGTAACCCTACAATTTTTACCCAAGTTGAATTTTCTTTACTCCTCCCGCATATCATATCTATTGTTGGGTTCCACCACTAGAGGATAACTATTCCTCCACTTCCAATCCCCTTTGATCACTTTCTCTGCTGTGATCATGTGTGCAAACTCAAATAGAAAGAGTTCATTGCCTATTTCATAGATGTTCAAGCCGTGTGTTTGTTTCCACAGTTGATTAGCCCATCCCCTGATTTCTGATAGAGTCATTGTTTCTCAGACTCTGGATTGAAATGCACACACCAAACTCCTCTTTAACACTTCACTACTTCACTGTATTCCTCTGGGTCATCATTGATAAAGATTCTATCCCCTTTTAGAGCAGCCTTCTCTTTCTCAGCAACTTTTGAATCCTGATTAACCCATTTAGTGCTCCTTAGCACTGTAGCATATGGAATGTCTCTGCTCACCAACCTATGATTACCCACATACATTAACTTTCTATGGCTATTAATAAAACTCCCTACCTTTTCCGCAATGCTCAACCACCTTGAGTTGAAATTTAATTCATGAATGATAATAACTCCCTTCCTCCTGCCTTTCACTTTTATTAAACTAATGTTGCGCCCATATTTTTTGTAGTTCCTCGAGCAAAAAACATCTGAAAAATCGACTTTCTTCCATCTCTTCACCATATTCCCCTTTGTCAATGATGCCTCCCTTAATATCTGCACGATTCATTCCATTGTCTTCTCATTGAAAGTCGTTCTTGTAATAAAGTTCCTATTTCTTTTTGTCCAGTCGTACCAGGCTCTTGCCGTACCAGGTGTTCTTGTGATGTCGTAGGTCTTCATTCCAACTGCAAAATAAATACTGTCTTCCATTTGAGATCGATTGCAAAGATAGAGGGAAAGAAAAGAAAGGGAAATGAAATCCGGTGATCAGATGGATCACCGGAGGACGTTGGGGAGGGGTCGTACTAGGTTAGGACATTTCCTTGGTTGTTGTGTCTGAGAGTTTTTTTTTGAAGAGAGAATAATACCCCTTTTGTTAAATTCAACTTATTACTAAGCAATTCTATTAAAGGAGGGTTAACACCTCGAGTTCTTTCTATTTACTTCTTCCAAATCCTAATTCACTTTTCCACGTAAAATTAGGGCAATTGTCCTAGGTTAGTGTTTGCAACCACCAACCAACGATTAAGAATGAGAGTCAAGAAGTAAACAAATATCGAAACCCCCAAATCATGTACTAGCTCGAAAAATTCATTAGCACAAGGGTTCACTACCTTAGTAGTAGATTTAGCTACTCATAATTCTGAAATTAACGCAAAGTAATAAATAATTCATAATTTGCTTACAACGATGATGAAGAAAACAATCTTAAGAAAATTAGTATTCTCTCCTTGAAATACGACAAGACAAAGTAATACTCTATACTCTAACTTGTTTGTATCAATTCTTGGAAAGATACTGTACAAAAACACTACAAAAAGTATTTATATTGGACCACAAACTCGGAATCAAATTCTAACTGAAATTCCCGTCGGCACCATTTATAGACCGTAAAACGGACATATGGCCCATAGATCTTCTTCAGCCATCCGTAAATGGCTTGATACTTGTCCCAAACAGTCCTCTGTTAATCCATCTATGGCTCGTGAATTTGACAAACGGTCCATAGATGGCGACGGTAGATGGTCGACTATATGATCTTTGCTAGTGTGGGGTTCCTTCTCCATGACTTACGGACCATGGAATTGACATACAATCCATGAGCTGTTTCGTGGTTTGTCTTCCCTGAGTTTCCGTCTTTTATTTTACAGACAGTGACTTGACATACAGTCTGTATCTTCCACCGTGCTTGGGCCTCTCTAATTTTTGAGCTTCTGGATAGTGGACTCTTTTTCCCACGACCAGACATATTGCGCGTAAGGGAGTTTAACGACACTTAAACATTTCTGTAAAGATATGACACCTTGGCCTAACTCAACCCCAAAAGCTAGCTCATGAGGGGAGGTTTGTCCAAGTCCATATAAGGAGACCAATTTCTCATCCCTCTACCGATGTGGGACTTCTTAACACTTTCCCGCACGCCCAGACCTCAATTGGAGCGTGAACACTACTAAATGGGGGCCCAACATCGGTGAATAACAACTTGGGATGGGCCCGACTCTGATACCATGTAAAGATATGGCACCTGGGCCTAACTCAACCCCAAAAGCTAGCTCATGAGGGGAGGTCTGTCCAAGTCCATACAAGGAGACCAATTTCCCATCCCTCTACCGATGTGGGACTTCTTAACAACTTCCAAGGCTTTGGGTTCATCTACTGTGGCATGTACGTGCCTTACATCAAATGTACGGTCCGCAACATGCCCATACGGGGTCCTTGGCCCTTTTTTCCTTGTTTTGACCAATTTTCCTCCTAGTACGTGCAACACAACATTTTAACATTAGAAACACATAAAAACAAGCTAAAGACAATAAAAACTCATCTAAAAGACATCAAATGTGTCGTAATTCCACGACACATCATTTATCAGCTGCTTCAGTGAACTGGATTCAAGTTACTACTGCACATTGTTTGTACGAGATAAGATATAACTAATAATATCTGCAGGGTAGACAAAGCAGCTTAAAGTAAACGATTTACGTGAAAGCTTACAGTGGAACAAGAATTTGTTGGAATTGAAGTAAGACAAGACAGGATCTTAGATGATGAGATTCAGCAGCAATTTAATTGTGAAAATTATCTTGATTTATTATTTCAAAAAAAAAAAGAAAATTATCTTGATTTATGTAAAGCTCTAAATAGAATGGAGGAATTTAAGGCATTTACCTGGTCATTTGTCTGTGGTAGCTGTAAACAAATAACTTTTGACACATCGGCTACCTATGAGGTACTTAATCCAAAAATAGTTTTTGATGAATGTAATGAAGGTTGTGTAGGATGATGATGAATCACGTCATTTCATGCTTGATATGGGCAAACTTACATCCAAAATAACAATACAATTCAAGATGTTCAATCAAATTACTTTATAGATTGGCATTACTACCTTAAACCTGGAGTGCGGTACTTTTTTCTTGGTTAGAAAAAATAAAAATAAAATAAATTTCTTGTTGCAAATACTAAGTATATCTCCCCATTTCTCTACTGTTTTTCCTTTAGTTGGGCACTACCTTCGTATCAAGTTTTTTTCTCCACATTGCAGCCTGCACCAGCAACCTACAATGACGTATTCAACTCAATTTTTGACTACATTGACCATCTTTTCTCATTAGTGCGTCCAAGAAAACTCCTCTATATGGCTATTGGTAAGTTGTGGCCGTAAATGTTGCATATCTTTACAACTTCAATCTTTAAAGTCCTAACTTCAATATGTATTTCTTAGATGGAGTGGCTCCTAGAGCTAAGATGAATCAGCAGAGAACCAGGCGTTTCAGAGCTGCTAAAGATGCTGCTGAATCTGTATAATTTTCCTTTACCTATGTGGTTTAACATTGTAAATGTATGCATCTCATTCAAACTTTTATGACAGGAAGCTGAAGAAAAAAGGTTAAGAGAAGAGTTTGAGATGGAAGCTGCTATTTTAGTGCCTACAGAAAAGCCCGAGACATCTGATTCAAATGTTATTACTCCTGGTACTCCATTTATGGCAGTACTATCAGTAGCTCTTCAATATTATATACACTCGAGGTTGAATAAAAATGCTGGCTGGCGGTTTACCAAGGTTGTTCCAGTTTAATCTACTAAAGTTATCTTGCTTTAATATGACCTTTTAGAGTCGGAGGATTCCTTCTGTGGAGTAATCCTTTCTGGTTCTTTTAGAATACAATTCTGATTTTCAGGATATCCTGTCCCTCCTAACTTATTTACCGGGCTGCATTGGGTGATTATTTGTAGGTTATCCTTTCTGATGCTAATGTGCCTGGTGAGGGTGAACACAA
The DNA here is from genome assembly GCF_019186545.1 of Solanum stenotomum. Taxonomy (NCBI): domain Eukaryota; kingdom Viridiplantae; phylum Streptophyta; class Magnoliopsida; order Solanales; family Solanaceae; genus Solanum; species Solanum stenotomum. The sequence continues at coordinate 28,594,880 of NC_064283.1, forward strand.
AATTATGTCCTACATCCGCTGGCAACGTAACATTCCTGGCTTCAACCCGAATACCCGCCATTGTCTCTATGGTCTAGTGAGTGAAAGTGTTGCATTATTGTTTGATATCTTCTTATTTTATGTTAATCCTTCTAAATTTTTTTTCGGTGCAAGAAATTGATATGTTTTTGACAGAATCTCGGTTCATCCTTGCTATTTTGCTTTCAACAAGTGTTGCCTCATTTTTTTGAGTTTGTCTTGATAATCTGATGTCTTAGTTTCTTCATAATTATCCAATTTACTTTCTTTAGGATGCAGATCTTATTATGTTGTCTCTGGCTACTCATGAAGTCCATTTTTCAATATTGAGGGAGGTCAGTAGCTACTACTACCAAGTGGCTGTGCATTTAAATTATTTGTTCTTCAGAAACTGACAGTCTGATCTTCTGTACAGGTGATTACTCCACCAGGTCAGCAGGAAAAGTGTTTTGCCTGTGGTCAGGTTGGACATCTTGCAGCTAATTGTCATGGTACAGATGGGAAGGCTGTGAATGACACACCTATTCACAAGAAGAAATATCAGGTTTAAAGAGTGATGCCTCTTCTTTAATTTCCAATTTTAAGTATCGTATCGTCTAATACTTGGTCCATCTTGTTGATACCTCTTTTTACCATTCACAGTTTCTCCATATCTGGGTGCTGCGAGAGTATTTGCAATATGATCTAGAGATTTACAACCCTCCATTTCAGATAGACTTTGAAAGGGTGGTGGATGATTTTGTTTTTTTGTGTTTTTTTGTTGGAAACGATTTTCTTCCCCATATGCCAACATTGGAGATTCGAGAGGTATGCAATTATTCTGATATATGCCTTTTCTTCTTGGTTAAGTTTCTTGTAATAATGAGCTTTCTCTATGTGGATATTGTACTCGGATTGTTAAATTTCTGGTGATAATGAGCTTTCCCTCTATGGATATTGTACTCTGATTGTTAAGGAATATTGGGCATGTAAATTTTTTTTTTTCTGTTGAATGACATTGCAACTGCTATTCCTTCCTTCTGTCCCATTGCTATGCAGCGGGTGGTCATTCTACTTATGTGGTTAATGTTTCCTTAATCTTGTAAACTTTTCTAGGGTGCCATCAATTTGCTGATGTCCATCTATAGAAGGGACTTTACAACTATGGGTGGTTATCTTACGGATGCGGGTGAGGTAATTTACTTTCTTACAATGAAACACTTCAAATTTCTCACAAGGACTCAACTTATATGTGATGTAGTGCAGCATGCTTGTATTATATAGATGTTTTCATTGTTCAGTCAGATGAACTTTTTTGTTGGTATACCTACTTTTCTAGTGCAAGTACTTCTTGATTGTTTGATTAGTTCAGATAATTTAGTTCATGAGTCCGCACTCTTTGCATGGCCTATATTGGTAATAATGTTATTTCTCTGCTTTGTGAAGTGTCCATGGTTAACTGGCTAAAGTAATGTCTGGGGAAAAAGTCTAATAATTGTAGGCATGAATGACAAATATATGAAAAAAAGAAATTGGATTTTTTTTACGATAAAGTAAAATATCATTTGTTTAGTGCCACTCTTCAAAATAGGCTCATTGGAAAGGAAAAGTATGCTTTGCGCCTCGATGATGCCATAAAGCGCACATTAAGTGAGGGGACTTGCTCAACACGTTTTGACCCTCACTTCACGACTTAAGCACATTTTAAGTCCACCTTTGACAACACTGCAATTGTATGTAAAATTATTTTTTATTTATTTTTATCAATTGTTTCATTCTCAATTTTTTTAAATTTCTTTTTGGCATCAAGAATTGTATGTTAAACAACTAAAAGACATTACAAGATAGCTTAAATATATCTGATAGTTCTTCTGTTTCATCTGCTTTTGAGGGCCCATTTGGCCATTTAAGATGAAATCATATGAGATGAAGTTGAAGTTGAAGTTTGCACATGCAATTTAGATTTTTAAGTTATATTTTTTGCTCGTACATAGAACTCCTCTAAGTTGTGAAAACTATCAAAATTGTCCCAATTCTTTATACAATCTTACCAAATAAACAAAAGTTCATAACAAAAGTATAATACACTATCACAAACACAAAGCTATTGTGACAAAAATACAATATTTTGATCAATAAAAAGGTAAAATTGAACCTGAGTTGTAGTGTAATACTCTTTAATATAATAGTGTACAATATAATATTTGTTAGAATTGGAATAGGTATATACAATCCTATTTGGAATAGGAATAGGAACAAAATATAGTTTCGTACTTGATAAAGGATTATATTGTAGATGTAGAAACAACAATTCAATAATATTCTTCTCTTATACTTATCACAATATTTATCTACCAACAAAAATAACATTTTTGCAAAGAGTTACTAAAGAGACATATGACGGAAATGAGATAGCTTTGTGTAAACGAATAATATTTACTAAAGAGACACGTAACAAAAATGATATCAACTATAACTTTTGTTTACATATGAAATAAATGATTGGTTGGTAGATACAAAATGGTGATTTTTTTTTACAAAATATAAATTTGTGGGCCAAATTTTGTATTTAAAAAATGTGAAATCATGATATGAAATTCTCAAATCAATTTTTTTGGAGAATTTGGGATTTCTATCTCATGAATTCAAATCATGAGATGAAATCTCATGTTCAAATGCTGATTTCATTTCATGATTTCAAATCACGAGGTGAAATTGCATGTCCAAACGGCCTACTAAATATCACCACTTTGATTCAAGGAATTTGCTTCATTTATATGACATGGCTACTTGAATTTTAAAGCTAACATATATAAGATTTTATTATGTAGCCATACAAGACACGGCTAACTTTGAGAGTGTGTTTCCTTTTCATTTTATCTAGATAAGTTTAGTTTCTCTGGGTTGGCAAGGTGAGAAATCCTATATTTTGGTTGAGTAATATGACCATCCATTCACAGGTTTTTTTGGATAGAGTAGAACATTTTATTCAGGCAGCAGCAGTTTATGAAGATCAAATCTTCCAAAAGAGAGCCCGGATACAACAGGTGATCTCTTCAATTTCTTTTTAAAAATTGTGTCACAGACCATGACATTAAGTTCAATGAAGAAGAGAATTTTAGCCTGTTTCTGATTCTGAAACCATGCTTATAGTGCTATAAGATATTTCTTTGACTCAGGCATATCAAATATTGTTTTTCCATTTTAGTTATGCACCTTTTTATTAGAAAATCGGATGGGTTTTGATGAATTGCTTTACTGATTTTTTTAAGTACTCTGCCTTCTTAATACTGAATCTTGAACTGTACTAGCAATTGACACTAGTTACTTTACCAAGTTTCTGTGATACAGTAGTCTGTTTTGTTTTTATTGGGCTCTAAAAGTCATGTCTTTGGTAGAAAAGCATGGTTATTGTTCAACATGATGTACATCTGCTTTACTCATCATTTTCATTGTTATTGTTATCGTGATCATTGTTGTTGTTGTTGTTGGCTTTCATGTTGTTTCATTATTGTTATTATATGTAATTATATTATTATGATTCTTCTTCTCATTGCAGTCGATAGAAAATAATGAAAGGGTGAGAAAAGAGGCTAATGCTCAGCCACATCCTCCGGCAGAGGACAAGGTGATTTGTTTCTCTTAAATGTTACACTTCCTGACACTAGAGAAGTTTATTGAAGTGATTAAGCGAAAGTCTGAGTTCGCTCAATTTTGGATATTGGTACTTTGTTCCAAAATGTATAACGGAGTCCAGCAAATGAACTCCACACTTTCTAGTTATAGGTTGAACATCAATTCCAGGTTTTTCCAAAAGTGAAGATTATATATGTTTATAGCTATATTAAAGTACTGTTGATTAAATTTTTGAACAATTACTAATATTAGGGAACATCTAAACTATATAGCAAAGACAAAGTTGTTAGACTCCACATATAAAAATGATTTCTCGTAAAATGCGTAGAGGGAGTAGATCAGGTGTGCTAGCAATGCATAAATCCTAGTCAATTTTAAAAGCTATCTTTTTTTTTTTTGGGTTAAACAATTTTAGAAGTTATCAAGTAAATGATAATATCTTTATTCTATGTATTTTATTCCAATAATTTCTTGGCTTTGTTTTTGACTCCTTGTTATTCCCGACTCTCCATATTTGTGCTTCATAAAATTAAGTTTTGTTGGAATAGCTGGTCACTTCTTCCATCTCTTCAAAGTTCAATCAACCATCTAGTCCCCAATCATTTTTTTCCTTTGAGAAATGTAACATTTCTGGAAATATTCAGCACCAGAGCTGTGCTTAAAACCATCTTTACAATTTACCAAAAAACCAAAAGTATCCTTGTTCTTTTTACAAAGATTCTATTTTGTCATTTACAGAATTCACTTTACATTAAAAGTAAAACAAAGTAGACAATTTATCTTCAGACTGACTGGAAATGATGATTCCTTCAAAACATCTTGAGTTCCTTCTTGATAAGAATCGACTTACTTTAGAGAATAGAAAAGAAAATAATGTGGAAGTGCAAATCTAAAGATTAAAGACAGGAAATTAAAGATGGGCGAAATTCGAGAAATAAATCCTCTAAATCTCGAAAGTATTGACTTAGTACCCTAATTGATTGTAGTAGACCTAATTAGCTGATTAGGGTTAATCATGTTTACTAGCAGATTCAATTCAAGAACTTAGATGGAAGGTGATCTTGACACCTTTTGAATAATTAAAGACAATAGTTAGTATAAGACTAATTACCTTGTTCAATTGATCGAGTAAGAACAATAGATATCAAACATAGAATTACTCTTAAATTTTTTTTAAAAACTTCAAAAAACATAGAATTAATCTTACCTCTTAGAAGAATCGTTCTCGTAAGGCTGGATGATAAATCCCAAGTCCAATACACAAAAGTGTAAAGAAAAGAACTTTCAATAATATTAAGAATGTTGTGTGTCAACAAAAAATATATTATAATGTTTTCTGGAAAAAACAAAAGAACTCCCCTATATATAGGGGTAAAAACAGTGTAATCCCCCTAGTAACTTGAGGATTCGAATCCTACTCTACTTTGGACAACAAGTCCTTTTATGGAAATAAAAAATAGTAAAAACTGACTAGACAGTTGCTTCAGTAACATAAAACAGTCAGTCATGCAGAGGGTAAACATCAGACAGTTCTCCAATTATGATGCTATAGTGTGGTGATTGGGGGGATTCTAATTCTTATTTCAAATGGAGAGGTTTAAAGAGAAGGTCAAGATCTGGTGGGACTCATTCTCTAGTGTTGGCAATCCTGATTTTGTTCCAATGGTCAAGCTGAAGGCTCTGAAGACTAAACTCAAGGACTGGAGTAAATCAGTTCAAGGTAATTTGGGAATTCAAAAGCAGTTGGTATTAACACAATTGACAAGACTGGAAGAAATCTAGGAGCACAGAACCTTGCTTGAGGAGCAAATTGTGTCCAGAATGACTCTTATAATTGAATTTGAAGATATTGCCAGAAAGGAAGAGATAGCTTGGAGACAAAGGTCTAGGGTGACATAGCTAAAGGAAGGGGATAGAAATACAAACTTCTTCCATAAGACAACAAATGCTCACAGGAGAGCCAACACTATTGATAATCAAGAAGGAAATGGTTACCTTCTATGAGAACTTATATGCTGAAACAGAATAGGGGAGGCCGCATTTAGAGACGGAGAATTGCCCTAGGATCAGTGCAGGAGACAGTTCCATGTTGGAAGCCCCTTTTGAACTACATGAGGTACTGGAAAGCATCAAGGCATGTGCAGGGGACAAGGCCCCAGGTCCAGATGGCTACTCCATGGAATTTTTCAAGCAGTATTGGGACATTATTATATCAAAGTAAATACTTTTATGTATAATATAAATTATATATATATATATGATGTCGGGTTAGTTTGGTCTCGGGTTGACTTTTTTTTATGTTAAAATCAAACCAACCCAATTATGGTCGGGTTTTTTTTCCAGTACTAAATCAAGTCAAAGCAAACCACTAATCGGGTTTATTTTCTCGGTTTGACTCTATTCACGGTTTGGTGTGGTTTTTGGTTCGGTTTTGTTCACCCCTAGTGACAGGGATAGAAAGCTCGGCTAGTAAGTGAGGAGGCAAGATTGGGGAACTTCCAACGTCTTACCTAGGCATGCCTCTGGGAGCTAAAAGCAAGTCCAAAGGTATTTGGAATGGGGTCCTAGAGAAATGTGAAAAGAAACTCACCAAAATGGAAACGTCAATACCTTTCCTTGGGAGGCAGACTAACTTTAATCAACATTGTCCTTGATGCACTACCATCCTATATAATGTCAATATTTCCAATGCCTGCTAGTGTATCTAAGATCATTAATTCCCTTGGGAGAGATTTCCTATGGCAAGGCAGTGAAGATAAAAAGAAGTTCTACCTAGTTAAATGAGAGGAATTGATAGTGAACAAGAATACAGGTGGCCTTGGCATCAGGAACTTAAGGAAGCAAAACCAAAGCCTCATGTTGAAGTGGCTGTGGAAATTTGCCAATGAAGATCATATGCTTTGGAAGGAGGTTATCACAACAAAGTATGGCATGGAGGACAAGTGGCTGACAAAAGTGGTTAACACTCCATACAACTGCACTGTATGGAGAGCAATCAGGAACCTGTGGCCTATGTTGTATTCCAGATCCAGAATCAAAGTGGGAGATGGTCAAAAACCTGCTTCTGGGAGGACAAATGGAATGGAGCAACACATATGAAACAACTGCATCCAGAAATATGCATGTTATGTCAACAACAACAGGCAACAGTGGCCATAAGTCAAGGCAGGAATTTGTTCCTAAGGAGACACCTATATGACTGGGAAATAGAGAAGGTAATCATACTCCAAAACTCAGTAGATAATTTTAGCAATCTTACTGAGGAGAAGGACTCACTGGTTTCGCAGAGTAACATTCATGGTCAATTCTCCATCAATTCAGCATATAGGGTAGTGTACTCAACAAAACTGCAGACCAAGAGAGACTGGCCGTGGAAGATGATCTGGAAACCAAAGGTGCCCTACAAAGTAAACTGCTTTTTGTGGTTGCTGTCAAAAGAAGAAGTTCTAACCCATGAAAATCTGAAGAAAAGAGGATATCAATTTGCCTCTAGATGTACTCTGTAGTCTGTGGGGAGAACAAGAAGAGACAATTAACCATCTTTTTTTACATTGTTAGTGGACTGAGAAGCTGGAGAATGTTCATTTTCCCGTAGGGAATTAGGTGGGTGAAACCAGGAAGCATCAAAGGAGTTCTAAGTAGCTGGATTGGGGATGGCAATGTTTCAAAGGAGGAGATATGGAAAATTGTCCCAGCATGCATTTGCTGGACAATGGGGAATGGTGTGTTTACCTTTACCTGATCAAAGTAAAAAATATTATTGAATAGTGTGTTTTATACTTGAGAGAAAAGTAAGGATAGTGATGAAAGTCTTTAACTTGGTGAGGAACTCCTGCAGCAACAGAATGTACTGAAATAGAGAAGAGAACAAATGTGCTAGATAGAGTAAACCCTATGGAAGTCAGAAATCTTAGTGAAAAGTTGTGCTAAATATGGTTGGTGTTTTCTTCCGACTTTTGTTGCTTCTAGTTCAACCCATTGTAGAAGTTGTATGTTACTGGATTTTGAAAGTAGAACTATATTTATATCATCTTATTGCAGAATGAAAGTTTGATTGCATGCATGCTGCATATGTAGAATAAATGTAATTCATTTTATGAATGCTATCAAATGTCTATTACCTTTTAGGTGAAGCTAGGAGAGCCTGGATACAAGGAAAGGTATTATTCTGAGAAATTTGGTGTATCAACTGCAGAGGATATCCATGAAGTCAGACAAGATGTAGTAAGTTCAATTACAGAATATGGTCTACTCTTACTGCACTTCTTTCATAATCTGTTCATATTATATTCAGTTGGATTGCTTGTCTCTATTTCTGGATAGTATTCCCTCTGTTCCATTTAATATAGCAGTGTTTTATTGGGTACGAAGTTTAAGAAAGAAAAGACTTTTGAGACATACCAAAAGTACCCTTAAAATGTCCAGTTTATAAACATGCCACATTTCCATGGGTATACAAAAAGTATAATTTAAACATGCGTTAAACATGCCATGACGTCTATGTCCATAAGGGGTCGTTTGGTGTGAATGATAACACCAAATAGTTCTGAGATTAAATTATGGTGCCACTTAATTTGTTGTTTGGTTGGCAAGTCCAGAATAGCTTATCCTGGGACTAACAATTAGTATCGGGATAAGTTATTCCTTCCCTTGGGTGGTTTAGTAATCTTGGGATATATACAGTGGCATACGCAGGATTTATTGTAAGCGGTATCACCCTTTTAAAATGAGAATATATATATATATATATATATATATACACACACACACACACATTATATTTGTTTTTACAAAGCCCCAAATAATTACTCCTAAACAAAGAAGGTCAAATAAAAAATCACATAAATAATGAGGTTGTGGAGGTTTGAAACCGAAACTTTCACTATGGTTCTTCAGCACAAAACCATCTAGGCTACATGCATTCTTTGTTTAAGGAGTGTCACTTGTAATATATAACTGCTATATTTGCTTTTGTTTCTTAATTGTATATACCTATTTAGAAATTTTTTCCGACGAAGCAATGTCACGTGACACCCCATCCACCTTCCTAAATCCGCCCCTATATATATAGATTCACGTTATTTTTAATATCATGTATAATAACATTCACAACCTTCACTACTCCTTATTTTTATGATTCTTCATATTTTTTAAAAAAGAACTACACTATATAAATATAATTTTTATTTATGAATTTATTTGATTTAACTCTTATGTTTCTTTATAATTTATATCTCTACTACTGTATTACATATCTTTAATTAAATATTCTTTTAGTCACTTGAAAGCTTGTATTTTATAAATCAACTAAAATGAAGATAACTTTAAAATTTTACAATTTAAGAGTGATATGTGCTTAATGAAGTGATATAAATAATAAATCCTCTTTTACTTTTACAAACTTAAGATGAAAGTTCTATTTTAAAGTTAAATAAGATGAAAGTTTTATTTTTAAACGCATACGGACATGGGAATGCACACACAAAGATACATCTAAAACAGATGAAAATTTTATTTTTAAGAATGAAAAGCTAAAGATTGCAAAGAAAATATAAAAAACTAAATAGAGTGAAGGGTATTTTTGTAAACAAACAACTTATTCTTAAAATTTATGCAATGCATATTATTTTGAATACAATAAACCAAACACTCAATCAGAAATAATCTGAGCATAATTTATCCCATCATAACTTGTATTCAAACCAAACGACCCCATAAGAGCATATAATTTTTTTTTGGTACAGACAAATTGAAAGAGGGCCATATAAAATGAGCATTGCAACAAACTTAAAATGGGAAAGAGTGTTATTTTTTTTTTTGAGAAAGTTAACAATGGGAAAGAGTGTTATGTAAAATGGAATTGAGAGTGTTGGGAAAGAATTGCTGACTTTCACTTTTGGCATATGATAAGTAGAGTGTTGTTGGCTCTAAACTTAATGACTAATCACATAGCATCACCATTGGAACAAGCCAATAATCAGATAACAACATACCCAGTGTAATCCTATAAGTGAGGTCTAGGAAGGGTAGGATGTACGTAGACCTTACCCCTACTTATGTGGTAGGGAAGCTGTTTTCGGTAGACCGTAGACCCTCGGGTCAAAGGAGTACAATCGAAGCCGAATTGAAAGGAAAATTACTACAACAAATTAGCTAGATGAAGAAAGCAAATTGATCAACAGGTAGTAGTCAAAATTGAAGAATAAGATATTACACGATAAAAAACCAATACTACTAAATAAGGAAAGATGGGAAGAGGAGATTACCCTTGCCTCTCCCACGTAAAAGTGCTACAACTAGACTACATACTACATTTCTACCCTAATCTCCACATCCATAGGGTCAATAAGCTTGAGATATGTCATGTCATGTCTAATCACCTCCCCTAAATAATTCTTTTGCCTACCTCTACATCTCCTAAAATTCGTGTAAAGAAATAGATCTTGAGCCTAATTCAACTCCAAAAGTTAGCTCATGAGGGGAGAATTTCCCAAAGTCCTTATAAACATAACACCAGTTCATTTCCCTACCAATGTGGGACTCTAATACACTTTAACACCCCTTTCACGCCCAGACCCAATTGGAGCATTGGTTGGGAGCCCAAACGAGGATGGACCTGGTAGGAACAATGATTTCCTCGTAAGAAATGAAGAAAAATATATGGTTGGGGTTGGAACTAGTAAGTGACTTGATCGGAGAAAAAAGAAGTAGTGGTCAGAAAGAGATTGATGCACCTATCGCGTGGGACTCTAATACACTTTAACACCCTCTTCACGCCCACACCCAATTAGAGCATTGGTTGGGAGCCCAAACGAGGATGGACCTGGTAGGAACAAAAGCGTGAAGTTATCTGAAATAGATAACTGGTAGGTAATCTTGACTTTTCTCCTAGGCACGAATACTAATGCACTTTCTCTGTCCTACTTTCTAGGGCAGTAGAAGACCATTTTTCCGGCAGCAACCACCGGAATCTTAGCCTTTTCTTTCTAAGCCAACAATTATCACCCACTGTGATAATTGCTACACACTTTAGCCTAGGATGGAAGAGAATAGAATTTATTTTAACGCTAGGTTTAAGTCATTCGACATCACTAGATGGAACTCGAGCAAGTCTGAATGGTATGAATGGGTTGAAAGAAGCAGAAAGATGATGACGAGGTCAGTTATGAGCAAGAAAGCTATGGAATGGATATGTTTCTGCCTGAGAGAGGCTTCAAAGGAGCACAAAAAGGAGACGAGAAGATGGAAACTAGCAGATAGAGAAGCAGATCTTTTTTGTACTAAGAAGCAAAATGAATATGGGAAATTTATGAGTGTGATAACCTTAAATAGTGGTGGAAGGTCGGGCTTAATCATACCGGAACTTGCATTAAATGCAGGGTGGGTGGATATTGCATTAAAGATTGAGAGATTCATTAAATGTCAGCAAAGAGAGAAGGAACATTCTTTCTCAAGGGTGACGGAGGAAGAATACTCTTATGCTGAGGCTGTCCAACAGAGTAAATGGGGGAGCAGTAATTTAAGAAGAGCCGAGGTAAACACCAAGAAAGGAAGCATTCTGATTACTAAGCCAGTAAATATTAAGGAGGAAGATCTCCTCAAGAGATGTCTTATAGGATATTGCACTGCAGGAAAGAAGGAGAAACCAACTCTGGCGGATATCAGGAGCTGGTCCTCAACAAACTGGAAAAAGGTCTTTGGAGTCAACATATATGAATTGAACAGCGAAATGTTCCTTTTCGAATTCCCCAATAGATACATGGCGGAATTGATCATCCAAGGCCAATGGAGGTGGAAGAGTAGCATATTTCATCTAGATTGGTGGAGTCCAACAACAGGTTGCACTCCTAGCCCCTCAACTGTGCGTGAAACTTGGATTAGAGTAGTGGGGATTCCATTGCATTTGTGGTCTAGGAAGGTCTTCCAAGAAATTGGGGATCTGTGTGGAGGTTGGATTGAGACAGAAGAAGAAACTGAGCTAAAAAACCACCTGAAGTGGGCAAGGATTCTGGTGAAAAACAACGGGAGAAACCTTCCGAAAGAGGTCTCTGTCGCTTGTGATGGAATTACATATTTTTTTCCAATTTGGGCAGAAAGCAAACCCAGATTCGAAATAAGGTCGGAAAGTGGAGGCATAGTCGCCGGGGAAGATGAGGTCTTTTGCCCAGGGAATAGATTTACCCAGAGGTCTGATGGCGTAAATATCTGCGACATAGTACCAAAATCCCATCCTTTTAGGGATTTTAGTACGTCGAAGCACGTGGGCTGTACTTCGACAGCTGGAAAGACAATGGGGAATGGAGCACGTGAGAGGCATGTGAGTTTTTTAAATGAGAGGGCTGAACTGGGCCCATCAGGAAAGCCCAAGAAGAATAACAATTCTAAATGGCCCAGTGGCCCTGATTTTGCAGCACATGTCATTTTTAATGATTTACAAGGGACAAAGATCGGCTACACAGAAACCCATAAATTGGCTGGTAACATAACAGCCTTGCACGTGTCCAATTCAGGCGAAGGAAAGCAGAACATGAACACAAAAGTCGTGACAGAGCTGCTGGAGGAAGAAATCAGGGGAGATTTGATGATAACGGGAGAGGAAGAACCTAACTCCATAGATAGGGGAGATGATAGAGAAATTACAAAATCAGGGGAGACTGGGATAGCAATACAGAGCTCAAACACAGAAATAGTTAATTGGGAGGTGGAGGAACCTGTACCAATTATGGTGCAACAACAACAAAGGGCACAAGATGTAGATAAAGCGAATTCAACATGGGTACAACAGAACTTGATAAAACTGGGGAAAATCTTTGGGATCGATTTCCAAGGGCATGAAGAGGAGGCAACAGAGTTACTGCTACAAATAGACAGTTGCAGACAAGCCAGGAGAATGGAGCAGGATACAGAAGTTAAGAAACTCAAGATCAAGGGTGCACAAGAACTTAAAAGTCTTGTAGCCTTTGATGTAAAATTTAAAAGTTCTGGAAGTAGGAATAAGGGGAGGAACACAATTTTCAACACATGATGAAGTTTAAGCTAATATCATGGAATGTTAGGGGATTAAACGATAGGGAGAAGAGAAGGGTTGTACATAGTTTGTTGTCTGGATGGAGAGCAGATATAGTTTGTCTCCAAGAAACAAAAATTGAAGGGGATATTTCAGAGATGGTAAAGCAGATTTGGGGAGGCAGGTGGATTAGATATGCCTGTCTAAAAGCAAGTGGAACAAGAGGAGGTATCTTATTGATGTGGGATGCGAGGGCATGGATGGGGGAGGTCTTGGAAATTGGTTCTTACACCATTACTTGTAAATTTGAATCACAAACCCAGAATTTTAGCTGCCATATATCTGGAGTGTATGCTCCTAACTGTTACAAGGAAAGGAGACTTGTATGGGAAGAATTGAGCTCAGTAAGGGGGTTGATGGAGGGACCCTGGGCAATGTGTGGGGACTTCAATGTATCTAGGTACATATCTGAGAAGAAGAACTGCAACAGAAGAACTAAGGGAATGAGAGAGTTTTCTGATTTCATAGAGGACATGGAATTAGTTGACATGCATTTAGAAGATGCTGCATACACATGGTTTAAGGGAGATCAACAAGAGGCAGCCTCCAGAATTGATAGAATCATGATTTCTAAAGAATGGGATGATACCTTCAACAATTTGAAACAGATTCCTCTTCAAAGGCTGGGCTCAGATCATATACCAATAGCGTTGATTACTGGTTGCTGGGAGAGGAATAAAAGCTACTTCAAGTTTGAAAATTGGTGGCTGCAGTCAGAAGGATTTGTGGATAGAGTTAGAGAGTGGTGGAGCTCCTTCAGTTACACAGGAAGACCTGATTATGTTTTGGCATGCAAACTTAAAGCACTGAAACTTAAGCTAAAGGAATGGAAACAAGAAGAGGGTGGAAATCTGGGCAGTCAAAGAAGGAGATTGTTAGAGCAGTTAGCAGTGTTAGATACAGAAAGGGTAAATAGAACTCTCACTGTGGAGGAAATGACAAAAAAGGCTGCAGTCTTAATTGAGTATGAAGAGCTAGTCAAGAAAGAGGAAGTTTCATGGAGACAGAAATCAAGAGTACTATGGTTGAAGGAGGGAGACAAGAACACCAAATTCTTCCACAAAATGGCAAATGCTCACAGGAGATATAACAATATAGATCAACTCATGATACAAGGAGAGGTTACTCAAGAGAAAGGCAGAATTGAAGGGGAGATAATAGCATATTATAAGAACCTGTATAGAGAAACACATCAATGGAGACCTTCTTATAATAATGTTGAATGTCCAATGTTGACTGAAGGGGAAAAAATGTCCCTGCAAGGCAGATTTGAGGAGAATGAAGTTCTAAATTGCCTAAAGCTATGTGCAGCCGATAAGGCTCCTGGTCCAGATGGGTACACAATGGGTTTCTTCATCAAGTGTTGGGATGTACTGAAGAAAGACATCATGGACACATTTCAAAACTTTTATGAGCAAGAAGTCTTCGAGAAGAGTTTTAACGCTACCTTCATTGCACTCATTCCAAAGAAAAAAGGAGCCAACGAGTTAAGGGACTACAGACCAATTAGCCTCATAGGGAGCATTTACAAAATACTCTCCAAAGTTCTCACAGAAAGGTTGAAAGTTGTGATAGACAGACTGGTGGACTCACAGCAAATGGCTTTTATAAAAGGGAGACAAATTATGGATGCAGTGTTGATTGCTAATGAAGCTGTAGATTCCAGGATTAAGCAGAAGAAACCTGGCATTCTATGCAAGCTGGACATAGAAAAAGCATATGATCATGTGAATTGGAAGTACCTTCTGAAGATTTTAGAGATGATGGGATTTGGACAAAAATGGTTGAACTGGATCAGCTTCTGCATTTCTACAGTTAGCTTCTCTGTTCTGATTAATGGGTCCCCTGCAGGGTTTTTTCAAACTCAAAGAGGACTCGGGCAGGGTGATCCATTGTCCCCTTTCTTGTTCTTAATTACTATGGAGGGGCTGAATAATATGCTCAAGACAGCAAATATGAGAGGATGGGTAAAAGGTTTTGATGTGGCTAGAGAAAATACAGAAAGCTTGGAGGTGACACATCTTCAGTATGCAGATGATACACTGATTTTTTGTGGAGCTGAGGAAGACCAATTGAAATACTTAAGGGTGATCCTGGTGCTGTTTGAAGGGGTATCCGGGTTGCACATTAATTGGACTAAAAGTTCTATGTATACTATCAATGAGGTCAACAACATAGACTTGTTAGCTTCAATTCTAGGGGGTGAAGTAGGTACTCTACCTACAACATATTTGGGTATGCCATTGGGAGCAAAATCCAAGTCCTTAGAAATTTGGAATGGTGTGATAGAGAAGTGTGAGAAGAAGCTGGCCAGATGGAAAACTCAGTACTTGTCAAGAGGGGGCAGACTGACCCTCATTAACTCAGTCCTGGATGCTCTCCCAACTTACATGCTGTCTCTATTCCCCATCCCACCAGGGATCACTAAAAGACTAGACAGCATAAGAAGGAAGTTCTTGTGGCAAGGAAACAAAGAGAATAGAGGCTTTCATCTAGTTAAATGGAATGCAGTGACAACTGGAAAGAAGAATGGTGGTCTGGGAATAAAGAATATGGAGCTACATGGCAAAGCACTCTTAATGAAGTGGTTGTGCAAATACTCAAATGAAAACCAAACACTTTGGAGAAGAGTGATAGGTGCCAAATATGAGAATGAAGATAGTTGGATGACTAAGATTGTGACCACACCTTATGGGATCAGTTTATGGAGGTCCATAAGAGCATTATGGGAGGAAGTTAAACCCAAATTCAAGATGAAAGTGGGGAATGGGAACAAGATCAAATTCTGGAAGGATGAATGGCATGAGAAAGGTAACCTGGAAACTCTTTTCCCTGATATTTACAATCTGGCAATGTTCCAACAAAGAACTATTGCAGAACTATGGACACCACAAGGGTGGAATTTCATCTTCAGGAGAGAACCAAATGACTGGGAAGTGATGAGGTTGGCAGAATTCCTCAACTTGGTTGGAAACTTTACTGGACTTCAAGCATATGAGGATACGCTTTGGTGGAAAGGCAACAATAAAGGAGAGTTCAAAGTGCATTCAGCTTACAGGCTGATGGATCAATCAAGCCAACAGAGTTCCATCTGGCCCTGGAAACAAATATGGAAGTGTAGAATCCCACACAAAGTCTCATGCTTTATTTGGCTGCTAGCTAAGGAAGCGGCCCTCACTCAGGATAATGTAATGAAAAGGGGGATAACCTTATGGTCTAGGTGTTTCCTATGTGGGGAAACCTTAGAAACTGTAAATCATCTATTTCTACACTGCAAATACACTCGGCAGCTTTGGAGGATTTTCTTGAGTCTTGAAGGCATATCCTGGACTATGCCTAGGAGAGTTACTGAGGCATTGTACAGCTGGGAGGAGTCAGGTGCCCTTGCAAAAGACAGAACTAGATGGAGAATTATCCCTGCTTCAATATGGTGGGCAATCTGGAAAGAAAGGAATTCCAGATGTTTTGAAGGCATAGAAAATAGTGTGCAGGATGTTAAACTAAACTGCATTTTGTTGTTATGTTTTTGGTGTAATCAATTATACTCAAATGACACTGCCTCTATAGTTGATGTTTTAGACTCATTATAGAAATAGAGTAGGAGTGTCTAGAGTGCATTTGTATATAAGGTTTGAGTACAACCCATGTACTCTTGTGATATAATACATCGTTACCATTTTCAAAAAAAAGAACTTGAAGAAAAATACATGGTTGGGGTTGGAACTAAGTGACTTGATCGGAGAAAAAAGAAGTCTCGAAAAAGTGGTCGGAAAGAGACTGATGCACCCATCGCGTGGTGTAGATCTTGCTGGAGAAGGCCACTTCCAGCGGCACGCAGAAGGTTTTCTGTTGGTGTAATTTTATGGGTTATGGTCACTAGTGGCTTGGGACTCCATGGTGGTGTGGTTTTCGTACAACTCTAACAGATATGGGGTGACACAAAACAACCCTATAAAGTCGCCGAATTTGATGCATCTTCTGTTCACTCGTTCAAATCATCTCGGTATCACTTTCCTCATCTTGTCCACTGAAGAGGCCACATCTATCTTATTTCGATATCCTCATTTCTAATCTTATTGCTCCTAGTATGACCACATATCCACCTCATTTACGCAACATGCATTTCTTGACATAGGAGTGCTTAACTGGCCAACACTTAGGCCCATACAACAATGTCAGTCTAATCACCACCCTATAAAACTTACCTTCGAGTTTCAGTGGTACCTTTTTATCACACAAGACTCGAGAGGCAACTCTCCAATTCATTCATGTCGCACCAATATGGTGTGTGATATCATCGTCGATGTCTCCACTCCCCAAGATTATAGACCCACGATATTTGAATCTATCTCTCTTGAGGATATTTTGTGTGTCAAGCCTCACTTCCACTCCTACCTCATGTATTGCATCATTGAATTTGCACTCCACATATTCCGTCTTAGTCCTGCTCAACCTAAGCCCTTTAGCCTCCAAAGTTTGTCTCCACACCTCTCACTTAGCATTCACTTAATTGCGTCTCATCAATAAGGACTATGTCATCCGCAAATAACAAACACCACGACACTTTATCTTGAATGTCTTGCATACATCCATCACCAAGGCAAATAAAAACGGCTAAGAGTCGACCTCGGGTGTAACCCCATCTCCACAGGAAAGTGCTTCAAGTCTCCTCTGAGTGTTCTTACCCGCGTTTTAGCTCCTCTGTACATGTCTTATATCACCATCTTTGTCCCTTAGTTCTACATACAATCGTTTAAGCTCTGTTGTTTGTGTTGCCTAACCGCTAACTTAGGCTCCATCTATGCCGTCTTATAAATTTCCTTATTTGTGTGCTTCTCCTTCTCGTCCTTGCATTCCACCAACTTTACATAAACAACCTTCTTTGCTTCCACTTTGCCTTGGACTTATCCATTCCACCACCAATCCCATCGGTGACCACCATAGTTACCCCTAGACACTCCTAGCACCTCTCTAGTTGCTTTCCTAATGCAACTAGCTATCTCATCCCACATGTAGTTCATATCCCCACTACTACTCCAAGACCCCATCTCTATCAACTTCTCTCCCATTTCCCAAGAGAGGGTAGGGGTTAAGTAACCCGATTTAATCTTTGGCCAGTCATATAACATCCTCTTCCTCCTCCAATGCATATTCTCCAACTCCTTCACCAAAAGCTTATGTGGAATAGTACGATTCTCACTCCAGATAACCTTGCAATCTTACAAAGG
This sequence comes from Solanum stenotomum, assembly GCF_019186545.1. Taxonomy (NCBI): domain Eukaryota; kingdom Viridiplantae; phylum Streptophyta; class Magnoliopsida; order Solanales; family Solanaceae; genus Solanum; species Solanum stenotomum. The sequence goes on from NC_064283.1 coordinate 28,612,808, forward strand.
CCTCTATCACCCTTCCTTAAGAGTAAGTAATCTATTTTAGTTTTAACCACTACACCACAGAAGGTAACCAACTGCCTCCTTTGGAAAGCACGAGCTAGCTGTCACCAACTCAAAAGCTCTAGTAAAATCTAGGAGCGAGGTCCTACCTCTATTTCTATCCCGAAAACCAAAGCCTCTATGCACATCGTCAAAACCACTGGATGTTGCCCTGATGTGATCATTCAAATCTCGTCAATAAATATCTTCTCAGTAGGGGTGTGCATTTGGTTTTTCGGTTTGGTTTTTTTGGTTTTGAAGAAGTGTAACCCACAATCCGAACCAAAATAAATTTTGTTTGGTTAGGTTTTTTCTTTTCAGTTTGGTTATTCGGTTATGTCAATAATTAGAAACATAATCAAAGTTATATTTGCAATTTGAAAATGAATATATATATATATATATATATATATATGGTTTTTTCGATTATATTTTTCTAAATCCGAAACCAAACCAAAAAACCAAACAAAGTAAATTATTAATCCAAAACCAAACTAAAAAATCAATCCAAATTAGAATTCAGTTCGATTTGGTTTTGTTTTTCGGTTTACTTCTCAGTGTACCCCTCACCACCTCATCCAAGCCCACCTGAGGCGCGTAAGCACTAATATTGTTCAAAGTAAACCTTCCAACGACTAGCTTAATCGTCCTCATCCTATCATTGATCCTCCTAACCTCCACCACTTGCTCCCTAAGGTCCTCGTTTACTAAAACGCCTACTCCATTCCTATCTCACGAGCCTGAATACAACAACTTAAAACCATCAACATCCCAAGCCTTGGTACCTACCCATTTGGTCTTCTGGACACATGCTATATTAATCCTCCTCCTTTTAGAATCTTCACTAACTCTATGGACTTCCCTGTCAAAGACCATATATTCCAAGACCCTATTCTCAATATAGGAGAACCTTTAACCCACTTACTGCCCCTTCCCCTCAATCCCAGCTTCAACTGTAGACATGACCCTAATCTATCATCGTTCACCGAAGCCACCAAATAAGGTGTAACTACAAAGGAATTTACCAAGGGATACTAAATCAAGTGTATAGTCTGAAATGCAAGATAACAAGCAATAATTCCAAATTATACTGTAAATCAGGACGAAGCAAGTAAGAACCCGAACTGTACCGCAAATCAATAAAAGAAAACAATGATACAAAGTATGCTATGGGAGAAAGAGAATATAGATCAAGAAATTGGAGACAGGATCACTATACTGTGAATGCAACCCAATCTTGAAGAAAACAAGAAACTTAGAACCAACGAGAAAACGGAACAATACAATATATAATATATACAGTAACAGTAAGCAAAATTTTTATATGCAATAAACAGTAGGCAAAACGTGAGAACAGGGACTGGGATTGACTAAAATAAAGCTATGAAGGAACACCAAATCAACACCAACAACAACAAATCAACAAATCGAAGAACAAATACATCCATTTTAGCTCAACTTCTTCATTTAAATACTACACATCAAAAAACACCATTATACGCTCCAAGTGATAAAATCCATATTAAAAGGCAATTAAAAGTACTAAATGTGAGGCAAATAATGACTAGATTACTCATATGTTTGGCCTAACATCAATTACTAACTCTTACATTACAGTCCCCGCATTAGTAATCCGTGTATTGCCGATCCCCTCATAACTTGTTTGTAAACCAAGTGACCCCTTAATGTTACTGTATAATATGGAAAGAGAAAAACAAAAGAACATTTGGAAGATAGAGAGTGACTTTGTATATTTGAGGAGTAGCCTCTTGTTTTTGGTTTCCTCTTGGTGCATGCATGATGTCTCGGGTTCTATTGATTATTGTATGTCCTTGTAGTGAACCATATTATTTTGTATGTCTCTGTACTTCTTGGTATACAGTCAGTGGTGGATCTACAGTGATAATTATGGATTTTACCGAACTCATTCATTTGGCTCAAACTTTATATACACATGAAAAATTGTAAAGAAGCAGATAAATATGTTGCATCTACAACTTCTGAGAGTGATAAGTTCAGTTGCAAAAATCATTGGGTGAAAGAAAGTTAATACAATTTCTGACCTATAATGCATCTACAACTTCTTTCTGTTTTCTTATCTACAGTGCATGCCGTTAATTTACTCTTGCTGCACATTAGTGCTTGCATGAATTTTGGAATGCAATATCTTGACCCTGTAAAACCTTTTTTTAAAGACCACTAGTAGCTTGTTTTCGTACACCTATGAAATTATGCACTTGTTTTGTTGTAGTTTCAAATGAGCCTGCTTTGATTTACCTTTATGAAGCACAATTGACTGTGTTTCACCATCCAACGAATTGCAATTGGTTGGAAGTAAGAGTAATTAAAAGAAATAAAGGATGAATAAGTAACATCTAGTTCCAAAGAAGCACAATAAAGTAAAATAAACTGAAATAAGGACAATAAACATCTGGATAAGTAGTTATCTATAGTCTCCCACTTTACTTGAGCTCTCCCTTTAGAGTTTTAAAAGCTTCGTTTGTTGCACCACAATGCTCATTAGTGGAGTAAGTGCCCTTGTGCTTAGAGATCCCATTTTCCTCTTTGTGAACTCTGTGGTTTTGGGGCCTGTATTTACATGTAATGATGCTGTAGTCATTTATGTCCAACTAGGATAGATGTGTCAGGAGGGAAAGGAGAATTCCCTTCTTCACACCTTCCTTTCTTTTGCAGATAAACATCATTTTGCATCCTGTAGCTAGTAAGATGATAGTGAAACTGAGTTCTGTTGTCAAAACTATTAGATGATTAATCTCAAAATTTCAGGTTCAGAAGTATGTGGAAGGATTATGTTGGGTTTGCCGGTATTACTACCAAGGTGTTTGCTCGTGGCAATGGTTTGTTGTTTTCCTGGATTTAAATAAATAGTATTTTCTACTTCATCTTTATGCCTTTCTTCGTGTAACTATTGCTTCATTGAGTACATTGTGGTAAATAGATGGAGCGGCTGTTTTATGCATGCAGTGTGCTACATATATGATGTTGATTACTGTTTGACAATTGTACTTATCCTTGTAGGGATGCTCTGTATGACTCCTTTTTTGTTTTTTTTGTGATCAAGTGAACAATTTCATTAATCAACAAGGACAAAATTAGCCGCATACTAGAGGTATACCAAAAAGTGAAGAACCTACAGAAAGAGATGGTTATCTACAAAAGACGCCCATTGCTCTTTACAACCAGGAGCTACATGGGTGCACAAACATTAAATAAGGGATCAGAAACACTTACCCAAACTCATTTCTACCCTTTTAAATGCTCTCCTGTTTCTCTCTCCAAATAATCCACATCAGAGCTACAGAGCAAAATTCCAGGCCCTGCGCGTTTTCCTTATTCTTCCAACTTTCCTGTTAAACAACAAGTCCTTAACAGATCTAGGCATCACCCATGAAATACAAAACCAACTAATAATATCCCACCACAGTTTTGTGGCCAGGCTGCAATATAGAGGAAGATGATCTCTATCTTCACCCGCCTCCTTGCATAAGCAACACCTCCTTTTGTAGTATACTAGTCAAATTTTTTATTATCCATTTAGTCATTCTTTTCTTTTTGTAAATTGGGTGTGAGGGGCTTGGGGTCTAGGGGGGACCTCTCTTCTTCCTACTTTTTATGCTTCATTATTGTGTCGGAAGTGTTTTTTTGGTGATAATGGTAGTTTCTAAGTCAACTTGCGAGCATCAGCTAGTGTATTTTTTGGGATTTCAATCCTGGTCTAAGATTTGTATCCACTTAATTGACCACTAGGCAATGCCACTCCATACAATTATAACAACAACAACATACTCGGTATAATCCCACAATAGGGGACAAGACCACTCCATACTTGATTCAAAATTATCGGCTAATTCCATTTTATATGGCAGCGTTAGATTCGACACAATTGAAAATGCTATTTTACTTGATTGATTGTACTAGTGGTAGTGGAAAACATATTAAAGTAATGTGTGAGATTAGTTTGGTAGAGAAAACATCACATCAAAGTTCAAAAATTGAATAATAAAAGTGAATTTGAATTCTCAAAAGTTTTGAAAGTCGTAATGTATAATACAATTAGTGGCATGGTGTCAAACATTTTTGGCTGTCCCAGAATCGGAAGAGTTCATATTAATTGGGATAGAGGCAGAATCTTAGTTACTCTAAACATTTCTTTGTCCTTTCTAATTTTCTGATGGTTCAAGTGGAAATGTGCACTTATGACATCACTTTTCTTTTTTAGGTTTTACCCGTATCATTACGCTCCATTTGCTTCTGATCTCAAAGGTCTAGCAGACTTGGAAATTACTTTTTTCCCAGGGGAACCATTTAAGCCCTTCGATCAGCTAATGGGTGTTCTACCAGCTGCAAGGTTATCTTTAGGCTCTTTATACTCTGTATTGAAGGAAATTTCAAAGGAAACATCTTTTATACTGTGTTGACTATTTCTCTAAGTTGGTGGTTATTTGTATTTGTCTCCCTCTTCACCTGTCCTGCAGTGCAAAAGCTCTTCCTGAAAAGTACAGGATGCTAATGATGGATCCTTCATCACCAATTTCTGATTTTTACCCAACAGGTGTGATGTCAACATTTTACTGTAGTTCAGTTTACTATATTTCTCTTATGTTCCGAAGTCAATCATTCATCATAAATTCTTTTGTGAATGCAGATTTTGAACTTGACATGAATGGGAAGCGTTTTGCATGGCAGGTAGTTTCACAACAATTTTCGTAGGTTAAGTGGTTCTCGAGATGATTGTAGATGTTCACTTATTTGAAAGTTTGATATCTCTGAACTACTTGTTATTTCCTCTGTGAAATAGGCTGTTGTAAAATTGCCGTTCATCGATGAGAAAAAGTTACTTGCTGAAACAAAGAAGCTTGAAGACACGTTAACGGTATGAAAACAAAAAAAATTTTTAGACCTTTTACTGTCTTGGGTCTTGTTGTTAATAGTATCTACTTTTAAATTTGTAAAGATGGTGAACTTGATTGCCTTAAGAGGATAAAAGAGAGTAGTTTAAGTACAACTAGTTTTTCCATCTTCAATTTATGTTGCCTCCGTTTTGGTTACTCTGATTATTCCGTCCTTGCTATAAGCATCTTTTTCACGAGACACATGCAGTTCTAGTAGTGTTTTTTTCTCTTTTTCAATAAGCTAAATAATTTTATTGACAATTGTGGAAATTCTGTGTACAAGCCATATAGAGAACCTACACCAAAATATGGGTCTCGACAAAGAGATCCAATCCTCTATACAAATGGGGACATCATAAGTAAGAGATCCAATCCTCTATACAAATGGGGACATCATAAGTAAGAGATCCAATCCTCTATACAAATGGGGACATCATAAGTACACCAAAAAGAAACTAGAGACAACTTACTAGTTTGCATTTTTACAAAATCTTGTTCCAACCCTTCACAAGCCCTCATTTCTCTCTTTCCAAATAACCCACATGATTGCTAAGGGGGAAACACTCCAAGCCCTTGGTCTTTTCTTCCCCCTCTTGTTGGTCCAACTTTGTAAAACCTCCTTCACTGGGCATCACCCATTTCATCCAAACAAATTAAGAACCACCCTCCATGACTTATTAGCCTCTTTTTAGTGCAATAGAAGATGATCTACATTTTTGCTCGAGCTCTTACACATGAAGCACCAACTTGATCCTCTTCTTTATCAGATTTTCTGCAGTTAAGATCATATCCCTTGCTGCCAACCACACAAAAAAATACACCACCTTGGTGCTCTAGGTGTCCGAATGGAGTCATGAGGGAAAGTGCATTCCCCTCTCACCAATAAAAACTCAGTGAACAAACCATTTACACTCACCCGCCAATTCCAAGCATCTAAAATGTTTGCTGGATTATCCAGCCCAGACAAAATCTCAGTCAATTTGTGAAATTCTTCCATCTCCCATTCCTGAAGGTTCCTTTTGAATCTCAAATCCCAGTGAATTACCCCCTTGTGTGACATACGAATCTGCTGAACCGTCATCTCTCTTTGGCAAAACACTCGGTATATGTTAGGGAAGACTTCCCTCAACTCTCTCCCCCCACCACTTATGTGCCCAAAAGTTAATACTGCTTCAAGTTCTAGTAGATTTGATTGACGAATAGTTGAATTGAGACTTGGATGTTCCTCTCTCTCTCTCTTTTTGAGATTAAGGTAACCATTTGTATTAATAAAAAAACGATGCTCAGTTGTCTAACTTCACAAACATTGAGAAGTATAAGGGTTGTCCTACTCTCCTGTCCAAAACCCATAAGCTTATGTATTGCTCCACTAAAAAAATACAAACTAAAACAATGTAACCTATTTTTCTTGATTTGGGATTGGTAGTGTCTTCAAAATGAACTGCATAATCACTTTTTGCTATTGGTGTAGTTCGGAGTATATAGATGACCCTATAGCGGTTAGAGATATCCTAGGTCCTTTGTAAGATGAAGTAGGATCTAGTTTAGTTTTGTTTTAAGTACACGCAATTGTATGTAGCTCCATGATGTAAATTTGGGATCCCAGCCTTTAGTGCTAAATATTAATACACAAAACTGTTACCTTTGTCAAAAAAAAAAAATATCTTGAGTTCCTCTCTTTCCTAACTATCCGCCAATTGCAAGCAGGAATGACCTACCATCAATCCTCTTCACTGCTTCTCCCCACATTCTTCCAATTGCTCAGAAGTTCTAGGGTGGAGCTAGGCATAACACATTTTATCCCCAATATACAAAAGAACAGAACACGTGCCATAGATTTATAGTTGTCTTACAGTGTAGGAGAAGTGCTCATTACTTTCACTTTTCTGTTCATATGATAGATATCTTGAACAAATGTGAAACCCACTTCTTTGTAAGTTTTCTTGAGCTAGGCATGCTTTGCTTACCACCAAACAGACAAAACAAGATATCTTCACTGGAATTTTAACTCCGCAAATAAGTTTCCAAGGCCAAATCGCAATCTGATGGCTTCTGTGGTTCATATGCCAGTAAACAGACTTCACTGAAAATTTTCCTTTGCTGTTCAACATCTATTTAAGTTTGTTTCACATCTCAATTGTACCACCAATGGCTGAAGCATTGAGGTAAACCTCTAAATTTCCCAATCATTGAGAGCTCTTCTGAAATTCAAATCCCAACCTTATTAACTCCAGATTTTATCTATCTTAGCATGAATTTGGAAACTCAGTAAATATAGATCAAGGAAGGTGCACTTCAAACCATTAAGACCAATCCAGTGATCCTTCCAAAAGTCAGTCTTTCTCCCACTACCCACGATGATCTTCACTTTGCCCAAAAATTCTTGCCACTGATTTCTAATGGTTCTCCTCACACTGCTTCCATAGGATCTTCTGACTTCTTAGGTTATTGACAACGTAGTGCAAACGACGGGTAGCAATTGGCCAATTGCCATATGAAGAAGGCGACTGCGATGGGAGACGAAGGTGATGTGGGTTTTCCATATGAATGTAGAGCATGCAAAACAATTCAGACAATGTTAGCAAGATGTAGCTCTAGCTAGGTTAGCGTAGCGCTTGCCAGAATTCAGGTTACGCAGGCGAGCAATAGTACAAGCTATCTAACACGTGGGCGAGATTGAAGGGGTCTTGCGCATCCTTTGGATTATTGCAAGCCCAACCTTCGACCCCTTCGTTGAAAACTTCTTATTTGTTCAAAACTTCAACTACTCTCGGGGCTTGCTGCATTTAGGCATAAGAAGCTCCACTCGGGGAAAGAGTGCTTCATTTTAGATCAATCCTTCGCCGCAATAGCTTCGGTTCACCCCCTCAGTGAAAAACGGTAATACGCCCTAAGGAAGTCCTACCACCAGACTTCCTTGTACTCGAAGTGAATTGCCTAAGTTCTCCAACAGGGTTATAATAATTTACGAGAAGTGATTGGGTGTATTTTATGTGCCAATTGCCATTTAGCTAATAAACCTGTGGAGATTGAGGTTCCATAGAACCATGCATTCCTCACGGATTAGGTTCTTGTGTGTCCGGTATCTGATCAGATCTATCAGCAGCTGGTTTAAGAAACAATAAGTTAAGCAAGGTCTAGGAAATTGATAAAAGAACCTGATCAAAGTCTGTCTTGTATTCAATTCCGTGGTCGGAAGAATTTCTTTCTGTGAGTTATCTTTCCCTTCTCTCTCTTCTCTTAGCAAATGTAGGTTCAAGTCAAACTTTTGGCTTGCGGGATGCAATGATTTTCCATTCCATATTTCTGTGTGATGAAATTTCTCCATAGTGCCAAATCATTTGTTGAACTTCCATAGCCTTTTTGCGGAAAACTTCTATTGTGTAAACTCAGATTCTTAATACCTATAGTGCCCTGCTTCTTGCTTAGAGTCACGACTTCCCATTTCACTGGATTGATACTTCTGTTCACCTTGTTGATCTCTCCTTAGCTGTCTAATTTATTTTCTACCCTTCTTCTTGAAATTGTAAATGCAAGCATCATGTAAGTGAGGAGAGCATTCAAAACTGAGTTAATTGGTGCCAATCTTCATTATCTTCAAAAAACAAATTTTCTTCAAAAAATAGGTGTTAATCTTCCTTCTAAGAATAAATACTGGATTTTTCACCTTGCTAACTTTTTATCACATCTCTCAGTAACCACATTGCATATCTTTTTTGACTTAATTCTTAGCCCCAAGGGCATCCACAAATATTTTGTTGGAAAAGTCCCCACGTGGCAGCCTACTATGTTGGCCGGATATAAGGACATTTTGTTCCGGTTAACATGTTAGCCAAAAAGAGATTAAAAAGTAGACAGGATTAGGGCTGGGCATGGTATGGTAAATATCGAATTACCATGCCGAAACCGAAACTTTGATCCTGCGGTTTCGATATTATGGTATTTGATATGCATAATGTCTCCTTGGAATATTTTTCCTCTAATGAAATAGCTGTGTACATATTCTTAGAAAGGATATAGAATCAAAATACATAATTACAAGAATAAATCAAACTATACTATATTTACAGGATCCTAGAATATTCTAGAAGATCTTCAAGATTCTAACAAACTGCATACAGTTTTATAGCTTTCCCATGTTCCATCGAAATTACTACGGCAGAATGCTGTATGTTTCACCATGGCTATCTCTGATTGTCTCCATTTGTGTGGCGCTAGAATTCACGGATCGTAGTATTTCTATTTGTTGCACTATTTTAACCTAAATAGCTGCTTAAAGATGCAATGGTTGTAGTTTAACATGAATGTTCATTGTTATTTTTCAACGTATTAGTCCTTAAACAATTTGTTTTTACCTTCCTTTGTTGTCCATAAGCAAACAATGATTTCAAACATTTAAGAGGATTTTTCATGGGAGTTTAGTGTGGTCATGAGTATCCATTGATCCCTTTTGTTTTCCCAGAGCTTAACTGTGGTAAATGCTGGAAGGTGTATAATTGTAATGCATATTAGAGTTGTTCTTTTGTCATTCTCATTTTGTATTTTTACAGGACACGGAGCAACTAAGGAACAGTGTAATGTTCGATTTGCTCTATGTTCATCATCACCATACTTTGGCCCCATATATCATTTCGTACTATCATCACAATGTTATGATTCCCTCCGGGGCCCAAAGGCCATGGATAATTGATCCAAATTTGAGGTTGGTAATCTGGTCTACTGCTGAAATTTTCAACCTTTTTTTATGCCAATTGTTTGCTAGTTCCTCAAGCTCTCCTTTGTTCCCTTTTCCACAGCGGTGGGATGAACGGATTCATTTGGTTATCTGAGAGGAATGGCCTGAGAGAGAGGATTCCTTCCCCACTTAATGGATTGGAAGATATCTTAAATAATAAGATTCTGTGAGTTCCTTTGTGGCAATTCTGGACCTCTACCCTTCTTTCAAATTGTGACTGACATGTTCAATATTTCAATTGTTTGAGGAAGTACCTCTTTTACCTTCTTTTTTCTTTTATGGCCAGAAATATTACCTTTCTGAATCCAGCACCTCATAAGCACATTCCGCGGCCTCCAGAAGGAGTATTTATGCCCAAAAAGGTTTGTGAAGGATCCATGATTTGTTTAGTTGCTGTTGTACATTTGTGAGCATTCTTAAACAATAATAACCAAATCATAAAACTGCTTAACCATTAATTTCATGACAGATATATATAATCTAACAGGAGTATGTGCTGTAATTAGTTTTTCAGTTTCTTTACTGGAATTATCGTGTATCTTAGTAAATTGGGTTCTACTTCCAAATTGATCTAGTTAGTGTTGTTATTTAGGTGGTGTTTCCTGCTATTGATTAGCGTATGCCCTCCACTTTTTTACATTAAAGACAAGCCTACTCTTTGAGCTTTTCCTAGTGTAGATGCTTGAGTTTATTTCATTCTAATATTTCTTCAATATGAGTTAATCGGCAGTTCATTTTTTCATGTATTTTGACACACATCTTTTGCCATTAAAGGTCCAATGCCTGGTTGAATAGGCTGCATTGCTGCTTCTCTCTGCACATTTATCTGATGTCATTATTATAAAATTTGTACTGCAAAATGTTGTATTTTGTCATATGCATACTTAAATTTTTTTCTTGAGTTATAAAGACATTTAGACACATTATTTCCAAATCAATGTTTACTTATAAATTTGTATATTATTTCAATACACTTTTAAATGGAATCTTTTAAGCTAAAAAAATCTTGTTTGAGTATCTCAAATGAAGTAATATTTTACGAAGAGAAATTTAATTTTTTCTCCAAGAAAAATTTATGTCAAACACAATTTCATCTTCTTTTCAACTTTAACTCCAAGCATTTTATTTCAAACTCCAGCCTCGTTGTCCAAACAAAACTATTTGAAATAGATAAGTAATATACATATTTGTAATTAACAACTGTAATTTTTTTTCTTTGTTGGTTAAAGTTATATATTTTTCAAATGTTAAAAGGTGCTTTTAAAGCTTTAACATGTGTATTTCACATTATTAGGAGTGCTGATGTTTATGAAAGAAAAGGGTAACTATGAGGAAAAAAAAAGGAACTGACACAATGATGACAACAGTATAACTCCAAATTCTCCTTCACTTTGCATTTGTTTCTCTTTTTTGTTCCTCTCAACTCTTTTTTTTCTTTGTGATTTTTGATAGCTTGTGCAGAATATTACTCCCTATACTTCACCAATATTGGAAAAGAAATAGGAAAAAAAATAGTTTATTATGTGAACCATTCAGTGTCATGCAATAATTGAAAAAGAATTCATAAAAGTATGCATAAAATTGTCAAGAAATGAATTATTCAAAATTTATATGCTTGAGAAAGACTAAAAATTTATACCCTGGGAAAATTTATTTGGTGGACAATCTGGAAAGAGAGAAACAGGAGTTTTGAAAATTGGCAGAATAGCTTACAGAAGATCAAGATGGACTGCTTAGCTCTTTTCTATTTTTGGTGTAAACTTCCATGTTGGAGGTCTCAAGTTCGAAACCCCTTGCCAGCGAAAGTAAGGGGTTTTGCCTTCTGGGTTGAGCTCGTCGCACCGGGCTTGCCTAGTGCGGGTTACCTCTCCTATGTGGTTTGCGAGCTATTGCATAGGAGTGGGGGTTTTACCCTGTGCGCACCCAAAGGGTAGCGGCTGCGGGTTTCCCTTGTCATAAAAAAAAAAGATATATTAACTCGGACAGAAGACATCTTTGATGTGCTAGATTGTTTATAGGCAGCAGTTTAGACTAAGACTATTTTATTCTGTAAGTTGTAACACTTTTGAAGGGGAACTACACTTTTGTTGTAGTATACCTGTGGATATATAGACTAAAGTTACCAGTTTCAAAAAAAAAAAATTTATACCCTGTGCGCTCCCAAAGGGTAGCGGCTGTGGGTTTCCTTGTCATCAAAAAAAGAAAGACTAAAAATTTATTTTTATAAGACTAAATGTTGTCAATTCAAAATCAAAACTCACTCTCCCCTCAAATTGTAACAAATATATTCATATGATTCTTCAATAAAACGTTTGAAGTTATCTATCTCAGTGGTAAAGGTATTTTACCGTTTTTGTTTAAATCCAAGTCACAATTTTGTTACTACTTTGAATTTTGTAAAATACAAGGAAGGAAGGGGGTGTAATCTGGCCTTCTTATATAGTGAGAGCATTTGACATGGAAATTTAATATCTACAAAAACAAAAGTAGGTAATAATGTTGGGAATGCATGGTGGTTCATAGCCCATGTTGCTAGGCCTTCTCTTCTTGACTCGGAATATTGATAGTTTCCATCTTTCTTCATTGAGCAGTCCTTTAGCTTTACCAGAAGGGTGTCAAAAATAGTGTAAATATAACTTCCTCCAGTTGGTAAAGAAGACATCATGTCTGCAAAGGATTTAGAAAATAGCCAAGGAAAAAGGATAATAGTTTGGTGAAAGAAAATTAATATTTCAGATCTGATGAAGTGTTAATAAAGAAGATTGAAGCTGGACCAGAAACAAAGAAGAAGAAGATTGAAGTGTGAGAGAGTGTCATATGAAGACCAAAGTGATACCTATTGAAATGTCCGTGGATATTCTTGTTCCAGTTTTATTTTTATTTTTCTGGTGCGATTCCAAATGAACTTGTGCTAGTTTCAATTTATCAAAATGGTGCAACTAAACAGTGGCAACTATTCAGAAAAGGAAAATAGACATATGTATCCATTTGTAGGTTTTTAAAATAAAGGTATTTAGATAAATAATAAGCGAATATAGGTAATTTAACTTTTAAGTATTGGAGTTCCTGCTTTTAATATGAAAAATATAGATTGTGAATGCAGCTTTTTTTAACTTTGTGCTGCAGATGTTGAGAGCTGTTGATATAAAACCTTTTCCTGTATTATGGCATGAAGATCATGGAACCCGGCGCCATCTAGGCAAAGATAGGTAAAAATCTGACCTCCTTATTCATGTCTTGTGGTATTTGGGTGTCTTTGCTTTTCAGTATGTTAATCTACAACAAGTAACAACAGAAATTGTCTTGCAAGTAATGAGCTTGTGAATGTACTTTCTTCATACAAATAATCAACCGATGATATGCATGGCTTATCTTGTATTTTATGCAGGGGTTCTGTACCCGGGGCAATAGCAGGGCCTTCACTGGGAGAAGCAGCACATCGGTTGCTTAAGAACTCATTGAATATCAAACCTGGTGGAACTAATTTTGGAGTGTTGGATCAATCATATTCTCGAAATATTCCGGGCAACCATGTTTTGAATAGGCCAAGGCCAGCTGGACCATCTGGCTATGAAGGTGGATTCTATGATCAAATGAGTCGTAGGAATTCGTCTCCGAATCACAGGCCACGATTTCCTGGACCCTCTGGACATGCAAGTGGTTTCTTTGAGGACCCTTCTTATATCCCTAGCAATTTTATGCCTCGTGGTGCATCTGGGAACCCCAGATATGCTCCATCCCCTTATGAGTTGCAAAATACTAGGCAAAATTTCAGGATGCAAGATAGACATTCATATCAAGATCAGTATCATAGCATGAGAAATGAAATGTCAGTGTTGACAATCGAAAGTGGTGCAAGAACAAGACCTTATTCGACTGTGGCAAGAATGCCAAATTCTGGACAACTATCTAACGTCTGCCCACCACCTCCATTCACACAAAATGTGGGTCCTCTTCCTTCACCTCCTCTGCAGTGGATTAATAAACCTGCAAGGGGAGCTACAGCAACGTACTCAAAGCATCAAGAAACTTCAAAAGGGCCGGCGTACGACAAGCAAGTCAAGCAGGTTTACCAGATCAAAAGCCGGCCAACTCAAGAGTCCCCAAGTAGCGAAACACAACAGTGATATTTGAGTTATTTTGAGCTTTGCTTTTCCTGTTGATAGTCAATCTCATAGACATAGTGAGAGGATATCTGGATCCTCCCGTGAAGTATTTATCTATTCTTCTTAACATTATTGATGCAGTATTTTATAATTAGTTGTAGCAAATATGGTGGAGTCTGTTCACGCTCCCCATATTTTGATAGTCCAGGTCTGGGTAGTATGTTGTACCAAATGACTTGAAGAGGTCGAGTAATAGATTTTGTTGCCTTGCTCTTGTTGACTATTAGTATATTGGCAAAACAAGTTGTGCATGGGTTTAGGAGATGCAAAGAATCAGCAAGGTATGAATTGTCATTTTCTCTTTGGTTTCTTTTCTGAAGACATTTGTAAGATGTGTATTTGGTCTTCCTCTCCCTTCACCCCCCATAATTCCCAAAACTACAATGGTCTGTAGCAGTGTTCTGTCAAATTATTCCTTCATATTTCAGCATCCAAAACAAAGAAATACCATAATTAATGGATTCTTCTTTGTTTCCCCTAGCCACTGCTCGATCAGGTGTCGCAACTGGCTGTTCACATAGGAGTACCCCCTTAATTGTTGGGATATATACTATTAATCATGTGTTTAGATATAGTATTTATTATAGAATAATTATTTATTCAATTTTAATAGATTATTTATTCGTTTATGGTCTTTGTTTACTTATATAGTAGATGATTTAGTGTATATAGTTTTAGCTTATACACAGAAGATTAAATCATTGGTTCTTATAAGTATAAAGTTTTTCATTCACAATCTATAATGGGAATTGGGCATGCCATCAGTACGATTGTAGCATAAGATTATATGTAACTTATCTTGATTACGGGAATGATATAGTTCCAACTTCTTGTGGTAGTGCATTTTGTATGTATTGAACGCGATCGAGTAGAGATAGTTGTTTTAGACTGATTGACAAAAACATATTCTCTAAACTGTTAAATGTACTTATATTCTTAATCCTAATTTAACTATTATGATTTGTATATGTTAATTATCGTTTTGATTTATTAAAAGGTGAGATTCTAAGATGGGTCAATATGTCTAGTAGATTGGATGATAATAATATATATTGGTGAAATAATAAGTTACTTGACGGAATCCATGTCTCGATAGAGATTGATGATATATCTTTTTGAGAAGCTTATAAGTTTTCATCGAATCAAACCATGCAAGTGGATTTATGAATCCGACACATGAAATAAGTAAACCAGTGCTCTAAAGGAAATTGATCATTGAATTAAATTCGTCAGTAATTTAATTTATTGATTAATATTTGTAATCTTAACATGGGGAATTACATATGTGTTTAATGGGGAATTTTGAAATATAAATAGAGGAGTGCAATTACGAATTTCTAGTGGAATGATTTGTAATTTATTATGGCAAGAATAATTTAAATTAATTATTTAGAATTATTTTCATAATAGGAAGCTTCGATAATTAATTTCGTGGTCCCTACAGTGCCCATATTTGACTAGAACTCAGAATCTATTCAAAAGGGAAAAGGGAGAAGTATGTCTCTTTCTCTATTCTAAGGAAAGGGAGAAGTATGTGTCTTTCTCTATTCTAAGATAAGAGAGAAGTATATCACTTTTTTTGTTCTAAGGAAAGGGAGAAGGACGTGACTTTTCTATTCTAAGGAAAGGGGGATGTACATGTCTTTTTTTATTCTAAGGAAAGACATGGTATTCCTTCTTCTCCTTGGAATAGGAAGAAATCTCTATAAATATGGATTTTTCTAACCCTTGAAAAGTGAATAAGTTTGTTTATAAGATACTTTGCCACCCAAGTATTGAGAGAGTTCGAAAGTGAACTTGGGATCACTGTAGAAGACCGCATAACGGTGGTCCAGTTTATGGACTAGCTTGTGGATTCGATTGAAGGTTCTAGCTTGTTGACTAGCTTGAAGGTATCTGCTCATACTTCAAGAGGTAATTCTTGAATTAAATTTTAGAAAGTTTATGTACTCTACCATGATTGTACTTGTTCTAGCATAAACTATATGTTGTCTATTATTCATGTAAGTTGTATGATTCTGGTATGCTTCTGAAAGAATATATAGAAATATACTAGAAAGGATCGTTAGAAATTTTTTGGATTTTGTATTTCTTCAACCTAAGACTACAAAGCTACTGTACAAGAAAATATATTGGAACTTCCTAGGGATTGAATGGTAATAAAATAAACTAAGTACCTGCCTAGTACATACAACTGTGTAGCATAAAATAGGACATGTACTGTTTCTAGAGTACTCTACTCTAAAATATCTGTACATGTATATGTATTTACAAGGAAATTGTTCTACTAGAACTGGACCTCTATTGTTTCTGTTGTTGAAGCCGATAATGAATAAATCAATCCAATAATATAGTTGGGCTTATGTTGTGATCCAAAGGCAAATCAACAGACTGCTTCTTCACTCAACTTCTTCTTAGCTTCTCTCTTTGTTGAGCAAATTAAGTCACCGGAAACATCCCCCCTCAAGTAGGAGACCGGAGATCGGACTCCTAACTTGCCAATAAAGTGCCGATGGAGTGGTCCAGCCAAAGCTTTGGTGAATAAGTCTGCAATTTGATAAGAAGAAGGAACGAAAGACAGAGAAATTAACCCATCAAGAAGTTTTTCACAGAAGAAAAAACAATCAAGTTTGATATGTTTTTTTCGTTCGTGAAAGACAGGGTTTCGTGTAATATGAATTGCTGCTTGATTGTCACAATGAAGGTTTATAGGAAGAGAAGGAGAGAAAGAGAGATCAGAAAGGAGACGAACCACCCAAGAGATTTCTGCAACTAGCCTGCGCATAGAACGATATTCGGCTTCTGCCGAGGATAAGGAAACCACCATCTGTTTTTAAGATTTCCAAGAGATTGGAGAGCCTTCGAGGCTAAGATAAAACCCATTTACAGATCGGCGGGAATCAGCACACGCAACCCAATCCGCACCACAAAAGGCAAGAATATGAAAAGAAGGAGATGAATTGATAAAAAGGCCTAAACTTGGATCTTTTCTGAGGTATCGCAAAGTGTGATAAGCTACCTGTAAATGCCCTGTACAAGGGATTTGCATAAATTGGCTCAAGGTTTGAACAGTATATGACGAACCCGGTCATGTGTGGGTGAGAAAGTTCAGTTGTCCCAACAAACGCCGATAAAAGGTTGGATCTTGAAGAACAGTTCCAGAATTAGAGCTCAATTTTATTGTTGGATCTAAGGGTGTGGAAGCAGGACGAGATCCAATGTCTGGGTATTCTGATAAGAGGTCAAGAGTGAACTTCTGTTGTGTTATGATGAGTCCATCCGATTCAGGTAATATTTCCATCCCCAAGAAATAACTTGCTAATCCCAAATCTTTGATCCTAAATTCTTTATCCAGAAACATTTTCAAGTCACGAATTTCCTCTGTATTGTTTCCTATCAACAAAATATCATCGACATATACAACAATTATGGTTATCAATGTCCCTGAAGATTTTGTAAATAATGAGTAATCATTCATGGATGGACGTATCCCTTAGTACCAAGAGCTGCAGATAATCGTGAATACCATTGTCGAGAAGCTTGTTTTAATCCGTAAAGAGACTTACGAAGTCTATATACATGAGATGAAGATGGAGGATCAACCCTCGGAGGGAACTTCATGTACACTTCCTCGTCCAAGTCCCCATGGAGAAAAGCGTTATTCACATCCATCTAATACAAAAGCCAGCCCTTCTTTACTGCAATACTCAAAATACAACGTATGGTTGTCATCTTAATCACAGATGAATAAGTTTTCGTATAGTCTATACCCTCTCTTTGAATATCCTCCCTTGCTACCAAACATGCCTTTAATCTTTCCAAAGAGCCATCAGATTTCAGTTTAACTTTGTATACCCATTTGCAAGGTAAAACCTTCTTTCCGGGAGGAAGGGAAACTACTTCCCAGGTGGAGTTAGATTCAAGGGCTTCAATTTCTTGCTGCATAGCTAATGTCCAACCTGGATGGATAGATGCTTGTTGGTAAGAATGAGGTTCTTTGATTTGTGAAATAGAGTAAAAAAGGTGATGATTAGAACCATTGAGTACAAAATAAGCAGAAGAATACATAGGAACCACAAGTGGATTAGGAGAGATAATTGTAGAAACAGTGTTGCATATATAATCTGAGAGATAGTAAGGCTTAACCGTTGTTCTGGTAGATTTGCGTTGGTCTTTTGTTGTTGGTAACACATCCCTGTCAGGAGAAATAGAATTAGTAGGAGAATCAACAGACAAGTCTCTATGTTCTATCGTGTTACCTGAGGTAGGATTGAAAAAATCATCCTGATGGATAGAAAGAGGCGAGAAAACATCAGGATGAGAGGTAGTATTTGTGGACTTGATATATAAGGAAGGAAATGGTATATCACTAGAAGGAACTGAAGAAGAAGGAAAAAGTTTTGTCATAGGTTCTGGGTGGACAAAAAGAAAGATCATTTCATGAAATTCGACATGTCTAGTAACAAATAGTTGATTGGTTTGAAGGTTTAACACCTTGTATCCCTTCTTCCCAAAAGGATAACCAAGAAAAACACCAGCAACTGCCCTAGGTGCAAGCTTGTCTCTATTAGCAGACAATGTGGAGGCAAAACAAAGACACCCAAAAGGTTCAAGGTTAGAGTAATTTGGTGTTTTTCCTAAAAGAATTTCATGCGGTGTTTTGTATTTCAAAACCTCGGAAGGAAACAAGTTGATCAAATGAGTGGCAGTAAGCAAACTTCCCCCCAATATTTAGTAGGGAGATGCGACTGGAAAAGAAAAGCCCTACAAACTTCAAGCAAATGTTTGTGTTTCCTCTCAACTATCCCATTTTGTTGCAGGGTAGCAACACAATTTGCCTGGTGAATGATCCCTTGAGAGTTGAAAAAATATGTATCTACATTCCCAGAACCTAATTCATAAGCATTGTCGGATCTAATAATCTTTACTTTTCTAGAAAATTGTCTATCCGTGTAAGCTAAAAAGGATTTAAAAAGAGGAAAAGCATTGGATTTGGTAGATAAAAGATAGGTCCAAGTAGCTCTTGAAAAATCATCCACAATGGTCAAAAAATATCTTTCTCCTTTGTGAGTAGGAGTTTTGTATGGTCCCCAAGTATCAATATGTAAAAGTTCAAAACAATGTTTAGAGGAAATAGAACTTTTTGGGAAAGGAAGCTTAGATTATCTTGCCATGGGGCAAACATCACAAGGAAACTGATGTTTCTCATGTGAAACAAGGATCCCTGCAATATTCTTCATCGCATTATAAGACATGCGCCCTAATCTGAGATGCCATAATTTAATAGATTCAGGATTTTCAGAAACATAATTCTTTTCATTCATATGATCAAAAGTAGACAGAGGAGGAGTCAAAACAGGCTCAGGTACAACACACAAAGACTGAAACTTAGAGACTACATTCTCAGACTTGAGACTACATTTAGGAGAAAACTTCGAAGACTGAATGTTAGAAAACTTGATGGAATTGTTGGCAATGGATGTGTTATCCTTCAGCATGTATAGACTAGCAGCACAATCACCAAACTTTCGATTAATCCTCACTGTAAAAAAGTCCTGTAAGAAGCAACCATTTTTAGTAAAGAGAACTCCAACATCCTTTTGCTCACAGAATTGAGTAACAGATAAAAGATTATGCTTAAAAGAAGGGACATATAAAACATTTTCTAACTTAACTTGAGAAGACAAAGTAACACTGCCCAAGAAATAAACCTTGACCCTATATGCATTTGGAAGCCTAATAGAGACAGGTTTAGATAATTGTTTTATATCATTCAAAAGTGACTTGTCATAAGTCATATGGTGTGATGCTCATGTATCTATGATCCATTGATTTTCAGGAAAAATGGTGTAACAACTAGAGAAAAGATGCAATGCTATAGCAATACCAGCCAGATTTGCATTCACATCTGTATAAGAACCTGAATGGTTGGAACCTTCTACATGAACTGATTGAAACATATGAATCAGATTTTCACATTGCTCTTTTGAGAAGCCTTGAGAGTTAACAAGGGTGGACATAGTGTTTCTTCAAACTGATGGTATAGGATAAGGTGCTTCATTTGCTTCCACAGCATTTGCTTTTGCATTGCTGAAATTTTTCTTTCCCTTTGTGAACTTGAAATCCTGTGGATACCCAATCAGCCTATAACAATTACCTCTCACATGATTAGTCTTTTTACAATAGGTGCAATATAAATTGTTTCTCCTATTCGTCATTTCAGAGTTTCCCTTATGAGCAATGTTGTCTCTTACTTCTCCCATTTTTGCAGGTGCTGGATTGTGCACAACAGGGTTGTATCTAGTTGAGGAACTAGATCCAGGTGTAGTGAACTTGTTAGCGGAGAAAAAAGCAACAGAATCGATTGATACATGTTTAACTGATTGCACCTCCCTCTGTGATTCATCATGTAGGATTATCGAATATGCTTGATTGGTAAAAGGTAATGGCTTCATCATCAGAATGTGGCCCATAACTGCGCATTAAGCTTCATTGAGCTCCATAAAAAATTGGATCAGCTTCATGTCCTCATTCATTTTTTGATTATGGGTCTTTGTTGCACACTTGCATTCACAAGAGCATGTCATAAAAGTATTCAACACCTTCAACTGATCCCAGATTCTTTTAAGTTTAGTATAGTATGTTGCAACATCATTGCTTCCTTGACTAATATTGTTCAACTCTCTTTGCAGCTGAAGATTTTTGGAACCATCAGGCTATCCATATCTCTCCTCTAGCTCAGACCACAAATCTACAACAGTCTGAGAGTATATGACACTCTCAGAAATGTCCTTGCTTAGAGAGTTGAGTAGCCAAGCAATCACCATGTCATTACACCTCTTCCATTGTCCGAATAGAGGTGAGTTTTCACTAGGAATCTCAACTTTTCCATTTATGAAATCAAGTTCGTTCTTAGCTGAAAGAGAAATCAAAACTCCCTTTTTTCAGTTCCCATAACTAGATCTATCAAAAGTAACATTAATGAGGTTCATTCCAGGTGAATCTGAAGATGAGAGATAATAGGAATGGGTTGAGTCTACTACCTCCTTGCTGGTAGTTCTGGATTCAGAAACAGAGAGAGTTGATGGAGGATCTACTTCCATATCTGAATCTAAAGAAGAAGAAGAATTTCCAGAGGAGATCAAACGGAAAGGAAGAAGATGAATCCTTCTAGTATTGCTCTGATACCATGAAAGAATATATAGAAATATACTAGAAAGGATCGTGAGAAATTTTCTGGATTTTGTATTTCTTCAACCTAAGACTACAAAGCTACTGTACAAGAAAATATATTGGAACTTCCTAGGGATTGAATGGTAATAAAATAAACTAAGTACCTGCCTAGTACATACAGTTGTGTAGCATAAAATAGGACATGTATTATTTCCAGAGTACTTTACTCTAAAATATATGTACATGTATATGTATTTACAAGGAAATTGTTCTACTAGAACTAGACCTCTATTGTTTCTGTTGTTGAAGCCCATAATGAATAAATCAATCCAATAATATAGTTGGGCTTATGTTCTGAACCAAAGGCAAATCAACAGCCTGCTTCTTCACTCAACTTCTTATTAGCTTCTCTCTTTGTTGAGCAAATTAAGTCAACGGAAACACCGTGGTCCAAATTCCTTCCAGACAACCCTTTACTACGGTAAGCAATGGGTTTACCTTGTTGCATCAAGGATGAACACAAACCCACAAGACATGCATTCGTTTCTGTTGGAAAATACTATAATATTGATATTGGACTAGAATTAAAAAAAAGTAGTAAATAACTTATCACAAACACTGTGTCGTGGTAAGCCACTGCCTTGAAAAAGATTTCGGCCTGACTTCGGTGCAAATCGTTGTAGCCGATCTCTCCCCAAGGTTCCACAATTACTCTCAAACACGTGCACTCGTGGCTGAAAGTTTGGAGTTGCACAAAAACAATTGCCCAGAAATCCACAATAGGAAGAATGATTATTTGAGCCAATAAAAGAATTGGTGAAAGAGAGAGTAAATGAAAGAAGGGGCTTTTTTTTCTGTGTGTTTAGCTCGCAAATGATATTCCTTAAATAGGAAAATCATTTACCTTTTCATCCATCAGAAGAATGTAAGAAACTAACGTATAATTAATGTAATGAAACAATACTCTTACTTTTAATTAATGACACTAGTTTCACGGTACGTGCATTGCACGTGTGTATCATATTATATAGTATAAGATATTGTAAAATGGAATTAATATTACTAAATTATGTTTTTTAGTAATGATTATAATTGAAAGAACATAGAAAAAGTGCTTTTGATTTATTAATACATATTGTCATAGAGTTACTTGTTTTTTGAGATCAAAATGATCAGATATTATTGAGATAAAAAATATAATATCAAAAATTAGTTTTAAGGAAAATTCGGTTGTTACAGTGAAATGTTGTTATAATTTATGTCAAATATTTAGCTTTACCAATTCTTTGTTTTAGATATATATATATATATATATATATATATATATATATATATATATACAATTTAATGTTAATATATGAACAACATCACTTGGTGAAAAATATTTCATTTCTTTAAGTTTCTACCTTATCTTTGCGGAATTGTAGTCTTCTCCTTTTTTCGCCGCATACATATCATATAGTTATTGTCTAATGAAAGTATCTAGTATATAATAGAAGTTGTATCGTGATATAAAATATTAAACTTTTTCAATAAAAAATATTGATAGATGAATAAAATTTAAAGTATTATCTATAGAATCTTTAATTTGATTTAAGATCATTTTATGATCAATCACTATTTTTTTTTATCTTATTTTATATAGCTAGCAAGGAGTACTGTATCTCGTGACAACATTTTCTAAGATTAAAATGAGCACAAAATAACATGGAATTCATACTTAAAATTTTGTATACCCAATATAAATATGCAAAAAGAAAAAATATATGGAACACAAGTCATAGCCAATGAAGAAGGTAGATGAAAATATATGTCCATGCTATATTCACTCTAGTGTTCCATTTGATTGAAATCTCTTGTCACCAACACTTTACTTTCTCCGTTCACTTTTACTTGCATATCTATTAAAAAAATATTAATTATCATGGCTATATTATCATATTATAAGTGAAAGTGATAATCTATTTTGAAATAGAGGACTTAACATCAAAACTAATAATTCAATGGACTACGTTGATGCCTGCTATTTTAGAAAAATTAGGAAAAAACTCCTTAGTTTGAGGGTAAAAGAATACAAAATGAAAAAATAAAGAAGATCATGCGCCTTTTTTTTTTGTCTTTGTTTATTATTATTGTCTGTATCACAACTTGATCTATTAATTTTATTGAAAAAAATAATCCTCAATCTGTGTATTGTCAATGTTCACTCGTTATGTGAACACTAATTATTATATTCTCTCTCGAATGAAAAATAAAATAAACTAATTGAAGAAACAAAATAAGAAAAATAAATGAAAATTCTCGCGCACTATATAGTAAAACCTCACTAAATTAATACTCGGTTAATTAATAATCTCATTAAGATAATAATTTCCTCCGGTCCCTACTTGGGCCAATGGAAAAAATCACTTATTTCGATAAGATAATTAGATAATATATTTTCAGAAGACTGCTATATAAATATATGGTCCCATTAATATTATAAATTGATAATTCTTTAAAAGTACAAATATATCTAAGAAAATTTAGTAAAATATGATTCTATTATGTTATGTTAGTTAAAATTTAAATCTAGTTGAAGCTTATCTCTAACTTTTCTTATTGCATCAAAAAGTTTCGGTATTGTCTTTTCTAATTGCACCATAAAATTGTGAAGAGTTCTAGATGCAAGTGTTTTCTTACGTGTAACTGGTTCCAAATGTGTTGTATCATCAACATTGTTTTTCCAATGATATCCGCAATTTGTTCTAAGCTCTGGACCTCTGAACATAAATGAGGTTTTCACAAGTAGGTTCTTTCAAATTCTTTGAGATTCCATCCCTGAATAATTTTTTCGTTGTCGAACACTCTTTAAATTAATAAATATTAATTTATCTATTAGATAATACATGCATAAAATAATAATATTTCATGGTCCCACCTATATTAATTTAGAGAGGTTTTATTGTATATAGAAGTTTTTTTGTGTGAAACAAAGTCCACAGTTAATTGTACAATTCTCTGTTCTTTTTATTTATTTAATAATTTAATAGAAAGCCAATACCTAAATTTCCATGCTAAGAACTTCAGCGAACCATATAAATGGATTGCGGATGAATCATTTATGAAAATTTTAAACGATCTCAAATTATTGCAGAAAAGAGATCCCCAAGAATTTATAAGAAGTGAATGGTTGTGATTTATGACCGAAGAAACATGAAGGTTGAAATTGTTGTGACTATTCATAGTAAATAAGTCTTTTTTTAATAAATAAAATATCTAGGTTAATTAAAAGGGTATTAATGTTCTAAAATGATATAAACAATATTGAAGTATGTATGTGATGACAATCGTAAGAGGAAAATATGAGTGTGAATTGAAGAATAATTTTCTACAATTTATTCACCAACTCTTTCTTATGTGGTACCTCAAATTTCGTTGATTTTTGAACTTAATAAACTGTTGCAAATAACATTTGAGATTTATTAAGAAGAAGAAGAGTAGAAAACATAAAAATCGTAGATTAAAAGTGAGAGGAAACTCCTCTATTTATAGCTAAAAAATAGTAGTATGAATAGGTACCTTATCAAAAAAGTTACAACCTTTCGAAAAAGTCACTACTCATCGAAAAAGTCACAACTCATCGGAAAAGGCACAACCCTTTGAAAAAGACAACCATTTAAAATAACCACAACCCTTCGAAAAAGTCAGAATTCATCGAAAATGTCACAACCCCACAAATAAGTAACATCCCTTCGGAAAAGTCACAACTCATTGGAAAAGTCACAACCCTTTAATGTGAAAAGGTATCTAGTTTTAATATAATATAATTAATTAAATAAGTAAATAAAATAAATTGAGTATTTTTAATGAGAAAATGACATAAATGGTCCCTAAACTATCACAGTAGGTCTAAAATAGTCCTTTAACTATACACTTAACGGATATAGTCCTTTAATTATCCACCATTTTGTCAAGTTTGGTTTCTATCCACATTTTATATCCACCGTTAACAAACGTCGTCATTCAATACGTTCTCTCTTGATTTTATTTTTCCCTCATCTTTTCTTCATTGTGAGACGGTACAGTCAAGAAAACCCTAGAATCTAGATTTTGGCGAGTTTGGCGCAGTTTCTATGTTAGTTTTTGTGTAGTTTGGTGCTGATTTTTGGTGGTTGGGTGTTGTTGTTTGTTCAGCAATTTGGTGACCTTTTTGGAGCTGTGTTTTGTGCAATTTGGTGCTGATTTTTTGGTGGTTTGATGTTGTTGTTTAGTGCTGTGTTATGTATAGTTTGGTGTTGATTTTGCAGTTTTCTGTTGATTGGGTGTTTTGGTGCTGCAATTCGATCGAAGTTTGATAGCTGCTATTTTTTTTTGTAGTTTAAGCTATTTTCTGCACAAAAAATGTTGAAAACAGAGCACTATAGTTCAATTTAGTTGCTGATTTTTGAACTTTTCTGCAATTTTATGCAGTTTCATTGATGTAATGATCGATTATTAACATGAAAATAGAATCATATTTTCTCAATTGTGTTCGTTACTTTGCATTTTGCTTTAACTTGCATGAAATAACGATCAACGACATAATTGCAGACAATGACGAAAAGAATTGAAAAAAAAAAGTGAGAGAATAGTGAGATAATAGACAAAGGAAATGACAAAAAAGAAAGTCAATGGAGAAGAATTGGAAAAAGAAAGTGAGGAAATAATGAGATAATGGAGAAAAAAGGTGGAAAAAAGAAATGAGACAAAATTCAATCATGTATGTTAACGGTGTTTGTTAACACTTTTTATGAAAAGTGATATAGACCAAACTTGACAAAAGGGTGGATAGTTAAAGGACTATATTTGTCACATGTATAGTTAAGGGACTATTTTAGACCTATTGTGATAGTTTAGGGACCATTTATGTCATTTTCTCTATTTTTAATTGGGAGTATTATAATAATTTAACATTTAAGTTTGGGATTTCATGCTTTTAAGGTAGTGTAGAAGATTTGTCATAATGCATAGTAACTTAAGTCTTCTGAATAGTTTCCATATTTTCTTACAAAGGTAAGAAACTGTCACTTGAACCACGTAGCCAGTGTAGGTTAGGATCGCACTGACTTTCAGGTGACTCCTCACTGCCTTTGAGTATACCTTTATAGTAGATCCATAAGTTGAGTTTGTTCTATACCCCGTCAAGGTATAAGAGAATTTTGACAACGTGGGCGAGACGCTGTATCATCACGAGGCTCATGCGATGGTTTTCGGTTAGAGAAACTCCTTTGTAAAGTAAAGAGTAGAGCATTTTATTATGCATATATATTCAGTTCAGTGAGTTATTATATTTACTTTTATTGTGAAGTTATTATATTTACTTTCGGGTGACTCCTCTCTGCCTTTGAGCATACCTTTATAGTAGATCCATAAGTTGAGTTTGTTCTATACCCCGGCAAGGTATAAGAGAATTTTGACAGCGTGGGCGAGACGTTGTATCATCACGAGGCTCATTTGATTGTTGTCGGTTAGAGAAACTCCCTAGTAAAGTAAAGAGCAGAGCATTTTATTATGCAATTATATTCAGTTCACTGAATTATTATATTTACTTTTATTGTGAAGTTATTATATTTACTTTCGGGTGACTCCTCACTGTCGTTGAGCATACCTTTATAGTAGATCCATAAGTTGAGTTTGTTCTATACCCCGACAAGGTATAAGAGAATTTTGACAACGTGGGCGAGACATTGTATCATCACGAGGCTCATGTGATGGTTGTTGGTTAGAGAAACTCCCTAGTAAAGTAAAAAGCAGAGCATTTTATTATGCATATATATTCAGTTCAGTGAGTTATTATATTTACTTTTATTGTGAAGCTTTAAATCTCATGATCATGCTTTGCATTCAGTAGAGTTATATTTTAGCCGTTTCAGTTCAGTTATTGTTTCATTCAGCTATATTACATACTCATGCATTCAATGTACTGATGTCATTCGACCTGCATCTTTTTATGATGCAGATACAAGTGTTAGGATCATCAGCATGCACTTCACTGAGATCACATAACACTCTTGATAGCATTTGGTGAGACCTCCTTGCTTCTAGAGGACTCCAATCACTTTAGTTCAGTCTTAGTTTGTTTAAGGTTGTCACGGGTCTTGTCCCGACGCTTGTCTTAAAATAGTAGATGTTTCATAGATAGACAATATTGAGAGTCTTATTGCTTTTCAGATGTTTTGTTTACACTATTACTGCTATCATTCATTATTTTCAGACAGTTAAATTGAGTACTTTGACTTAATGATTTATTTACGTTTTAAGGCCTATATTTTCTTGAGACAGTCTTCCGCTAAGTAGTCAGTCAGACCAAGGATTCGTTTGGGGACCAACAATGGTTCTCGAGTGCCGGCCACATCCAGGGTGTAGGCTCAAGGGGTGACAATACTCACATCCAAACATCTGATTGGAAAACGAGATAAGCTTTATGAAGCCTTCGCCACACACCTACACATACACTTTCATCATTGAACTATAGTTAACATATACATATTTCACCTTAATTTATGACTTAACATGATAAACTAGTATAATTTGATGTAAACGTTGAATGCTTATATGTTTTTACCGAGTTTCAATACTAGAAAACACAATACCATTTTTATTCCCTTAACTCCTTATTCCTTTTGATACACAAAATGTAAGAAATAGATTAAACAACAAAACATGCAAACCTTAATACAAAATCATAACCCTATGACACACTCATTTTCTTGATTAAAAAACAACATTGATATTGCCAGAAGCAAGATGTCCCCCCATCTCAATTCTTGTTCAACGTGTTTCCAATGTCAAGCACAAAACGATACTTCACGTTCGATTTCAAAAGGCGTTCAAATGCTGTATTCACGTAGTCCATTGGCACGACTTCAACATCTGGTGTTATGCTATGCTTCACCGCGAAATCTACCATCTCTTGTATCTCCTTCATCCCTCCTATAAAGCTCCCCGCCACTAGCTTCCTTCCTATTACACACATTTTATTAACATTGTATATCAATATTTCCTGTTGAAAAAAATGAATAGACAAAATCGTTGATTGAAGACCAAACATACCTAAAAGCAGGGGAAATACAAGCAACTCTAGTGGTTTTTCAGGCGCCCCAAGCATCGCAAGCTTCCCATGAGTTTTCAATAAATTAATCAATGGAAGAAGAGGGTGAATCACAGATACAGTATCGATGATGCCATCAAGTGATCCCGTTGTAGCCTGCTCATATTACACGTACAAACGAAAATTAGTATTATTCATTTGTCATACCTTTGTTATAAATTTGAAATTGAAGCATAGTTGATTGATTGATCGACCTGCATTTGGTCAAGGTCACGACTGACCAAAAATGAGTCTGCCCCTAAATGCTTAATTGCCTCGTCTTTCTTACTAAGAGATGTACTAATGACAGTAACTTTGGTCCCGAATGCCTTAGCAAATTTCACAGCCATATGTCCATGTCCACCAAGACCAACAACACCAATGTGCATTCCCGACTTGTCAAGTCCAAAATATTTCAATGGACTATAAATTGTGATCCCTGCACATAACAGGGGAGCAGCTTCCATTGGTAAATTTTCGGGCCAGTAGACCACGTAGTGCTCGTTCGTTACCATTATATCGGAGTAACCACCATACGTGGTGGTTCCATCGGTGTAAACACCGTTGTATGTCATGATCTGATCGCGACAGTAATTTTCCAGATCGTTATCACAATTTTCACATTTTCGACATGATTCTACTAAACCCCCAACTCCAACTTTATCTCCAATTTTGAATTTCTCCACTTTGGTACCAATTTCAGTTACTACACCAACAACTTCATGCCTGTAAGAGAAATTGACAATTACAAAGTATTAA
Source organism: Solanum stenotomum (assembly GCF_019186545.1). Classification (NCBI taxonomy): domain Eukaryota; kingdom Viridiplantae; phylum Streptophyta; class Magnoliopsida; order Solanales; family Solanaceae; genus Solanum; species Solanum stenotomum. Next base: position 28,641,701 of record NC_064283.1, read on the forward strand.
ATTTAGAAGTACATATAATCTGGCACTAATTTCTCTTACGTGCAACAACATATTCAGTGTAATCTCACAAGTCGAGTCAGAGGAGGATAAAATGTAAGCAGAACTGTCCCCTACCTTTTGTATGTTAGAAATGAATTTCTCTTAGCTATGTTATGGAATCCTAAACTAATTGATCCGATTTAGCTATGGATTTTAGTTGTTTAGCGACATATTTCATCATCGCAAAGTCTTCTAGTAAACTTCTTGATGATCAAATTTACAATATCGTTGTCCAAACAATTAGAAAGAAGGAAAATTACCTAAATTAACTACATATGTTGCGATTATTATATTGTTTAAATTCTGGCTCCGGCTTTGTAAAAAGATAATATATAATGCAATTATAAGAATATTCTTTTTGAAACTTGGTGAATAATAAGTCCGCTTATCTACCATTTTCCACTTAATATATATTACGGCTTTTGTCTCCAATAGGGTTATAATAAAAGAGATGGAGCAAAATGAAACTTACCCAGGTACCATTGGATATATACTATTGCTCCATTCATTCTTGAGCTGATGAAGATCAGTATGACAAATTCCACAATACATAACTTTGAATTGCACATCTTTTTCACCAGTCACCCTTCACCAATTCCAAATTAAACCAAACTTCCATTAGTGTTTATCTTTGGAGTATAATAGGAAAGTTACCGATATATATACAGTTCGGTGAACTAGTTTATCAGTATATGAAAAATATACACAATATATACAATATCAATGTAGATATGTTGTGTAGATTTAATTAGTATAATATACATAAACATTTGTCCTACATGACAATTTTGTGTCCTACGTGTATTATGTCATGTGGGACATGTGTGTCTGCTTGTTCAATTTTATATAAGTTTAAGTGTCTACTTGTGCACACTAAAAATTGGAGGGCATAGTTGTCCGCTGAAGCCAAGTTAAGGTACATGTTTATGTATTATTCCTTCTGTAAACTAGTTGGCTGAAGTGGTTGGGGACGTGCAAAAAGTCTTTGGACTTACTTTCAGTTTATATAACTTAAATCCGAAAAGAATATTATAAAGATAGAATTAATTTGTACCTTCTTGAAAAATTGAAAGGAGAAAGTACCCCAGAAGTGTCTCTAGCTGCCCATCCAAATGCCTTTACATTTTCATGTGATTTTTCCATTGTCTTGATTTTTTTATATTTTTTGGAGATATTAATGTTATAACAATTAATTTGAGTAGAGTTATAGTCCAATTATTGATTTTTCATTTGAATAAATAGGCATTTGAGTTGATGGCTAATGACATAGTCGATGAGGTATGAAGCAAATGTTATTGTCATGGCTTCTCTGTACAATTTGCCTTTTTATGGATTAATATAAGATATTATATTATATGATGTTTCTGAGAAAATGGTTCAGTAGTACGTGACTAAGGTCTGGCCGCTAATTTTTACTATATTTTGGACATTTTGAGGCAATTATAGATTCTGGAAGACAATTTTGATTGGTCAATAAAAATCAATTTCAATGCTATTTTTTTTGTTTTTTATGAATTTAGCCAATTTATCATGAAAGGTAAAAGGGGATAAAGGAACCGTGTGTTGATTGTCCTGTAAATATATTTTGTTTTTGTTTTGGTGTTTATCAGCTATCTATTTATATCTATATTTATATCTATATTTATATCTATATCTATACTACATTAAAAGCATGAACTCCCTAACTTGAATGTTAAATCACTATAATAGCCCTACTTAACACCCATCTATTTCTATTTGAATAATATATGTTGTTTCGAAAGGTTGTGATTTCCCGATGAGGTGTGACTTTTTTGAAGGGTTGTGACTTTTTTGATGAGTTGTGACTTTTTTGATAAGTTGTGACTTTTACAAAGGACTCTGACTTTTTAGATGAGTTATGACTTTTTCGATAAGTTGTGACTTTTCCAAAGGATTGTCACTTTTTCAAAGGATCATAATTTTTCAGATAAGGCACAATAGCACATGTTCATACTACCCTTTCTTTGCTCTAAAGAGTGGAATTTCCTCTCAATTTTCAACCATAAAAAATTTCTAATCTTCTACTCTTCTTCTTGTATGTTAAAATTTTTCGTATGATTTATTGTCATTCAGTTAGTTTGAAGATCAGCGGAATCTCAGGTACCACTACTATGATTAAGTAAATCATTCTATCCTAAGAACATATATTCCAGAACCTCGACTACTTGAGGGAAATATTTTTTGGTGATATAATAATCATTTTTCTTTTTTTTTTCTTCTTAATATATAAAGTAGTATATATTGTTCTCGTAAATGAAGCTAACTTTAATTAGTCTAAATTCATTTGTTTTTCTTAACAATTTCTCCATTGATGCAAATATATGCTTCTAAATATCCTTTTAAAAAAATATTGAACTTCTCATGATTCATAGAATTTTCACGAGTTGTTTTGTTGATGCTCAAGACATAAGAATGACTTTATTTACAATGTTATTTATGTGATTTGAGTTTGTCAGAAAGTTTGCTTCAAAATAATTATTACTATATAAGCATTTTCCTTTTGTTTTACTTATTACTTATTTTAAAAAATATTTATGTATTTTAGTCGAAGGAATATTCAAATGATTTATAATGATGTTGGGTTGAACCGTTGAAGGTGTATTAGTTTAATTTTTAATTTTATGAGATAAATATTTTTTATTTGTATTTCAATTATAGTACTATATATGTCACGAAAGTATTATCAAGTTAACAAGATCTTCTAACTTCAAAATATATTACTTTTAAATGTTCTTATTTCTTCTTTTAAAAAATAAATAAAAAGTAATAGCAAATAGGAAAATAAGCGAATCATTTAAAAATTATCTTTTGTGAAATAAATTTATATTAAATAATATGGAATAAACGTACAACACACGGGAAGCTTTAAATGGCAACGTTAGATTACCATTTTACCCCTACACTAAAGTAAAGTCTAATTAACTATCTAAATAAATAGAAAAATTAATTAGAAGTTCTATCTATTTAAGTAAATGCATAATTAATAAGAAATTCATCTATTGCACTTTAATTTTTTAGTTATGAAATTATTATTGTATTAGTTATTACTAATTATTGCAAATGTTATCCACACTCTTTTACATTCTTTAGTTATAGCATTATGAATTCAGCTAGTTATTACATTATTTTTTTCAATCTTTCATCTTTCCTTATATTAACTTTTTGATCCAATAACTTTTCGCATTCTTAAACCACTCCTATATACCTAATAACACAACAGTGTTATTGACCCTTGAATGGATCATGCCTGGTTGAATAAATTAAAAATCTTTTACTAGGATATGAACAATATCTTTGTTGGGTGCAAGATAAACAAATGATTATATATATATGATTTCACATATTGAATATATTTTTATATTTAATTCTTAGTTTATATATGGAAAAAAAATGGAAAGTCAAATAACTATCTTTGATTTATGTACACACTTAATCGAGAAGTCAAATATGAGAACCAACAACAAGAACATCATCTATTATGTACCTTATAAAATAAAAAAATAATGTACATAAAAATAGTTTTAAAAAATAAAATGTTGTTATTTTCTTCACATGTTCATATGACATCTAAAAAATTAATTCAAATACTTTAACTTTTATAATATAAGTGTGAAATACACGTGCGTTGCACGTGTTTGAGAACTAGTACTATATTAAAAACACGAAGATCCTCATAAATATTGATTGAAATTTTTGCTATTATTTTTTAAATAATTATTATTTAATTATTATCCTTATATTTAGTACCTATTGGAAGAGTTCAAGGTCGTCGAGAGCAATTGAACCATGCTTTAAGGAGGAGTTATTGAGGTAGGTAATACTACAGAGAGATAATTATATATTATCATTTATCTTAGCTATATTTTCTTCCATATTTATTTCCTTATTACTTGTGACGTCGAAATTAACTAACAGATTGTTGCTAAGGTTAAGGTCTTTTGTTTTTTCATAAGATTTTTTTCCTTTTATTTATCACTAGGTAATTTGCCCGTGCTTCGTGGAGTCATAAATAATAATTTTATTGAACTTGCAAATAATCCTTTACTAATATCCATACATTAAAAATAATTGAAAAAATAGGTTCTTAAAAAAATATTAGCAATATTCCAACATGAATTTGATTATTTGTCATTATCACATAACTCAAGAACCTCTAATGAATGAATTATTCGGGAAATAATAAATCATTTGTTCTTTAATCAACGTTAAAAGAAAAATAAAGAAGAAAATAAGAATATATATATAAAGACATTTCCTAAGAAAATGAACACATTTAAGTTGTATAGATTATACAATTGTGATATATGTCTCAGGGAAAATTCAAAAAATTGTTAACAGATTCAAAAAAGAAATTACGCTTGAACATGAAAGCAATTATAACTTTTGAACTTGCATAATGAATTTCTTCAATTAAAAAGTGAGAAACTTGAAGGAAAATATTTTATTTATAAACTCAAAAGTTTTATATGTTGCTGTGTATGTTCTATGTATTTCTGTGTATTGAAAAAAACTAGTAACATCCCTATTTATAAAGGTAAAAACCAAATTAAACTAGGACTAGGAACCACTATTACTAACAAATCCTAATTAAACATAAATAAGAAAATATCATAAATAACAAATCCTAAACAACTTATGATTCCTACTCCAACTTTGACTTATTATTTCCAACATTCTCCCGTAATTCAAAGTTGTATACTCTTACCTTTTTGTTCTTGTTATTGTTGTTGTATTGAAATACTTCTCTTCAATCTTCAATCTTCAATTCTTGGAGTACTTCTCTTCAATTCTCATTTATTTTTTTTCTTGGCTGTGTTGGAGCACCTTCTCTCCAACTTTCAAGTGTAGGAGCACTTTCTCTCCAACTAACGATATTTTTTTTCTTGGTTGTATTAGAGCACTTCTCTCCAACTTTCAAGTGTTGGTGTCACGCCCTGAGCCTACACCCCGGACGTGGTTGGCACTCGAGAACTATTACAGGCCCCAAGCAAACCCTTGGCCTGACTTACTACTCAGTAGAAGACTTACTCATGGTAAAATACTTTAAAAAGTAAATTGAACTGCTCAATAAATAACTAAGAATGTATAAAGAACATTCACTAGCCAAAATGGCAACTCAAGTCTCAACTTAACTAAAAAGGGAAAGTAAAGACTCATGTACTAACATAAACTAACTCTGTCTATGAAGCATCTAAACAACTGAGATGGACGTCGGGACAAGACCCACGACATCCTAATGCACTAAAATACTGAAAGCAATAAAAAAGATCCTCCGAAAAGCTAGGAATCTCACCAACTGACTCTGAGTGCTCAACTGGATCAACGAGGCACTGGATGCTGATCCTGCAGGTTACCTGTGTCTGCATCATAATAAGATGAAGGACAACTGACATCATTACATTGAATGTACGAGTATGCAAGATGGAATGTTAAACATAACTTAAGCTTGAAAAGATCTGAAAGAAACACTTACCTTGACTTTACTCCTGAATAACTTAACTCAATATAAAACAATAAAAAACATGCAATAAATAGAAAGCCTTTAAAACAGTAGAACACAACTTAGTTCGTTAAAGAAAATGTAATAACAAACTCAACTTTACTCATATAAGAAAGTAACATAGTTTTGTAGGAGTTTCTCTAACCGACAACCACCAAGATGAGCCTAAGTGGTGATACAACATCTTGCCTACGCTGCCAAAACTTTCCTATACTTTGCCATCATATAGGACGCCTTAACTAAGTAGATCCACTAGTCTATGCTAAAAAGCACTTAATGAGTCATCTAAAAAGTATGATCATTTACTACCCATGATGACTACATGGTTTATGGAGATGTGAGTTATCTAAACTCAAACTCGTCCCCATATCGGTGCCAAAATATACTTAGCTCATATGTTTGTAAAAACAAAACTCTTTCTTTGGTTTGAGATAATTACTCAAAAACTTAGCTTAAAAGCTCTCTTGGAAATCGGTGTTTCCCTTTCTTGTTCAAATGTGAAAACATTTTAAATTTTTGGGAATACTTAGTCCCTTATAAAAAATGAATTTTACTCTTACTCTTTACTGAAAACTAGCTCAAAGACTATTTTGGAAATCTCAGTTTCCTTTCTTGTTTAAATGTGAAAACATTTACTTTTTGGGAATATATAGTCCCGATATACTCTTTTGAAGAAATGACTTCAATCTTTACTCTTTGCTTAACTTAAAACTTAAGTCTTAAAACAAAGTTAAAACATTTGTAAAAGACTTTTGAAAAACTTTATGAACTTCTCTCAACTTGACTCTTGACTTGACTCTTAACTTCCCTTGACTTGATTTACTCACGATAAAATACTTTAAAAAGTAAACTGAACTGCTCAATAAATAACTTAGAATGTATAAAGAACATTCACTAGCCAAAATGGCAACTCAAGTCTCAACTTAATTGAAAAGGGAAAGTAAAGACTAATGTACTAACATCAACTAACTCTGTTTATGCAACCTCTAAACAACTGAGATGGACGTCGGGACAAGACCCACGACATCCTAATGAACTAACATAAAGCAATAAAAAGGATCCTCCGAAAAGCTAGGAGGCTCACCAACTGACTTTGAGATCAACGAGGCGCTAGATGCTGATCCTGGTTACATGTGTCTGCATCATAATAAGATGAAGGTCAACTGACATTAGTACATTGAATATACAAGTATGCGAGTTGGAATGCTAAACATAACTTAAGCTTGAAAATAATCTGAAAGAAACACTTAACTTGGCTTTACTAAACTCTTGAATAACTTAACTCAATATAAAGCAATAAAACACATGCAATATATAAAAAACCTTTAAAATAGTAGAACACAATTTAGTTCGTTAAAGAAAATGCAATAACAAACTCAACTTTACTCATATAAGAAAGTAATATAGTTTCTGTGGAAGTTTCTCTAACCGACAACCACCACTATGAGCCTAAGTAGTGATACAACGTCTTGCCCACGCTGCTAGTACTTTTCTATACTTTGCCGTCATATAGGACGCCTTAACTAAGTGGATCCACTAGTCTATGCCAAAAATAACTAAAAGAGTCATCTAAAAAGTATGATCATTTACTACCATGATGGCTACATGGTTTATGGAGACGTGAGTTATCTGGATTCAAACTCGTTTCCATATCGGTGCTCAATACTACTCCCAAAATATACTTAGCTCATATGTTTGTAAAAACAAAACTCTTTCTTTGATTTGAGATAATTACTCAAAAACTTAACTTCAAAGCTCTCTTGGAAATTGGTGTGTCCCTTTCTTGTTCAAATGTGAAAACATTTTAAATTCTTGGGAATACTTAGTTCCCTTATAACTCTTGGAAAAATATGAATTTTACTCTTACTCTTTACTGAAAACTAGCTCAAAGACTCTTTTGGAAAACTCAGTTTCCTTTCTTGTTTAAATGTGAAAACATTTACTTTTTGGGAATACATAGTTCCGATATACTCTTTTGAGGAAATGACTTCGATCTTTACTCTTTGCTTAACTTAAAACTTAAGTCTTAAAACAAAGTTAAAATGTTTGTAAAACACTTTAGCAAAACTTTACGAACTTCTCTTAACTTGACTCTTTACTTCTCTTGACTTGACTCTTAACTTCTCTTGACTTGACTCTTTACTTCTCTGGACTTGACTCTTAACTTTCCTTGAATTGAATTATGGATTCAAGGATTGTGATTTGTGATAGGAAAGATCTCATGATGTTTAAGAGTGTTTTTAGATAGCTAAACATGAGAAAAATCAAGAAATCACTGTATGAAAGCAGGTCCGCGATACGGAGATGTATTTAAATTTTTGGTCGCGAAAATAACTTTTGAGGCAAAACGGTCCGTGACTGCTCCACGACTTGAAGAAGTTTTTCTCAAATCTGAGGAGCAGGTCTGCGACGCGGCCCCACTGCCCAAATTCGCCCGACTTTTCCTTCTTCGTTTTCGAGTCCCAATTCTCCTAAACTCGACTATTTTTCTCAAATTCTCTTTAGATTCAGATACCCAACATATGTACCCAAGAACCTAACTCAAACCAACTCTATAATTCAACGTAAAGATCTCAGAAACTTCTCAATATTAGCCCAATTCTTGAACGACATCAAATTCAAGAATACATATCAAGAACATCAAACTTTCAGCCTTTATAGAACGAAATTCGCTGAACTAAACATGTTTGGCGCATGGGTGAACGAACCCAACGCTATGAGTAGGGATCACCCCTTGACGAAATCCACGAGCCTAACTTCAAGAACTTGACGATTCTTTGTTCCTTTTCCTCTTTTCTCCTCTTCTTTTCTTTTCTCTCAAAACCCTAACTTGTTTCTCAAAAGCATAAACTGAATCCAATCAGTTTAGTCCCCAACTTAATTACCAAACACGAAATTAATTAATTGGGTGGTGAAAAGACCATAATGCCCTTCTAAAATCCGGATTGGACTTTCCTTTTTTGAACATCCTAACTTCCAATGGGCATAACTCACTCATACAAACTCGGAATCACGTAAACTCAACGGTGTTGGAAAGATTATTCCAAGTTCTTTCCTACGATATCTAGAAACACACCTAACTCATCCTGAGCTAGGAGTTATGGTTGTTTGAATTTGACCAAAAACTCAAACTTAGCTTAACTTAACCAATTTTCCAGATTTTTATTATTTCCAAAAATCACTCTTTCTAATTCTAGCTCTTTCTTGTTCTTTCAATTTGCGAGATGTTACAGTTGGAGCACTTTCGCTCCAACTCACAATATTTTTTCTCTTAGTTGTGTTGGATAACTTTTCTCCAACTTCCAAAGTTGATGCTCTTCCAACCAACGCCTTTTTTATTGTGTTGGAGCACTCTCTCTCCAACTGTTGTTGATGTCCTTCCCATCATCTCCTTTTCTTTTTGTGTTTTTTTATTTTATTTTTGTGTTGGAGCACTTTCTCTCCAACTCACAATATTTTTCTCTTGGTTGTGTTTGAGCACTTCTCTCAAACTTTCAAGGTTGATGCCCTTCCCACCAATGCTTTTTTTTGTGTAGGAGCACTCTCTCTCCAACTGTCGTTGATGCGCTTCCCATCAACTCCTTTTCTTTTTGTGTTGGAGCACTTTCTCTCCAACTCGCAATATTTTTTCTCTTGGTTGTGTTTGAGCATTTCTCTCCAACTTCCGAGGTTGATGCCCTTCCCACCAATGCATTATTTTGGTGTTGGAGCACTCTCTCTCCAACTGTTGTTGATGCCCTTCCCATCAACTCCTTTTCCTTTTATGTTTTTTTTTGTTTTTTTTTGTGTTGGAGCACTCTCTCTCCAACTCTCGTTGATTCCCTTTCCATCAACTCCCTTTCTTTTTGATTTTTTTTACTTCCTCTTGTGCTTGGTTGCACTTCTTTAAATATGCAATATTTTTGTAAGTCTTTTCTTTCCTCCTAGCAAGTTCATTTCATGCATATATTATTCGTCCAGCTTTTATCAACATGATCACTCGCCAGACGGGCAACATATATAGTCATTGCCGCCTGACAGCAGCGGAAACTCTTTGATTCTCTACCAGGATTGTAGAAGATCTGATACCAATTTGAAGGAAAATATTATATTCATAAACTCAAAAGTTCTATATGTTTCTGTGTATGTTCTATGTATTTCTATGCATTGAAAATAACTAGTAGCATCCCTATTTATAAAGGTAAAAACAAATTAAACTACGACTAGGAACCACTATAACTAACAAATCCTAATTAAACATAAATATGTAAATATCATAAATAACAAATTCTAAACAACTTAGGATTCCTACTCCAACTTTGAATTATTATTTCCAACAAAACTTCATATCTATATAAAAATAGATAATATGTAAGTTCATATATAATAGTTTTAAGTTATAGAATTTTATATAGAATATCAAAACATGAATTCTTGGAACTTAGTGCAATAATTATGTTCTGCACAATAAATATATGCATATGTTCTATATAACTGGAGACAATAACTTTACAAAAACATAAACAACAGAGTTTAAAACATGTACTCAAAAACAACAATTAATAACATAAGCATAAATTCATGACTGTAAAAAAAAATACCACGATATGTAAAAATAGAATGACATAGAAAGGAAAAAATCAAGTCCATTGAATGCACAGTATCCCCTTAAGAAAATTATTCCCCTCTAATACCTGAGGTTTGAAGAATTAGATCCTCTCAGGATAGAACGATTTTATTCACCAACGTATTGATACAAAAACAATGGTGTCAGTAAGCCACTCAACAGGAGCAAAGTACACGAATATTTAATTGTGCAGAAGAAGAAGAAGAAGTTCAGAATTTACATTGTTTTAAAATGAAAGGAAATCTCTCTATTTATAGACAACAAAGGGTAGTGTAAACAAATGCTTTTTGTGCCTTATCAGAAATGTCACAACTCTTCGGAAAAGTCACAACCCTTCGAAAAAATCACAACCTTTCATAAATGTCACAACCTTTCATAAAAGTCACAACTCTTTATAAAAGTCATAACTTTTCCTAAAAGCCGCAACTTTTCCTAAAAGTCACATCTTTTCATAAAATGGGGAAGGCTAGTTTTGAAAATAAATAAATTAAAAGGAAATCCTGGTTTGTGGTGGTGCCACGTAGATTGGCCTACGGTTCTCTTTTACATATATACTAGACATAGTGCCTTGGTGACTAGTTCTATTAAATTAAAACCCAAATTTTACTCCTTACAATTAACATCATGAATAAAATAAGAGATACTAAGATCAATCTAATCTAGACCTGATAACATGATTTAAATAGGTTCACAAACTCTGGTGAACTTATAAAAACAAAATGTATTTAACTGTGGCATCAAATGTCATTCAAATCAATGCTAATGCCTTGATGCACGTCTATATACCTTGGATATGTTTGTTGTATCATATAGCTCAAGTCCCTTAACACTGAGACTTTTTGGTTGAACAAATTTGGACATTATCATAATCAACGTCTCCTCTAACTTTTACGTTCATTAAACATTGCACAAGATGCATTAAGACCGAAAGATGTGCTAGCAAAGAAAAAAAGTGAACCTTGACAATTGAACACACTTGTTTTTGGATCTCTACTTTTGTGACCAAATTTTGGAATTTTTCTATATGTGTCGTTCTATTTCGTACCTCACACTCAATATGTTGACATATAATATCTGACATACATAACGTTAACGACATTTGTTTCCCAAATAAACCACAACTTCCAATTTAATTACAACTTCTGAGATTATTCTATAATGGGACAAGTTAAAAATGTAACTCAACTACAGATTATTTTACCAAATTCATAGTAGCCCCACATCTTTTCGTAAGTACTCTTTTCTAGGTAGGATTTAAATCCTCTCTCTCTCCCATATCCCACAATTAGCAAGGCGTGCAACTTTGGTTCAACTTTTGTTTTAGTTTCCTCTTCTCTTGTCTTAGGCTCTTTCTCCGTATGGATCATATACACTTTCAGATAAAATAGACAACAAGATACAACACGAGAAAACACATTTAATAACTTAAATGTGACTTCATTATAACCAAATATTACCTTCTCGGGTGGCTCATTGCCTTTAAAACTGAGGGCATCCGTTTTAGGCCCCAAATTTGAAGGGTCCAATTTTTCATTAATAATAAAATTATAATAAGTCTTTCTTAACAAAATAATTACACTATATCTTTAATTTGATTGTTTTTTAGTTCGTTTCGAAACATTAAAGAATATTTCTTTCTTTTTTATCAATTTTTAAATTTAACTTCCACATGATATATTTCTCCATAAGGCCCATATACACTTTATAATAAAATACAGATACAAGAAAACACATTTAATAAAGTAAATGTGACTTAATTATAACTAAATATTACATTCTCAGAATAACTCCGGGCGTACAGAAGATTACTGGATGTTGCTCAATGACTTCTTCTATCTTTTTTATTTGGTCTATCCCTAAGTCATTCTCCCTTTTTTCACACATCGTTAAAACCTTTTATCTTAATAAAGTAAAAATATTTTTTATACTATAAAAATGTTAAAACAAATTAAACAATTAAACTAACTACATCAAACTTTTGATAGATCCGATGCACCCTTTTTGACTTCTACAAGATATTTTTAGTAAGAGTAATAGAAAATAAATCAAATAATATTAACTATAATAACTATATTTTTTGGCTTCTCCAAGATATTTTTAATAGGAGTAATAGAAAATACATCAAATAATATTAACTATATTAACTAATGGATCAAGATTTATCTGTATTTCTTATTCCTTAGATGGATACATTTCTTTAGAGATAATAATTCTATAATCCTTTAGTGTTCATCCAACAATATACAATGCTCTAAATAATCCAATTGCAGAACCTTTCGTCAGAATAACTAAGAAACAAAAGATTCCTTAAAAGAAGAAAAGAGTAAAAACAGATAAAAGAGAAAAAAGTAAACTTATTCGTGAGATCTGAGAGAGGACCAGACTCTTGAGTTGTGGAGATAATGCCGCAACTTGCGTTGTGAGAAAGTTGAATTGGATTTTTAGGAATTTTTAAGGTGAAAGGAGATTTGTGAAAACTTGATAAGAAAGAAAGTGCATTTAGAGAAGAAGGAAAAATTCGAGAGCTACATTACAATGTTCATCACACCATCTATCTAACTCAGTGGGTTGTATAGTGGAACAGTAAAAACAAATTGGTGTTATTTATAGACCAACAAATATATTTGTAACTAACTCAGTGGAGCAGTATAGTAGAACACTGAAACAAGTGCTATAATGTCAAACAAGTTTAACCAATAGGATTTTTGGAACCCATATTTTACTTTTTATTTCACTTGGCGCTTCATCCAACTGAAATATTAAGAATTAGAGACCAGATATTTACTTTCCTTTTATATTAGAATAATATTTAAAAAATGAAAGTTGTTCTAGGGACCAAAAAATAATCTCATTCATATAAATATATTCTTAGGACCAGATTTACGGATTGTTGGTAAATGTTGGTCTCTATTAAGCCTTTTTCTTGTAGTGATATAGGAGAAATATATGCATACCTAGATTTACTTTATTGAAAATAATTAAATATTTGATTTTCTAGCTCAAAATCAACGGTAAAAAGTGGTAAAAGGTTTCGAGCAATTTGATTATAGTCAATGATTTGATCAATAAGTATATTAACCTATATATTACGTATAATGTAAAGTCTATTGGTAGATGAGTTTCATGTTTTTTCTTTTACAATTTCATGTTGTCATCATTTTCTGTTTTACCATAATCATGTTTTTTATTAACTATACTAATTATATTTATTGGATCGAGACATTTACATATATTTCTTAACCCTTATATGGCTACATTTCATCAGAGATAACTATAATTCTTTAGTCCTCATACAACAATATACAGTGCTCTAAATAATCCAATTGCAGAACCTGGCGTCAAAATAACTAAGAAACAAAAGATTTCTTGTTACATTGAAAAAAATAACAGAAGAAAAGAGTAAAAATCAGATAAAAGAGAAAAAATTAAACTTACTCGTGAGATGTGAGAGAAGAAATTCTAGACTCTTGAATTGTGGAGATAATGTCACGGCTTATGAGTTGTGAAAAAGTTGAAATGAATTTTTAGGGATTTTTAAGGTGAAAGGAGATTTGTGAAAACTTGATAAGGAAAAATTCGAGTTACATTACAATATTCATCACACCATCTATATACACACACCTATAGATGTCTGTAACTAACTCAACGAAGCAGTGTAGTGGAACAATAAAAATAGATTGGGGATATTTATAAACCTACAAATGTATCTGTAGCTAACTCAGTGGGCAGTGTAGTCGAACAGTAGGCCATCTATATATTTATACCTACAGATTTATCTGTAACTAACTTAGTGGAGTAGTGTAGTGGAACAATAGAAACAAATTAGTGCTATTTATAAACCTACAAATGTATTTGTAGCTAACTTGGTAGGGCAGTTTAGTGGAACAATAGGAATAGACTGGTTCTATAGTATCAAACAAGTAGAACTTTTGGCGCACATTTTTTATTTTTATTTCACTTGGCACTTCATTCAGCCGAAATATTGAGAATTAGAGGCCAAATATTTACTTTCTTTTTATATTAGAATAATATTCAAAAATAAAATTTGTTTTAGGGACCAAAAAAATAATCTCATTCTTATAAATATATTTTTAGAACCATATTAATGGATTGTCGCTATATGTTGGTTTCTAGTAGGCCTTTTTCTTGTAGTGATACAAAAGAAAACATGTATTTACATTGTTGAAATAGTCAAATATTTGATCTTCTTTCTCTACGGTAAAAAGTGGTATAGGGTTTCAAGCAATTTGATTATCTTCAATGATTTGATCAATAAGTATAGCCCAACCTGAGTAAGTATGCTGATTTGCGGGGCTTGAGAAATATGTGTAGGGTCGATCCGTGGGCTAAGAAAAAATTAATTAAAAAATAAAAGTAAAAATAAAGTATTAAAAATTGTAACATCTCGCTAATTGAAAGAGCTAGAAAGAGTTAGCATTGGAAATAGCCATTTTAGGAAAGAATGAAAAATCTGGAAATTTGTTATGTTAAGTTTGAGTTTTGGGTCAACTTCAAATGACCATAACTCCTAGGTCCAAATGGGTTAGGTGTGCTTCCAGATACCATAGGAAATATATTTGAATTATCTTTCCAACGCCACCGAGTTTGCGCGATTCCAAGTTCGTATGAGTGAGATATTCCCATTTGAAGTTGGGCTGTTCAAATAAGGAAAGTCTAAACCGGATTTTGAAAGGGTATTTTAGTCTTTTCCTTACTCAATTATTTTAATTTGTTTTAAGGAGTTTATTTGGGGTATAATCAGAATTATATAAGTTTAGAAAAGTTGAAGTTCACGCTAGGGATTGGAGAAAAGAGAAAAGAGGAGAAAGGAGAAAGGAGAAAGGAGAAAGAAAAGTCAAGATTCGTCAACAACGTTCAAGTTTGGTTGTGGATTTCACCAAGGATTCAATCCTACGATGTATGTGAGATCACATAGCGTTGGGTTAGTTCACCCACACGCCAATCATGATTCAATTCAGCGAAGTTATATTGATTGGAAAGTAAATCATATGAGTTCTTGATGTAAATTTGATTGAAATCTTTTGGATTCCTGTTGTTGAAGTTTCTTGAGGTTGATTCATGTTTTTAAGAGTGATTTCCAGTTGAATCTTGTATATATTTAGGGTATAGTCGATTTTAAGTGTTTGGGGAAAGAACCAAGTGAAATTAGAGGGTTTAGAGTTGAAAAATAAAGAAGAGAATTCAATATTTTCTGGAGAAGGGCTGGGGCGCCACGCCTCTCAGCGCGCCTCAACACAGTCCCTGAATTTTGACCTCTGGGGCTCCGCGCCAGCAAGAGCGCCCCAAGTCAGTCTTTGAATTTTACCCTTTGGCGCCCTGCACCTCTCAGAGCACCAACGATGTAGACCCATCTTTCCGTACTAGTTCCTTAGAAACGTACCTATGTTTCATAGTTGATTCCAACACTCTAAGGTACATCTAAACATCATGAAATCATCCATAAACATGAGATAATGAGCCTTCAATCCATAATTCATTTCAAGGAAAGTTAAGAGTCAAGCCTAGAAGTGAAGAATCAAGTCAAGAGAAGTTCATAAAGTTTTTCAATAGTCTTTCACAAACGTTTTAACTTTGTTTTAAAACTTAAGCCTTGAGTTATCTAAGGATAAGAGTAAAAGTTCATTTCATCAAAGATATTACGGGAAATAGGTATTCCCAAGAGTTTAAAATATTTTCACATTTGAACAAGAAAGGGAAACACCGATTTCCAAGAGAGCTTAAGCTAAGTTTTGAGTAATTATCTCAAACCAAATAAAGAGTTTTGTTTTAAAAACATATGAGCTATGTACATTTTGGGAGTAGTATTGAGCACCGATATGGAAACGCGAGTTCATAATAACTCAAGTCTCCATAAACCATGTATCTCTAATGGGTAGTGAAGGATCATGCTTCTTAGATGATTCCTTGGTGCTTTTTAGCGTAGACAAGTGGATCCACTTAGTTAAGGCGTCCTATATGACGGTAAAGTATATGATAGTTCTGGCAGCGTGGGCAAGACGTTTTATCACCACTTAGGCTCATAGTGGTGGTTTTCGGTTAGAGAAACTCCCACATAAATTATATTACTTTATTATATGAGTAAGTTGAGTTGTTATCACATTTTTTTAACAAACTGAGTTTCTTTCTAATGTTCTAAAAGCTTTCCATATATTGCAAGTGTATTATTACTTTATATTGAGTTAAGTTATTCATGAGTTGAGTAAAGCCAAGGTAAGTGTTCCTTTCACATTCTTTTCAAGCTTACGTTATGTTTTAGTATTCCCCTCGTATACTCGTACATTCATTGTACTGATGCCATTTGTCCTGCATCATTTTATGATGCAGACACACGTAACTAGGATCAACATCCAGCGCCTCGTTGATCCAGTTGAGCACTCATAGTCAGTTGGTGAGCCTCATTGCTTTCCGGAGGACTCCTTTTACTTTGTTTTCTAGTATTTCAATTGTTAGGATGACCGGGGGTCTTGTCCCGACATCCCTCATTGTTTAGAGGCTTCATAGATGAATAGTTATAGTTCTTTAGTCTTATTCATTTCAGATGTTGTTGAAAGACTTTAGTTTTCCTTATTGACTAGTTGAATATGTTCTTATTAACATTATTGAGTTATATAGGTTTATCTTGGCTAAGTTAAGTCTTCCGCTGAGTACGTTAGCTAGGCCAAGGGTTCGCTTGGGGCCAACAATGGTTCTGGAGTGCCATTCCCGCCCAGGGTGTAGGCTCGGGGCATGAGAATCTTGGTATCAGAGCACAGAGTTCAAGAGTCCTAGGGAGTCTATGAAGCCGTTTCAGTAGAGTCCTAGTTATCGGTCTAAAGCGCACCACATCTATAATAGGAGGCTGCAACACTTAGGAAATTATCTCACTTCTTTCACACTCATTTCGTGCGATAGAGTTCATCTCTATAAAGTCTCTTTCTAATTCGTGCTTGCGCGTGTTTTTCAGTTAACCATGCCTCCACGAAGAGCTATCTGAGGTCGTCTTGCTAGGAGGAACGTTGTGGAGCAAGGGGTACCTAATACACCTGAAGTGCAACCCCAAGGGGAAGTTACCAATGCTGAGTTCAGGGAAGTGATCAGGATGTTAAGCCAAGTTGTGACCAACTAAGCTGGGCAACAAAGGGGGTCTCGACAAGAAAAAGCTAATACTCTGAGGATCTGAGAGTTCTTAAGGATGAATCCTCCAAGTTTCACTGGTTCAAGCATTACTGAGGATCCAAAGAACTTTATTGAGGAACTGCAAAAATTAATTGAAGTTATGCACGTTGCTGATGCTAAGCGAGTAGAATTAGCTACATATCAACTGAAGAATGTTGCTAGGACTTGGTTTGACCAGTGGAAGAAAGGTAGAGCTGAGGGAGCACCACCTGCGAGTTGGGCTTATTTTGAGGAGGCCTTGTTGGGGCGTTTCCTTCCCCGAGAATTAAGAGAGGCCAAGGTACGAGAATTTCTCACTCTTAAGCAAGATTCACTAAGTGTTCATGAGTATGGGTTGAAGTTCACCTAACTATCCCGTTATGCTCCGGAGATGGTTGCGGATATGAGGATTAGAATGAGTTTGTTTGTTGCTAGGTTGTCTCGTCTGTCAAGTAAGGAAGGTAAGGCTGTAATGATAATAGGTGACATGGATATAGCAAGGTTAATGGTCTATGTGCAGTAGGTTGAGGAAGAGAAGTTGAGGGACATGGAGGAGTTTAGAAACAAAAAGGCTAAGACAGAGAGTGAGTCCAGGCAGCAGAGGAACAATGTGAACCGGTCTTCCTTCCAACAAAAGCAAAAGGGCACCCAGAAACAAAGGTGAGTACAATAGTCAGAATTCACAGCAATTCAGGGCTAGACCTGCCTAATCTTAGAATAATATGGCACAATGAGGTAACTGGGCTCCTGCATGTTCTAAGTATGGTGGAACCCACCCAGGTAAATGTCGCGATGGCTCTACAGGTTATTTCAAGTGTGGACAAGAGAGTCACTTCATGAAAGAATGCCCTAAGAAATGGCAAGGTAATGGGAATCAGGGGAATAAAGCCCAATCTTCATCAGTTGCTCTACCAGACAGGGCTGCACCTAGAGGAGCTATTTCCGGTACTAACGGAGGAGCAAACCGCCTTTATGCGATCACTAGTCATCAAGAGCAAGAGAATTCTCCAGATGTTTTCACTAGTATGATCAAAGTCTTTACTCTAAATGTTTATGCTTTGTTAGACCTAGGAGCAAGCTTATCTTTTGTGACTCCTTATGTTTCAAATAATTTTGATGTTATTCTTGAGAAACTCTGTGAACCCTTTTGTATTTCTACACATGTTGGGGAGTCTATTCTAGTTGAACGAGTATATCGTGATTGTGTCATTTTTATCAATCACAAGGACACCATGGCTGATTTTGTCGAATTAGACATGGTAGTTTTTGATGTCATTCTTGGTATGGACTGGTTGCATGCTTGTTATGCCTCAGTTGATTGTAGAACTCGAGTTGTCAAGTTTCAGTTTCCAAATGAGCTAGTCTTAGAGTGGAAAAGTAGTTCAGCAGTGCCTAAGGGTCGTTTTATTTCGTACCTTAAGGCAAGAAAGTTAGGTTCTAAGGGGTGTGTCTATCACTTAGTCTGAGTTAATGACTCTAGTGCTGAGATACCTCCTATTTAGTCAGTTTCAGTAGTAAAAGAGTTTCCAGAAGTTTTTCCTGCTCATCTTCCTAGAGTCCCTCCTGAGAGAAAAATAGATTTCGGTATAGACATTCTTCCAGACACTCATCATATATCTATTCCTCCATACAGAATGACACTAGCAGAGTTGAAAGAGCTTAAAGAACAGTTGAAAGACCTCCTTGATAAGGGCTTTATTCGATCAAGTGTCTCACCTTGGGGCGCTCCGGTCTTATTTGTGAGAAAGAAAAATGGTTTCCTTAGGATGTGTATAGACTACTGCCAGTTGAACAAAGTTACCATCAAGAACAAGTATACTCTTCCAAGAATTGATGATCTTTTCGATCAACTTTAGGGTGCTACTTGTTTCTCTAAGATAGTCCTCTTATCATGCTACCATCAGTTAAGAGTGAGGGAATGTGACATTTTAAAGACAATATTCAAGACCCGTTATGGTCATTATGAGTTCCTAGTTAAGTCTTTTGGTCTGACCAATGCACCTGCAGCGTTCATGGACCTTATGAATAGAGTATTCAAACCTTATTTAGATATGTTTGTTATCGTATTCATTGATGACATACTAATATATTCAAGGAATGAAGAAGATCTTGCTAGTCATCTCATAATAGTTCTCCAAACTTTAAAGGATAGAGATTTATATGCCAAGTTCTCTTAGTGTGAGTTTTGGCTTGAGTATGTGGCATTCTTAGGCCACATTGTATCTAGAGAGGGAATTAAAGTTGATACCCAAAAAATAGAGGCAGTGCAGAATTGGACTAGACTCACATCTCCAACTGATATTAGGAGTTTCTTGGGGTTGGCTGGCTATTATAGGGGTTCTCGTCTATTTCATCCCCTTTGACCAAGATAACTCAGAAAACAGTAGAGTTTCAATGGTCTAACACTTGTGAGAAATGCTTCCAAGAATTAAAGAAAAAGCTGACTATTGCCCAGTGCTGACTTTATCAGAAGGTACTCAAGGTTTTATTGTATATTGTGATGCGTCTAGAGTTGGTTTGGGTTGTGTGTTAATGCAGAATGGCAAGTTTATAACTTATGCCTCCAGACAGTTGAAAGTTCATGAGAAGAACTACCCAATCCATGATCTACAATTGGATGTTGTAGTATTTGCCTTGAAAATATGGTGTCGTTATCTTTATGGTGTTCATGTGGATGTGTTCACGGATCACAAGAGTCTCCTATATGTGTTTACTTAGAAAGAGCTTAATCTCAAACAAAGAAGGTGGTTAGAATTACTCAAGGATTATGACATGAGTATTCTTTACCACCTAGGTAAGGCTAATGTTGTTGTTGATGCCTTGAGCATGTTGTCTATGGGTAGTGCCGCCCATTTTGAGGAAGATAAGAAAGAACTAGCAAAGGATGTGCATAGACTTGCACGTCTGGGAGTTTGTCTAATGGATTCCACAGAAGGAGGAGTAATGGTGATGAATGGGGTTGAATCATCATTAGTGTCAGAAGTAAAAGAGAAGCAAGACCAAGACCCTATTTTCCTTGAATTGAAGGCAAATGTTCATAAGCAAAAAGTAATGGCTTTTGAACAAGAGGGAAATGGTGTATTGAGGTATCAAGGTATATTGTGTGTACCAAAGGTGGATGAACTCCAAGAGAGGATCATGGAGAAAGCTCATAGCTCCAGATATTCCATTCATTCGGGTTCCACAAAAATGTATCGTGATTTGATAGAAGTTTATTGGTGGAGTAGTATGAAGAAGGGCATTGCAGAGTTTGTTGCTATGTGTCCGAATTGCCAACAAGTTAAAGTAGAGCATCACAGACCCGGTGGTATGGCTCAGAATATAGAACTTTCGGAATGGAAGTGAGAGATGATCAATATGGACTTCATCACAGGTTTACCAAGGTCTCACAGGCAACATGATTCTATTTGGGTGATTGTTGATACAATGACAAATTTAGACTTTTTGCCAGTAAAGACTACCCATTCAGCAGAAGATTATGCTAAGTTATATATTCAAGAGGTTGTTAGACTTCATGGGGAGCCAGTTTCGATTATTTCATACAGAGGTGCACAATTTACTGCGAAATCTTTTCAGAAAGGCTTGGGTTCAAAGGTGAACTTAAGCACTGCTTTTCATTCTCAGACATAAGCCTCTTTCTTAAGGGCCTTTAAAGACCGGCCATTATCAAACTCTTCTTATGCTTTTTTTTTTCACCGGGCTTGGATCGAGGAAAGCAGGCTTGACAGGCCCGAGTCTTCATTTGTAGGACTTTATGGGATGGGCCCGTGCATGTAGGCTTGGGTCTTCTTAACGTGCGTCATTTGACGACTCAGTGCATGGATGTCATGAGTCCATCTGCATAGGCTTAGGCTAATTTTGTAAGTGGGCAGTCTTTTTATTTTTCATTTTTTTTTCGTTTTCATATTGAAAAAGTAATAAGAATGAGAGGTGTTAAGCTTTTTATCATCCTGGCGTCGAGCTATTTTTCCGCAGGACCTCCTCTACAGTATCGTCACCGCAGTAGAGTTTAACCAGGTCAAGCAGAGTGCACTATTTAGACCTTAGAGGATATGTTGAGGGCTTGTGTGATTGATTTCAAAGGTAATTGGGGTGATCACCTACCTCTTATTGAAATTGCTTACAATAATAGTTATCATTCTAGCATCCAAATGGCTCCTTATGAAGCTTTATATGGGAGAAGATGCAGATCTCCTATTGGATGGTTTGAAGTTGGTGAAGCTGGGTTGATAGGACCAGACTCAGTTCATCAAGCTATGGAGAAAATGAAAGTCATTCAAGAGAGGTTGAAAATGGCACAGAGTCATAAGAAATCCTACACTGATGATAGGAGAAGGGAATTAGAGTTTGAAATAGATGATTGGGTATACTTGAAAGTTTCACCCATGAAGGGTATTATGAGGTTTGGTAAGAAGGGGAAGCTTAGTCCCTGGTATATTAGCCCTTACAGAATATCCAAGAGGATTGGCAAGGTAGCTTATGAGTTAGAGCTACCCCAAGATTTGGCAGCGGTTCATTCGATATTTCATGTCTCCATGTTGAAGAAGTGCATGGGCGATACTTCATTGATCATACCAACTGAAGATATTGGGATCAAGGATAACTTATCTTATTAGGAGGTTCCTGTTAAGATTCTAGATCGCCAAGTTTGCAAGTTGAGGACTAGAGAAGTAGCATCAGTCAAAGTTCTTTGGAGAAATCAGTTTGTTGAGGAAGCTACTTGGGAAGCTGAGGAAGATATGAAGAAGAGATATCCACATCTCTTTGAGCCTGGAGAAATTCTAGATGAAGCTACTAATTCTCTTCTTAGTACTCTTTAATTTATAAGTTGGCATGTTGTTTTTGCATTGCTTATTGGGTGTTTAAGCTGAATGTTAGATGTTACACCCTTAGCCTAGTAAGAGTAATCTCATTCGAGGACAAATGTTCCCAAGGGGGAGATATTGTAACATCTCGCTAATTGAAAGAATTAGAAAGAGTTAGAATTGGTAATAGTCATTTTAGGAAAGAATGAAAAATCTGGAAATTTGTTAAGTTATGTTAAGTTTGAGTTTTGGGTCAACTTCAAATGACCATAACTCCTAGCTCATGATGAGTTAGGTGTTCTTCTAGATACCGTAGGAAATATATTGGAATTATCTTTCCAACGATGCCAAGTTTGCGCGATTCCGAGTACTTATGAGTGAGATATGTCCATTTGAAGTTGGGTTGTTCAAATAAGAAAAGTCTAAATCGGATTTTGAAAGGGTATTTTAGTCTTTTCCTTACCCAATTATTTTAATTCGTTTTTAGGAGTTTATTTGGGGTATAATCATACTGAGATCAGTTTATAAAAGTTGAAGTTCACACTAGGGCTTGGAGAAAAGAGAAAATAGGAGAAATGAGTAAGAAAAGTCTAAGATTCGTCAACAACGTTCAAGTTTGGTTGTGGATTTCCACAAGGATTCAATCCTACGAGGTATGTGAGATCATATAGCATTGGGTTAGTTCATCCACACACCAATCATGATTCAATTCAGCAAAGTTATATTGATTTGGAAGTATATCCTATGAGTTCTTGATGTAAATTCGATTGAAATCTTGTGGGTTCTTGTTGTTGAAGTTTCTTGAGGTTGATTCATGTTTTTAGGTGTGATTTCAAATTGAATCTTGTATATATTGAGGGTATAGTCGATTCTAAGTGTTTGGGGAAATAACCAAGTGAAATTAGAGGGTTTAGAGTTGAAAAATGAAGAAGAAAATTTAGGATTTTCTGGGGAAGGGGCTGGGGCGCCGCGCCTCTCAGCGCGCCCCAACACAGTTCCTGAATTTTGACCTCTGGGGCTCCGCGCCAGCCAGAGCGCCCCAACTCAATCTCTGAATTTTACCCTCTGGTGCCCCGCACCTCTCAGAGAGCCAGGGACGCCAGTTTTTCCCATTCTTCCCCATCTTTCCGTACTAATTCCTTAGCAACGTACCTATGCTTCTTAGTTGATTCCAACACTCTAAGGTATGTCTAAACATCATGAAATCATCCATAAATATGAGATCATGAACCTTGAATCCATAATTCATTTCAAGGAACGTTAAGAGTCAAGCCTAGAAGTTAAGAATCAAGTCAAGAGAAGTTCATAAAGTTTTTCAAAAGTCTTTCACAACTAATTTAACTTCGTTTTAAGACTTACGCCTTGAGTTATCTAAGGATAAGAGGAAAAGTTCATTTCTTCAAAGATATTACGGGAACTAAGTATTCCCAAGAGTTTAAAATGTTTTCACATTTGAACAAGAAAGAGAAACACCGATTTCCAAAAGAGCTTTTAAGCTAAGTTTTGAGTAATTATCTCAAATCAAAGAAAGAGTTTTCGTTTTAAAAACATATGAGCTAAGTACATTTTGGGAGTAGTATTGAGCACCGATATGGGGACGCAAGTTCATAATAACTCAAGTCTCCATAAACCATGTAGCCATCATGGTAGTAAAGGATCATACTTTTAAGATGATTCCTTAGTGCTTTTTAGCATTGACTAGTGGATCCACTTAGTTAAGGCATCCTATATGACGACAAAGTATAGGAAAGTTCTGATAGTGTGGGCGACACTGTATCACCACTTAGGCTCATAGTGGTGGTTGTCGGTTAGAGAAACTCTCACAGAAATTATATTACTTTATTATATGAGTAATTTGAGTTGTTATCACATTTCTTTAACAAACTGAGTTGCTTTCTACTGTTCTAAAAACTTTTCATATATTGCATGTGTATTGTTGCTTTATATTGAGTTAATTTATTCATGAGTTGAGTAAAGCCAAGGTAAGTGTTCCTTTCACATTCTTTTCAAGCTTACGTTATGTTTTAGTATTCCCCTCGCATACTCGTACATTCAATGTACTGATGCCATTTGGCCTGCATCATTTTATGATGCAGACACATATTACTAGGATCAACATCCAGCACCTCGTTGATCCAGTTGAGCACTCAGAGTCAGTTGGTGAGCCTCCTTGCTTTTCGGAGGACTCCCTTTACTTTGCTTTCTAGTATTTCAGTTGTTAGGATGATCGAGGGTCTTGTCCTGACATCCCTTATTGTTTAGAGGCTTCATAGACGGATAGTTATAGTTCTTTAGTCTTATTCATTTCAGATGTTGTTTAAAGACTTTATTTTGTCTAATTGGCTAGTTGAATGCTTTCTTATTAACATTCTTGAGTTTTATGGGTTTATCTTTGTTAAATTAAGTCTTCCGCTAAGTAAGTAAGCTGGACCAAGGGTTTGCTTGGGGTCAGCAATGATTCTCGAGTGTCAGTCCCGCCTAGGGTGTAGGCTTGGGGCGTGACAAAAATAACAAGACTCCAAACTCAAAATCTATTTAATGTCATAAATATTCAAAATTTAAATACAAATTATGTTTATAAAATATGTTTTACATAGAATAAAAATTCTCTATAATTTTATTTGTAGATTTGATTGACAAATAGCAACAGTAAACACCTACAATATTGTCTTCGCGATATTTATGATAATATTTTTAAATTATAAATTGATTTAAAAAATTATACTTCTAAAAAATTGGGTTGGCCTGACACAACCCATAGCCCACGTACTTGTAGGCTGGGCTGACCATTTTTCGGCCCACAAAAAAATGGGTCAGCCCGGCCTGACTCCTTCAACCTTCAAAGCTTGTATGGGTAGCCCGAATGGGGTGGGTTAGCTCATATTGAAAATTCTAACTTCAAGTGTTTGGTTGAGAAAAAGAATTTTTTTTTAAAATCGGGATAATATTTTTCACCAAATAAAAAAAAAAGAAAAATGATTTATCATCTACCACTTTAATTTCACTTTTGGATGGATCATGAAAGTCATAAACTCCAAAAAAAAAAACAAATAATATTAATTTCACTTGTGATAGGCATCATAGATTTCTCCTATTTTACTTTCATAACAACTATATATACCAACAATTATATGTGTCATTCTATTTTGTACCTCACACTCAATATGTTGACATATAATATTTGTCATACACAATAGTAACGATATTTGTTTCCCAAATAAATCACAACTTTCAAATTTAATTACAACTTCAGAATTTACTCTATAATGAGATGAGTTAAATCCGTAACTAAACTACGAATTATTTTACCAAACTCACAATAGCCACACTTCTTTCCGTAAGTGTTCTTTGCTAGGTAGAAGTCAATTCCTTTCTCTCTCCCATATCCCACAATAAGCAGGGCGTGCAACTTTGGTTCAACTTTTGTTTTAATCTCCTCTTCTCTTGCCTCAACCTCTTTCTCTCTAAGGCTTCTCATATACACTTTCTGATAAAATACACATCATGATACAACATGAGAAAATACAATTAATAACTTAAACTTGACTTTATTATAACCAAATATTACCTTCTCAATGGTGAATCGTTGTCTTTAAAAATGAGGCATCCTTCATCCTTCTTAGGACCCAAATTTGAAGGACTCAATTTTTTTTTATAGTACTAATAAAATTATAATAAGTATTTTTTAACAAAATAATTATATTAGATCTATTAATTTGTTTGTCTCTTTTTTAGTTTGTTTCGAAACTCTAAAGAATTATTTTTTTTTGTCAATTTTTAAATTTAACTTCCACATGATATGTTTAACACCACAAGATTAAAAAAATATTTTGATATTACCCTTATTTAGAAGTGGGACTTGGGTTGGGACTAACACAACTTTAAAAAGTGGTACCAAAAACATTTTAAGTTGTACTATAAGGCCTCATATTTTTTGGCCCTTTGTGGCTCAATTTGATTGGGCATTAACAACTGAAGTCTTATTTCCACGTGTGAGCAATTGAGATTGCTTTGGGCTGATCTAAGGGTAATTAGAGCTCTCAATTCAATCTCTTTCAAGAGAAAGTTAAAACTGGTAAGTTTTTGGCCTTCAGATTAAAATCTCTGCTTTTCTTCTTATTAGTTTTTAGTTTACTTAATCTTCTCACTCTTTTGTTTAGATTTTTCAGATTTTGATTTTCTTATTTTTTTTCTCACCCCTTTTCCCCCTGATTTTCGTTTTTATTAGAGGTAGATTTGTTGTCAATTTTGGATCCAATTCTTGGGTGATTTTCTGATTTTTTTTCTTAGTTATTATGAAATTTTCTACTTGCATGTTCCTAACGGAGATTAGTTTAATGTTGAATTTTCTTTTGCCAATCAATTTTCTACTTGCATATTTTTAATAGAGGTGAGTTTATTGTGGATTTTTCTACTTGCATGTTTCTAATCGAGTTTAGATTTTGTTTCTATGTTCTCTAATTTTCTTCATTTCATCGTCGTCTTTTTAAATCTTTGCTTTTCCGTAATGACCCTGTTCTACTTTCATTTGCTCCTCGTTTCTTAATAATTGGGTGTAACAACCTTTTACTTTAGAGAAATCAGAATATGCAATAAATATAACTACCCAGATACTCATAAAGACTCTACTATGTCAATGAATTTTCCGTTGGTCTTCTTATATTCTGTCTCTTTACTTGCTGGTAATTAAGGTTACACCAAAAAAGGAACAAATATAATAAAGCAGGTACTAATCCTTTTTGAAATTCACATTTTGAATTATTTTTTTATTGGAAAGATCCAACCATGGATTCCATGAAGGACTTCCATCTAAGCTCGATGTTCCCTGTATCTCATCTTTTTAATTTCTTCCTCTCCTTTCTTCTCCAAGTACATGCAACGACCTATGGTAAAAAATTAACAAATTTAAAAAATGCCCACATCAAGAACAAAGCAGTTGAAACACAACGTTTCAATTCTTTTTTGGATTCTTATGTGTGCCTATCATCAATTTTATCTATTTTGCTCATGCATGATTCAAAATATAAATAGATACGTATATAACTCTGGATCTTTTCTTTAATGCACACACTGCATCTAAGGTGCTTTCTGTGTTGATAGTTTAGTTCACTTTAATTTAATTTTCCCGATAATCTTACTTCTGTTACATCTACCTGCTCTGGGGTTGAAACGCGAAGAAGTGGAAGGAGTTTCTATTTATGTTTTTTGAGGTTTTAAAGCAATTTTTCTTTAGTTATTGCACTCTCATTATCTGTAATCGTCACTTGTTCTTTTGGGTTGTTTCCTATTGGGTTTCAATATGCATGTACCAATTTTTTTGATATGCTTATTCAATATTCATGTTTGAATTGAGATATTCAGGTGCAATCTTATGAGATGTGTTGCAAATTCTGTGTTCTATCGTTAAAATTTATATTGCATGATTAACTTAATTTAAGAATTGGTGCAACAAAGCTGTTTGATAGTATGTTCGAACCAACTAAAAGACTTTTTCATTTCTTTTCCCTACAGATACCATTCCTCACTTATACATTTGATATTTACATTATTTTTGTAGTGTGGGGTGATTATTATCAGAAAGAACAAGCAAATTAGAAGGGATGTGTAGTGATGGATCATTGTAAAATGGAGCAAAATAGGGCAATGTGAGACTCAGAGCCTGTCTCTTCTTCTTTATGTGGGATATGGTATGTTTAAAATCCTTCGGACATCAATCACTACAACTTTAGAAAAAGAGAAACGTTGTATTTTTCATATATTTTTAAAAAAACATAGACAGGGAGAGCGAGAGAAAGAGATATGAGCAAGGTACAGTGAAATTACTTCATTCTCAGTGTTCCAGAATGATATGCGCTCGAGGATCATGCCTCTGTGAGTTTCTCTTTTCAATATTTATTCATATTTACTCTAGACTGTACATTACTTCATGTACTTAAATAATGATTGCATTGGTATTAATCTACAAGGTGTGGTCATCTAGAAAGTGAGTACTAAATACCTATGGAAAATAAAAAACTCATTCGCTTTTTCGTTACATGCTTACAGATGGGAAAATCAAGAGTAGGGATTAAGATCTAGAAGGTTGTTGTGATTAATTATATTTACTAAGACCCACAAAATCAGTATCTTTTTATGTTCATTATGATTGTGTTGACACATTATTGGACTTAGTCCAGAGAGCTAATGTATCTCTCAAGAAAAGATTGGAAACTACATATAAGATGTAGATTCTCTTAATGGTGTGAGGTCTTTCGAGAAAAACCTTACAACCATGGCAGTCATAATCATTTACAAGCTTTATGCAAATTTGAACTTTATTACAGTGGACTTTTGTGTTTGGAGTTCATAGTTGCTCCTGTAAAACTGAAACATCTTCTTTCCCTCGTAGGTTTCTTTTCACTTTAAATTAAAATTCATTCACTGACTTTTAAATTCTTGGAAAGTATTGTTTCAATATGTTGATAAAATTCTTCAATCATGACCAAGCTTGGGCTTGACTTTTTGGCGCCGACACATTTGGGTTTTTTTGCGTCAGTTGCATAATCCTCAGGGGTATTGGGAAGAACTCAATAAAAATATAGACATGCTATGTGACTAAAATTCCCAAAGGTTAGTAATGCATTCACGTTCTGTCAATGAGTCTTACCCTTTTTGGTAAGGCAATTCGTTCTAATTTCAAAAGTTGAACTTAACAGAAAACAGTATTGGGCTTGTAGTAGGGACAACAAGGCGGATGGAACTCGAGATGAGCAAGATGAGAAGTACATCACTCGATACCATCAGTAAGTTCCTTGAATTCTATATTTTCTTGGGAGAACAAGTTATTATCTTTTAATTTTTGACAATCAAGATTAGCTTTAATTTAATTGATTTATGTGTCAATTTGTACCCCAGAGAGAGAGAGTTGAATTTGAGAGTATAGAAGGTCCCTGAGATTGAGCAGTAGGTAATCTAAAGTCGTTTTGCTCAATTATTGCCATTTTTCGATTAGATTATTGTTGTTTTTTAACGGAAATCAGTTCATGCATATGAATAATATTGGGTGCTTCGAAATGGTGATGAGTATGCATAGAATATTTCAGATTTGTTTCTTGTATGGTGTTTCGAGTCTATTTTTAATGCTAATAATGATTGATGGTGGGAAAATTCTGCACATAATTTCAGAGTACATAAACTCTTGTTGTTTCTTCTGATTGGGAAAGAATGGGGGTTTGGGAATTTTCAGAAAGATTTATTTTATTTCTATTCAAGTACAAGTAGACTTCAACTGAGCTCAGAAAGTATAAAATATCAACTCTTATATAAAGAGTGTTCATCCATGTATATACTCAAAAGACAAGAATATGTATGCCATCAACTTAGTGGACCAGATGATAAATCATAAGACTTATTATTTCAGAACTTTCAAGACATTATGATAGAAGGAAAAGTGTTGATAAAATTGAATGTCAAATGGTTTCTTTCTCTTGATAATTGATATCAATTGGTGGAGAAAAAACAAGCCTAACCTATAAGTGCAACTTTTGTTGGATGATAAGGATTACTATTTTGGAAGTCTATTACTAACAAATAGAAAGAATGTGCTTCGTACACAACTTCCAGATTGACAATAGTTAACTAGTAAAGATTGTGCTATTGCAATAGTAGCTTTTATCAAAGGGTACTATTTGACTCTTTAACTCTCATTATTTGGATGTTTTTATTATTGTTACTTGAATTTAGTGTTCAAATTCTATTATCGATCTTCATATTTTGTGATGTATGAACTCATGTTCATTTCGTATTATCATGTCAACTGCTTCTCCTAGCATATGATAAACGAAGAAGATATTCACAAACCCAAATGATACTACTTTAATTTGGTTGGTTTTTCTATTTATTGCTTGTGACTCATATATTATGAGATATGGTTGTAATGTGTCTAAAGCTTGAGATTCTGAAAGTTACTAGCAATGAAAAAAGTTTATAAAAAGCTTTTGAAGTACCCTAACCACAAACATTTTGTTTGACACGACATCTACGAATATGCTTACCATGACCCTTAGACAAGTGATTTGCAGCGTCTTTGGACCATGGTACTTTGTATAACCAAGAGTAAATAAGAGAGAGAGAGATGATTATGAGACACCGTAATTTATTTTTGAATGTCACATGTCTATATTCCTTCCTGTCTGTCTTTCTATCTTTTTCATTTATTATGCTATTTTGTAATATTAGAGTTCAATGTTTGCCTTACAGATGATGCATGATATTGATAGATTGAGTTTCATTATTCGTTTCATTTCAGTATCCCCGCTCCTCCATCCATTGACATCAGTTTATCATAGGAATGAAATATAGGCATTGATTGTAAAACATTATATGTATCTTCTTTTTGCTCTTTCTGCATATTTATTTTTGGTAGATTCTGTATATGGACATGGTAATTTGTTCAAACATTTTTATGGAATTTAGATTAGCACAGAATGTAATAGAGGCTGACCATTAATCACATTGAATTGACATTTGGGAATAACAGAGGGACAAACTTTGATCCTAACTTCTAAGTGGCTCAGCAGAGGAAACAATAAGGAGAATGGAGGAGAAATCAGAGCTGAAGATTCTTGTAATTCCATGGCGACTCTGGATTAACTTTAAGACCGTAGTCATCTCTTTCTAGATGTATGGAAAAAAAGGTGACTCAATTAATCATATTTTCCAAAAGCAGACTTGTAAACATTGATAATAAGAAAATGCCTCTTTTTGTTTTCTTCGTGGACTAATGTTGTACTGTTATTATACGAGAAAATCAATAATATAGTTAATTATTGATGTTTTGTTATGACGCTAAAAAGATCACATCAAAATTCAGAATGTTGGGCCCGTGCTATCACCGATCTAGTTATATATATATATGTATGTATCTTTACTTTAAGACCATAGAAAACAAATTATGCTCGTCTCAAGCTCTGTAAGACCCATATACACTTTCTGATAAAATAAATAACATGATATAATATGAGAAAACACATTTAATAAAGTAAACATGACTTAGTTATAATCAAATTTATCTTCCCGCGATATTTAGAAAAACTCTAGGTGTACGGAATTGTTTGGGTCAGTGGTTGCCGCTCAATCGCTTCTTCTATCTCTTTTCATTTGGTCTATTGCTAAGTCATTCTCTTTTTTTCCACACAGCGTTTAAACCCTTTATCTTAATTAAATTGTGGAAAGAAAAAAATTGTTAAATAAGTAGCCACTAGCCTGTATTATCTTTATTTTTTTCAGGCAAAAGGGTCTGGTAGACCCTTCTATTTGTATGAGTTTGTATTCCAAACCTTTTTATTTAATCATTTGTCAACTGAACCCTTGAACTCCTCGAAACACTATATTTTAAACACGTTTTCTGACTTGGCATCCTATGTGGCAGACACAACAAAGAAGCGTGTGATACACACACCTGATGAGCGTGAGATCTGGTTAAATGGGTCTAATAGCCACATTAGGGTTTTACAAAGCCATCTTCTTCCCCATATGCATTTAACACCATTATTAGACAAATTTGAGCTTTTTTTGGCCTCTTTTTCGATCTCCTTTCCCAAATTTCTTCTCCATTTTTTCCATCGTTATACTCCTTTTTTATTTCTATGCATTTTCATTTAATTCTTTGCTTCATTTTGTGGTTGATCCTATTGTAGTTTTCTGCATCATCATGAAAGTTATTTTTGTTAGAATCCTATAATCTAATAGAAATCATGAAACATGTAATTGAAAGCATAACAAACAAAATCCCCAAAAAATTTCAACATAATTAGTATGAATCGACTAAAAACCTAAAAATTAAACAAAGACATAAATAGAAGATGAAATCTAGACTAAACAACATACAAATACGAAAATAAGTTACAAAATTTACATAGATAAATTGAAAATCGAACAAAATCAACAAAAATACTCAAACAATTTTGTGGGAATGAAGAAAAAAATGAGAAAGAAAAATGTGGGTATATATAGCCACACACAGATGTTGCGGTGAACCTCTCTTCTTTGACTTAGATGAAAACAAAGACGGACTGCCTTGATTGAGCCATGATTTCTGCTACTGGAGTTTTTTCTTCAATGAAAAGAGTAGAAGAGGTTGAACTTTTTTTTTTTTAAGAAAGATGAAAGAGAAATGAAATGAGATTGTGGGGGAAAGTGGTGGGTTTGGTGACAAAAGACAAATAAAAATCAGAAATATATTAATTAAATATAATAAAAATGTCAAGATGACATGAAGTGGTATATATACATGTGTCATTTATAATTATTTTTTTAAAATTACGTGTCAGGCGTTTGTGGTACACACACAACTAAAGGGTTAAAAAGTGTTTAAAATATTGAGTTTAGATGGATTCAAGGGTTCAGATGACAAAGAAATAAGTAGAAGGGTTCACAATACAAACTCATTCAAGTAGAAGGGTCCACCAGACCCTTTTGCTTTTTTTTTATTCGAACTCGTTCTTGCCACACAATATAGTGGGAACTTCTCTCCACTATATTGGGATCCCATTTTCTTTACTTAAAAAACTGTATAAAATGATTGTCTGTATGGAAAATACTTTTCTTCTGCTATATATATTTCTATGCTATTTGATAAGAAATTCACGAGAAATTAAAAATGCTAAAAATGAAAGGCTGATTTAAAAAGTATTGCAGAAGAGAATATGGAATGAAAATAGTAGCAAACAACATATAGTTTTTTTCCATTTAAGTTCAATAATAGATAATAGAGAATAGCAAACAAAAATTAATGTGCAATTCATGTACTGGCCTTATAGTTGCCAAGCAGTTGTGCTTTCTTTGATTTGATTGTGGGCATAACTATATCTGTTAAAAGCATTTGACTCCTTACTAACTGTGTGCCACATTTCAACATCACGAAATCAAAAAAATATTGTGACATTTCAGTTCTTAATGCCAGGCTGAAAGGCGTAGTCGAAGGACAACATATGAATATTCCTATACTACTCCAGATAACAAAAGAAACTTGGCAAAAAGAATGGAGAAAACTAAAATTGGTAATATACACTCTTGATTTTTGCATACAGGACGGTTGAGTTCATACGAAATGTACTTTTCTTCATGTTAACATAATTTTTTTGTGCCTCTTCAAAATTAAATAAGAAGATTCACGGAAGTTTAGGATTAGATTCTCTTTTAATCCTCTTAAATTTTTATCTCATATTCTCAAACCTCATATTACTATTTTGAGCTTCATCGATTTAGAGTGTAGTGCGTGTAGATTTGGTGACTGAACAAGACCTGTACAGCCTACCGTTAAATTTCTACTCAAGTCTAATCCTCATTATGTACCATGTTCTCCTTTCTCTTCTTATATTTTACTCGAAAATTCTTCTTATTTTCTCTTAGTTAAATTGATCGAGCCTAACGTTATCCAAGAACTTGAACATGAATCATCAATGATGAAAGAGTACAGAAAATAAAATAGAAGAAGTGATTCTGACTACTTCTTTTCACTTAAATAAAATATTGAGAAACAAGCTGAATTAAACCACCCCAAATAAGGATATTCGTGAGAATGATCCACAGTAAAATTAATTTAAATTTTTAAAAAAGTATACAAATAGACCTTAAAACTAAATTAATTAATTATCTAAAGATGACCAACCCAACTAATTCCCTAAATGGTCAATTGGATGTCCCCTTTTGTTTTGAAGTTAACTTTTGTTAATATTTTTAAATTCTCTTTATTTGAGGTAAAATATTCATTCATCAGGTATATAAATTACTTTAGAAAGAATTATTTGTCTACTACACTAAATTGTTCTCCTAATTTTAATGGACATAAACACAAGACATAAAGTCAAAACTTTTTTCATCCTTTATCACTTTGTAAAGAATGAGATAATTCATTCTAATTTTCATCAAGTAGGTCATTATTTTTGTTTGTTAAACACCTATAAAACAAATTTTAAGTATATTCAAAATTAATCTATAGATGGATCATTAGACTTTATTGCTTCA
The DNA here is from genome assembly GCF_019186545.1 of Solanum stenotomum. Taxonomy (NCBI): domain Eukaryota; kingdom Viridiplantae; phylum Streptophyta; class Magnoliopsida; order Solanales; family Solanaceae; genus Solanum; species Solanum stenotomum. Next base: position 28,675,833 of record NC_064283.1, read on the forward strand.
TATAGTTTATGAAAATTGTTAATATATTGACACTCATAATTTTAATATCTTTATCTTGAATAATTTTTATATAAGTTAAAACAAATTAAACAATTACACTAACCACTTCTTATGGATCCAATGTTGATGTACATTTGCACGCATCCTTTTTGGCTTTGCTGGATTGAGGCATTTATGTGTTTCTTATCCCCTTATATGAATACATTTTTGCTTAAGAGATAATTTCATGATCCTTTGCATACTCAAAATGCTTGATCATAATGGTAATTAAAGGACTCTACATTTGAGAAATTTCAACCTTTCAGGTTGTCCAGAATGTATAAAAATACAATCTATCAATTGTTGTTTCAAAAGTGAGATCATCTCCCTCTTCAAAATAGCGTAGGATGGTGTAATTGCTTCGATATTATAAGTTTTTTTTTCAAAAATATACGGCTTATGATAAAATATTAATTACATCCACATAATTATATTATTATTATAAGAGAAAATAGTCAAATGCCCCCTCAACCTATTATCGAATTTTTGAATACACACTTATGTTTCACGGGAGTCCTAACACCCCCCTAGACTATTTTAAAACAGAATAATTACACCCTTAAATGCTCACATGGCATAGAGAGTGTCCTCACTCTCTTGGAGACATTTTTATCAATCTCAAATTAGTTCAAAATATCAACATCATTAATCTACCTTGTCACCGATTTTAGGTCAATAACATATATCAACCATCAGATCTTATCTTCAATCTCTATTGTTGTTTGGTGAAGACCCAAGAATTTAACCAACGACAACTCGTAAATAAAATATTACACATGGAAACAAAGAAATAACATAATAAAAAAAAAAGAAAAAGAGATGAGTAATCAAGCTCGTCAAGGTGCAAGGATGATATAAAGTGATGAAAAATGATAATAAAAATAGCTTCGATCTTTTTCGTGGATGACTAATTTGGAAGAAGTGAATGAAAAACAAAAGAGAAAAGAAGAAGAAAGAGGAATAAAAAGAATAAAGATATTTTTGTAATTAATGAAAAAGGGGATAAAAAGGAAAATCTAAATATAAATAATAAAAAATAACAGTTGCCAGCGAGTGGGCATCACTACATGTTGAGAATGTGGTTGTCTAGTTTTAGGGTGGTATATATTTTATTTTTGAAAAATCCAGGGGGGGTAATAGGTCCCTGCAAAGTATAAGTGTGTAGTTGAGAATTCGATAATAGGTTAGGGAGACATTTGTCTATTTTTTATATAATCAATATATATAGGGAGGCATATATAATTAATCACTTGATTTATTATTATTATTATTGATTATTTTTTATTTTCTATATAATCAATACATATAATCATTTCATTAGATAAGACATTTGATATAAAATATAGGAAAAATGTACAAGTACCCCCTAGACTATGACCGAATTCCCAAAAACACACTTTAACTAAACTAATGTCCTATTATCCCCCTGAACCCATTTTATTTTTGTAATTTTCTGCACCTTTTTGGCTTATGTGGCATCCAAATATCTTTCACGCGCCTCAATTGCGTGGAGTCACGGAGTGTGCCACGTAAGACAAAAGGTGTACAAAATTACAAAAAAAATAAGTTCAGGGAGGTAATAGGACATTATTTTAGTTAAGGTGTGTCTTTGAGATTTCGGTCATAGTCTAGCGGGTACTTGTGCCTTATCCCTAAAATATATATTTAAACATATACATAGTAACCGACATTGCAAATTAATTAAACTTCTGTAAAATTAAAATAATAAAGATATAAATATGTATATAATAAGTTGCACAATACAACTTTGATTTCATAAAAATCTATAGGAATCCACAACAAATAAGTATGAAAATTGTTACGGCTTAAGCACTTGCTCGGTAATTCAATTGATGTCACACAATGATCTTCTTCAAATTGAGGATGAATTAATTAAGTTCATTTTCTCTATCACCGAAATTGAAATAGTGAAATACATTGTATGTGATGTGACAAATAAACATATATTGATATATTTATTGATTAAAATGTTGATTTCAATTACTTCGTAAGCAAATTCATATCAAATTTTGATGTGAATTATAAACTGACAGAGAACTTTATTCATATTTTTAAAATATAATCCAATAAAACAACCATGTTATGTAAAAATAATGTTGTATACTTTTATACTCCATTTTGTAAAGCCTACAAAAGAAAATATCAACTAAAAAAATGTATATTATATAATAGGGAATGGGAAGGGGATATGGGATATTGGGGTGGCTAAAGGGTATTTGAAATGGTAAGTAAGATTTTAAATTTTTGAGGACAATATTTGATATTTGGGGATGACTTCTAAATTTTGGGGGAACAATTGACATTTAGAAATTTTATATTTTTGGGGTGAAACTTATATTTTTGATTTGATTTATTTCCAAACAAAAAATAAGAAATCTTCTTTTAAAGTGCATTGAGCAAGAAATAACAACCCATTAGATAGAAGAATTCTTGCAAAATCAAATTAACCAAACAAGTTTAGTAAAATTAAAATTATGTTTCTATAGTTTATTTACTTATTTTAAATAAAGTTTTATTATGTTAAAGTAATTATAACCAAATTGACTTTCAAAAAATGCAACATGACAAATAAAAGTGGACGGAGGGAGTAACGCATACCATATTTGCCTTGGTCATCGATACTAAGGAGGCAATTTTTGCCCAACCACGTAAATTTGACCTAAAAATAACAAAGAAAGGATTATATACTTTAAAAATAAAAAAATAAAATACATTCCTAAAGAAACTCAATTAAGCAATCCCAAGGTTGTCACGACCCAATGGTACACCCTAGATGTAACATGGTGTACTAGACCCCAAAAAGCCTAACACAAGCCACTTAGCATATCATAACATAAAGTAAATAGAAATGATGCAGAAATTTTAAAACTTTTTCTTTACAATCGAAGTCTTTTATAAAAACAAGCGGAAGTCTAGACTTGTCTCAATATAGGCATCTATTACAATAGTTCAAAATGAGAAGGGGCACATCCCATACAAGCATAGTCCAAAAATGAAATACTAGAAATGAAAATCAAAGTGACACGTCCGTCCTCGAATCATGAGAACTCACCACAAGCTAGGAGAATAGTCGAATCCAAGTTTGAACCAAATGGTGACCGCCTTAAGAACCGGACCATACACTTGGGAAAAGTATAGAAAAATATGAATTAGTACAAAAATGCACTAAGTATGATAGTCATTCATTAAAACCTTGAAAACATGCTAAAAGGGGACATTTCATTATAAATCATGCTATATGCCAAGTTTGAACATCATCATAGAGATAGTTGGAAAAACATAACTCATAAACATAACCCATATATAGATTATCATAGCATAAAAGAACCACTTCATATACACCCTCAAAGTCTACTTGTGCAATGCATGAATAAGATCCCATAATCTCATCCATACTAAGTAAACTCTTATGCCATCATAATCATACTTACCATCTTTGAACCTCATCCTTAGCTTAATTCTCATGGACAAGGGAACCTTCACCCTTAGACAAACATAACAAGGAAAGCAATTATAGCAACAATCCAATCTAAATATACATCATATAAGAGAAACACTTCATAAGCAACCTCAAGTCACACTTTGCAATGCATGGATAAGACCCCATAATCCCACCCATGCTAAGTACCACTCTTGGTCACCACTCATATTTGTCATCTCTTAAAACTCTTGAACACTGTGAAGTACTTCCTTAAGCACATCTTAGTTCATTAATTGTGTTGGACTCTAGGAGATGCTTCTTCAAGCACAATCTTAGTCCATTAGGTTTGAACTCTAGGAGATTCTTCTTCAAGCATAATCTTAGTTCATTACTAATCTTGTTGTAATTGGGATATAGCCTTAACCGACATGAGAACATGTGAGCTATCACATGATTCCTCTCGGTGTTACCCACACCGTCAAGGGTTGGTCCACTCTCCTAAGGTAGAACCGGTTTGTTAGCTTAGTCGGATCCACTAGCTAACTTTCCTATGGGGCATGTAGTTATGGGATACATAGATTGCTACTAGAAACCCAAACTCCACTAGATGAAGGCTTCCATCTCATGAGACATACTTTGGGAAATCCGGACTCTACTAGGTGAGAGTTCCCATTTTGGAAACCCGAACTCAACTAGGTGGGAACCTCCATCTCATTTCAATATCCACTCGGTGCTAGGCCTAAATCCCACAAGATAGTCATTAAGTCTCTACTTCGACTCAAGTTTCATGAAAAGATATCCCTGACAATCAATCTAAGTTAATTCATTAAAATAACTCTTTAGACCATGCGTGAGCAACTATCACCATCCATGTTCTAAGTATAAAGGTTCTTTAGCCTTCAATTCAATTAGGTGAGAAAAGTCATTCAACCCTAGAACCATTACTATGTGAGAACACCTTTCATACTAAGTTCATTATGAATTCATGAGAATAGCCTTTCAATCATCACAATATCATTATCATAATCATACATATGCGTGTATATGAGAATGTCCTTTCAACTACACACAACAAGATTATATCACTTTACTCTCAAAGTGTTCTTAAAACATATGCATAACCTTCACAAACATGTATAATTCTCATACTTTACCCCTCAAGAGACAAAGATCATATTCAATCAACACATCTAGAGTTACTACATTAGACATGAATAATAACATGATTCAACTAACTCAACTACTACAAGCATAATCTCATAATATTCTTCTATAATCAACAAACCCATATCACAAAGTCATAAATTGGGAATATGGGGATTTCATGGATTCATGGGAGATTTCATCATAAAAACCATAATAATCATCAATTCAATCATAATACAAAGTAATTAAATCATAAGAATCATTTTTGAAAGAATCCATGACTTGGAGTCAAAACCCTAACTTTTAGGGATTTTATAACTTTGAAATTGAGAGTTTGAGGGGCTCCATGGATGAAAGCTATCCATGGATGAAGGACTACCATACCTTAGCTATGAATCTCCAACTAAATTGAGTAGAAAATCTTGATCCTTCAAACCCTAGCTTCAACTTTCTTCTTCTTCTTCCTTTGAGTTCTAGAGGGAGAATTTTGGAGAAAGTTGATTTTGATTTGGGATTTTGGAATTATGAGAAAGATGACTAATTTTAGAGGTCTTAAATCATTATATAGTTAGTCTAATTTAGTGTAAAACGAAGTCACTTTGTATTAAATAAAAATGGAAAACCCCAAAGTATCCCTAACTAATTCACAAAAATGGTTTCCAGTCATCACCCACGACCCCCTCACAGATGGACTGTGGTTGGACCCATGGCCCGTGCTGGTGAAGCGTGCGTTGGGATCTGCGACCAGATCCTGCAGGTTCCATCTACAGCCCCTCACCCACGAGGCGTGGGGGGGCCTATGAGGCGTGAGTGACCCCTCATGGGTCACTGCCTAAGCATGTTTTTGGTGCATTCCTCAAGGACCCATGGTTGGTCCTTGGGATTTGAACCTTGACGTTCTAACACGAAAATATTTAGTTTAAGGTACGGAGAGGTACGTTCAAGGCTTCTAACCTAATGTCAAGCTCTAGTATGGCCTACTAGTTTTCGGGGTGTTACAAGGGTCTTCGAGCACTGATACTCTTGGCTAGGGGTGTCAAATTATTGGGCATAAATTGGAGATATTAGAATGGATTGATAGAGAAATTGGATTCGGTTTTGACCCACCCAAGTTTACTTTGGGCTGAAATGGGCTAAAATTGGATTGGATCCTGACTTGCCTAATTTGACTATAATTTCTATATATTGTTATTTAACTTTTAAAACCATAATTTAAATTTCAACTTAAGAAAATTTTTAAAAATAAGTTATAAATGGATAGATAAATCCTAAAAGATATAAAATAGATAACAATTCATACCTTCAATATAGGAATGTACATTACATCAATGCAAATAAAGAATCGGGTTGAAATTGGAGATTAAATTGGGCTCGATTGAGGATTCTCTTATAATGAGTTAAAGCTTTAATAGGTCGAGACTTGGGATTGAAGACAATACAAATTATCCTGAGCTCAACCCTTAAAAGATCTGACCACAATTTTGGCTCAAATGGGCTAAAAATTGGATTGGGTCCTGACTAGTCCAATTGGACTCACTTAACCTCAATAATTTCAATATATTGTTATTTAAATTTTATAAACACAATTTAAATTTGAACTCAAGAAAATTTTAAAAAATAAGTTACAAATTGATAGATAAGTACTAAAAGATATAATATAGATAGAAATTCATACTTTCAATATAAGAACATACATTACATGAATGCAAATACAGAGTCGGGTTGGAATTGAAGATTAAATTGGGCTCGATTAAGGATTCACTTAAAATGGATTAAAGCTTTAATGGGTTGATACTTTAGATTGAAGCCAATACAAATTATCTTAAGACTAACCCTTAAAATTCTGGACGGATTATATATAGTTAGGCTCACTTTTGACAGCCCTACTCTTGGCTCCAGCTAGAGGTTTCATGATTATGTACAACACTATGCTGATAGAGCAAAAAGAATCTCATGAGAAACATATATTAGTTATGCTTATATTAATTATACATAATTTATTTTTATGCATTATTTGGTTTGCTATATTAAAAATAACATATATTGCTTTAAAAAAATTAGTTATAAAGATATCCTCCACAATTATGATTGTAATAAAAAGTTGAGCGCAGATGAGTTTTTAATTATGTTAATGCATGCATAAAAAACATTACATTATTAATACCTAGAAATCCATGATATTAATAATATACCCACCTTAATACACAATAAAGTGTATAACTAATACAAGCTTTAGACATACATGAAAAAAGTGTACCAAACAAGGTACTATTAATACCCAAAGTTAACATAATATATATACATGCATTATTCGCCTATTACACTCTACCAATACATGTATTATTTCTCTTAATGCACTCTATACCAAATGACTCTTTAAGTGTATTTTACTCTTTTCCTATTTTAGGTGTATTTTATATAAGGAAAAATAGTTTTAAGTGTTTGGCTGTAAAAAAAACAAATGGGGAGAATAATTTTCACCAAATAAAAAAAATGACTTACCTTGCTCTTGGATGGATCATGGAAGTCACTTTCCTATACGATTATCTCAATTTTTATCTCCACATCATTATAATAACCAACACTTAAACATTATTAGCAATATTCAATAGTAACAATTTTTTTATTAAAACATTAGACAGTGCTAATATTATTATCAATCTCTAATAAATATATATTCTTGAAAATATCATCCGCTCTCCAATTATATATTACTAGGAAAATTACTTGTGCTTCGCATGGGATTGACCTATTTTATTAAGCTTACATATGATCATTCGATAATATTTGTATTACATACACTACATTGTCAAGAACATTTTATCTTAAGGCAAAGCGCTCCTCCGAAATCTTAAAGTGCTATATTTTTTTAGTTTTTATTTTTATTGTACAAAAATTATGAGTCATAGAGAGATTTTAAACATAACAAAGAAGTCTAAGATTTTAAATAGTTGGTCAGAAGTAATGAAATTTTCTAAATTCCAAAAAGTTATAAAGAACAACATCAAATGTTAAAGAAGACACCAAAAAGTCTCGAACAACAACACTCCCAAGTAAAGTAGAACAACACGTCTATACAAGAACATAATTAACTAAATTCAAATGGAGGACCTTCAGCACCTTTCTTATTAACCTCCATCAATCTCTTTTTTATTATATTATGTTGTCTCATGTATGTGTTAAAAGTGACCCTAAAATTGTTAGTATCATAAATGTTTTTCCTAATTGTCTCAGAATAATTATTACGATTGCTTAGGTTTCATATCATGACCGGCCCAAACTTATTTGAAACTGAACCATAGTTATTGTTATGGTTATAGTATGGAGTTACGAAAAAATAATGCAACTATCAATCAAACAGTAGGTGACATCTGAATGGAACTGTTCACAACTGGATATTCTAAATCAAAATTTTGACACATAACATATTAAAATCTTAAAAGCATAATTTTGTGAGCACTTGAACTCACATATATCCACAAATAATAATAACAAAGACAACCTTACTTTCTGTCACACCCCCAGGACACGGACATGGGACCTAGGATCACGAGTGACCCCAAGCTAACCCTGCTGCCATATCATAAGCATACTTAAAGATAAATTGAATCGATCAATATTGTGTGGAAGCTAATCATGAGATAATCTGAAATGATGGGGAATACCCATACTAAATTTGAATATATAAATACTGAGAGTTTAATAACAACTGAAAAGTCAAACTCAAATTCTAAAGATGATTCTAACTATGTCTGAAATAAAGCCTCTACTGACTAGAAATTCTGGGACATGCCCCAACTAGATCTAATAAATACTGAAAACTAAAGACTAAAAGCAAAAGGAGATAATAATAACAATCGTCCTCGAAGAATGATAACTCACCACTGATGCTGCTGAATTGAAGATCGGGAACCGATCTATGCGTGATTCGGAAGCTGAGAACATGAACCTACATCACAAGAATATGTAGTGCAGAGTATGCGTCAGAACTTAAAGGTACTAAACATGTAGGATAGAGTAAAGTTAAACAATAACATAACTGAACCAAAGCATAAATTTGAGCAATGATAAGAGATAAGCATGATACTATACTGAGAATACTAAACATGAACTAACTGAATGCAATGACCAAGTTTATTACATGCTGAGACTGAAATTTGACTATAACTGATACCATGGTTAATGCAATAAAATCTGACTGTGGGAGCTAATAATAACCGACATAAAACGACATGAGCTAAATGTGGAGTCCTATGTATACGTCCCATCGAGAGGACCCAATATACCCTGCCATAGGTATACAGGCATGACTGGCATGATCACTAAAATGATGCCCACATAGGGGACTTACAACCTACGGGGAACGTAGTTCTGGGACTTGAGGGTGACTGACCCTAGTCCACTCGGTATTAAACTACTCCCAATTGATTATGAAATTAAAAATTTATGACTGAATTTCTGTAATAGTGGATGGCTCAAAATACTGACATGCTTACTGAAAATGGGACAATAATGTACTGATAATGAAACATTTAAATCTGAGGCATGTATATTTGTAATATATGACCTAGCATGTATAACTCATGAACTAAAGAAATACATAGCTAGGGTTCTGAATTCATGAAGGAATCTACACAAAACAATACTAAAATCATAGTAATCTGATTAGGAACATTAAAGTAACTAATTCATAATGATCGACTGAAATTCTAGAAATCGTAGGTCTAGCTAATGAAGGGAATCAGGAATCTGACTGAATTCTAGGGACCTAATGGGTGAAAGGAACCCAATAGTGAAATCCTACATACATGGTGACAAAATTCACGGAGAAATCTTTTGATTTCGGGGTTGGAACTGATTAAAACTTGTTGCGTTCTTGAATTAGGGTTTGGTCGACTTCTTCTCATCTTTTATTCTAAGATTGATGAATTTTTGGTGAATGATTGATTAAGTTAGGTTCTAATTTGTTTACTAGGCTAAAACTGACCATAACCACATAGTTTAGGGGTTAAACGACGTAGTTTAGCGGTCCAACGCATAAGGAAAAGATCAAACGACCCTTGACTTAAAAACTGTCAGGGGTCACCGACGGACCAGACCGATGGACTGTGGATGGACCAAGGGCACGTTCTGGTAGGCCGTCTTTCGGCTTTAGAGACTAGATTTTGGGGACATGATCCACGAACCAGGACCATGGTCCGTGGTCTGACCTACGATCTGTGGCTCTGGCCGTGGGTCATGCCTTAGAAGATTTTGTCTGTGGTTTCTGGGGAGGGCTGCAGGTGGTGAACCACAGACCACCAGAACGGATCGTGGGTCACACTAATCGACCAGTCACACTGGTCAGCGGCATTCATTCAGTTGTCCTGTTCAGATGGATGAGACAGTTCCCACTTGAAGCACCTACGGTTCGTGGGTGGTAACCGTGGGTTGCACCTGCAACCTCTGAAAATTTTTCATTTTGGTAATTCTAGCATACAGGGTGTTACATTATTTCCTCATTGGGAACATTCGTCCTCGAATGAAGTCTAAACTAGTTGGATAGGGAGGGAAAGAGCTGCAAACCTTGCCACTAATTTTTTGAAATTGATTTCTGACTGGACTAAGTTCCAAGGACATGCAAATGCGCTGAAAATGCAAGTACAAGCTGAAGGAACATGCTACTAAGACTGAAGCTATGCATGAATGACTGCAAAACTGAAGAGGAACTATTACCTCAAGCTTGAATGGAATCAGAAGGAAAGAGATGAGGATACTTGGACTTCATGACAGCTTTTGTTTCCCAAGTAGCTCCCTCTACGGACTGACTCCTCCACAAAGCCTTAACTGAAGCGACTTATTTGTTTCTCAACGTTCGAACCTGACGATCAAGGATTTCAACTAGTACCTCTTCATAAGTGAGACTATCCTTCACAGCCACACTTTCTAAAGGTACAATAGATGTTGAATCACCCACACACTTCTTCAACAATTAAATGTGAAAAACTGGATGCACTACTGCTAATTATGTTGGCAACTCTAATTCATAAGCCATTTTACCAATTTTTTTCAAGATCTTGTAAGGGCCTACATATCTAGGACTGGCCTTCCCTTTCTTGCCAAATCTCATCACCCCTTTCATAGGTGACATTTTCAGAAAAACCCAATCATCAACTTGGAACTCTAAGTCCCTTCTCCTTACATATGCATAAGACTTCTAGCGACTATGGGATATCTTAAGTCTATCTCTAATGAGTTGCGCTTTCTCCATAGCATCATGAATTGATTATGTCCCTATCAAGGCTGCTTCACCTACTTCAAACCAACCAACTGGAGATCTACATCTAGGCCCATACAATCCTCATAAGAGGCTATTTGAATGCTGGAATGGTAACTATTATTGTAGGCGAACTCTATAAGAGGAAGGCGTAATCCCAACTACCCTTGAAATCAATCAAACAAGCTCTCAACATGTCCTCTAAGGTCTGAATGGTACGCTCTGCATGACCATCAATCTGTGGATGAAATGATGTGCTAAGACTAACCTGAGTACCAAGACCTTTCTGAAATGACTTCCAAAAATGAGAGGTAAACTGAGGACCTCTATTTGAGATGATAGACAAAGAAACCCCATGCAACCTGACTATCTCATTAATGTAAATCTTGGCGTAGTCCTCAGTCGAATTTGTAGTCTTAACAACCAAAAAGTGCGCATAGTAACTCTATCAACTATCACCGAAATGGAGTCATGTTGTCTGCGAGTACGAGGTAAACTGTAATGAAGTCCATGTTGATCACTTCCCACTTCCAAGTAGGAATGTTGATCTCTTGAGTCATCCCTCCTGGGATCTGATGTTCTACCTTCACTTGCTGGCAATTAGGGCACTTAGCCACAAAATCTGCTATATCATTTTTCATACCATTCCACCAATAGACTTCCCGCAGATCACGGTACATCTTAGTGGCGTCTGGATGAATAGAATATCTAGAATTATGGGCTTCTATAAGAATCTGATGTCTCAACTCACCCACCTTAGGAACACATAAACCACCCTGATAGCGAACACACCACCTCCCCCTTGGGAGAAAACCTCAATCCTCTACTGATGGACTACACCCTTTAGTTTAAGCAATATCAGATCACGTTCTTGCGTTTCCTTAACCTTTGCTACCAATGAAGATTCTGACCCATTCTGAATTGTTACACCACCGTCTGATATGCTCATAAGACGAACTCCTAAACGAGCAAGCCTGTGAACATCTTTCACTAGTTCCTCTCTTTCTTTCTCAACATGTTCTACACTACCCACATATAGTCTACTAAGAGCATCTGCTACTATATTGGCCTTACCGGGATGGTAATGCACACTCATATCATAATCCTTAAGGAACTCAAGACATCTCCTCTGGCGAAGATTCAACTCTCTCTCTGGGTGAACACATACTGAAGGCTCTTATGGTCTGTGAACACATGTACGTGAGCACCATACAAGTAATGTCTCCAAATCTTAAGTGCAAACACCACTACTGCAAGCTCGAGGTCATGAGTTGGATAATTCTTCTCATGCACCTTAAGTTGTCTAGAAGCATAAGCTATAACCTAACCTTGCTGCATCAACACACAACCTAGGTTGACTATGGATGCATCACAAACGATCACATAACCGTCTGAACCCTCTAGTAGAGTCAAAACTAGAGC